>NW_028324311.1:4607712-4928546 GCF_058129835.1 Hydra viridissima | reverse complement strand
TCTTTTTCACTGAGCAATCGATGGGCATCAGCTAAAGCATTTTCAAGTTTAGTGCGTGTTGTCTTCTCGTCGCTATACCTAATATTATATTAAGTAACATTATATTATCTCATATTAAAAAACATAACACTTTAATTAATATTTCAACTTTATCCAATGTTTTACTGCAATACCAATCGTCATTAGCTAATTTTAGTTTAAAAAAGTTCATTCAATCATTAATAATTGATTACATTTTTCTTTACCAAAAGTTTAAATCTAACGGATAAACTTGAAATATCATCGAGTCATACTTGTCTAATACAAATTTTCTAGAACAAGTTTGTAAAAAGTATTTGTTTTAGTTAAAAAACCGGTACTTGCAAATCATATATACATGCAATGCAAATATGCAAATGCTATAAAGCAAACTTACTTCTCTTGCAGTTCTTTAGAAAGAGCTCCATATTTGCTTGCTTCTAAATGCAATTGGTTTCTTTCTCCGACGCAAGAATCAAGCTGGCTTCTAACTGATTCCAGCTCTCTCTCGTAGATGTTTTGTAAATCTTTAATCTCGTTGTCTAGTGCGGCGATGTGAGTAAGAAAGACATTGTTTTCCGTTTTTTTACAATGTTCTCTCATTTGCCTCACTTGATCAGTGTATTCTTTGAACTTCAACGTCAGCTGAGCGATATTTTGTTTTTCCATCTGACGGTGAGAATGGGTTAATGGTGATGGGATCGACATTTTTCTAAAATTTATTTTAAAAACGAATGACTGAACAGTTACAGCATATCTATATATGGAATTTAACGTTTCATACTCAATACACATACAGTTGCCGCTAAAAAAAAGTAAAGATTTCACGTTCTTCTTTGCTACTTTGTTACTTTTACAGAAAAGATGTGAGGCCATTGGAGAAAAAAAAAGTTGACAGTCGTTATTGTAGACGGTAGTTCAAACACATTGTTAACTGACAAAAAGGTATGACAACTTTAATATTTAATATGCATCACAAATTTAAAAAATGTTTTTTTGAATGTTTGGACAAAATTGTGAAAAATAATTCGAACCATATTTGAACTCCATCAAAAAATGGTTTTAAATCAAAATCACCAAAACGAGGAATGTAATCCAATGACTATTAAAAATCAAATTAAACTGAAAAGAGGATTTTGCGTTTTGCTTTTTTTTTTTTTGGTGTATTTTCAAGAAAAATACAATATAAGTTTTTAATACTTTTTAAAAAGAAATAAAAGAAGAAGAAGATATATTATAAATAAATGTAAATTTTATTGAAGTTAGTATTAAAATAACTGGCTGTTACTTACTTTATGAGTTTTCTCGTGAAAATTCAAAAAATGATATTTAACTCAGCTACAATCGCGTGAAGCTTCGAACAGCAAATGTTTAAACTGAAAAAGTAAAAAACTCGCCTTAAATATCCGTGCAAATTTGTTTTCGGTTGCCTGGTGCCATTCACACCGATGAGGTATGAAAATCACTTATTTATGCTCATTTAATGTCTGCTCTATCGTCAACTGTTTTGAGTTAATAATTGATATCACTGAAACAAGAGGTCAAATTTGCTGTGCTAAAAAAAGCGCCACATTAAAATGTTGCAAAATAAACATTTAACATTTGTTGCGTAGCAACATAAAAGCCTCTTAACATTAAGAGTAAGAGATTCACCACGAGCCTAAACTCACCACGAGCTGAGTAGAATAAAAAAAGGTCAAGAAGGCAGTGTTGGCGAGCTTAATGCTTTTAACATAGTTGTTTGGCTCAACTATTTTAGGCTCGGGTTAATACTGGTCTCCAATTTATTTTCGACTGACTATAATATATTTTTACTATGAAAAAAGCAAATACTTTTAGAAAGTATGAAATTATACTAGTATTTGTAGCAAAAATAATAATAATAATAATAATACTAATAATAATAATAATACTACTACTACTACTACTACTAATAATAATAATAATAATAATAATAATAATAATAATAATAATAATAATAATAATAATAATAATAATAATAATAATAATAATAATAATAATAATAATAATAATAATAATAATAATAATAATAATAATAGTAATAATAATAATAATAGTAATAATAATAATAATAATAATAATAATAATAATAATAATAATAGTAATAATAATAATAATAATAATAATAATAATAATAATAATAATAATAATAATAATAATAATAATAATAATAATAATAATAATAATAATAGTAATAATAATAATAATAGTAATAATAATAATAATAATAATAATAATAATAATAATAATAATAATAATAATAATAATAATAATAATAATAATAATAATAATAATAATAATAATAATAATGAAAAATAATGAAAATGTACAAAATATTCTTTATGAAAATAGAAATAAACTTCCAAATTATTAAACCAAAACTACTAAAAATATTTTGAAAAATGAAATTAAAACAAAAATATCTTCAATTTTCTTGTTGTTTAAAATGTTTAAGCTTTATAAAGATTTTAAACTTAAGAAAATTTTTTTTTGAATTCATTTTTATCAACATACAGTTCTAACTATTTAACAGAAATAAAAAAAACTAAGCACATGCATTATGGGGTACGAACACGTTGCATGGGGTGAACGATTTTTTTTTTTTTTATAGTTTTAGAACTCTAGGATCGATAATTTAGAACTCTTTAAAAAACGTAGAAAATCAAATGCCTTAAAAACTTCTTCAAATATAAAACATAATTTTAAAGAAATTTTTCTTGTGATTTCGATTTTGAGTTGTGTTTTTAAAAGCTGTGAATTATTACATAAATTATCACTTATAACGTAAAAAGAAACAAAAAACAGAAAAGCGAGACATAGAAGGAAGTGATGATTTTTCTTACTATGAATATTTTATGTTCATATAGAACAACTCCTGCTGTTCTATCTTAATTTATTATTAATAAAGTTAATTGTTAACCACCTGAGTTTTTACTTATGCATGCACCTATTTTTAACACATTAATATTAAATGCGGAAAGAAATTAATAATATATGATTTTGAACCTACGTACTGTCCTAATTAAAGTTCGTTCAAACTCGTGAAACTAACAACACCCCATTGATGCGAAAGTTTATTGTTTTAAAGAAAATATTTTCATTGAGTTTTTTTGTTGCAATGGAAGTCATTCCATTAAGTTTATTGTTGATTAAAATTGTTTCAATGTTTTTCCATTCTATTATAAAAGGCTGATCTCAGAACAATATGAAACTATATTAGAATTTAAAATAGCCCGGGAGCAACAGACTGTGTTAAGCCACATCACTAAGTGATGACAATTTTTAACATAAATATATAGGCGTTCGCTATCTCGTTACCAGACTGGTTTAGTGGATAAAGAAAAAAAGATTATTTCAGTTCAATAGAACTTCTTGTTCAAACTTCCGCATGAGATCAAGCAAAACAAAAGTTTCCAATATACAGTCTGGTATGCTACATGCCGACATTTTTCAAAGTATTAAACTTGAAATATTAACGAACAAAAATGTTTATAAAAAAACGAACGAATGGAAACTTCTCATTTCTAAAGTAGTAAAACTAGCAAAACGTAACACGTAAAACTAGCAAAACGTAACACGTAGAGATATCTTTCGTAAAGCTTCTTTATTTTTTTTAGATTTTTTTTCGTTTTTAAAATTTACTTTTGTTGTTTTATAATTGCTAAACATCAATTGCATCAGATGCAGAACACATCCAGATCAAAAACTTTTCTACGAGTCAATAGTCAAAGCTCTACTTAGGTTTTTTAAATTCTTCAAAACTGAAATTTGTCGCACAGTTGCATTGCTCTTAAGGTCCGTAGTGCGTTAAAACATTATTTTATCTCTTTCTTAAAACAATATTTTATTTTAGTTAAAAGTGTTCAAAAATGTAAATATTCTTTTACTTTACTGTTTTTCAAGTATTTAACTTTATTTATTTATGTTGTTTTTTTTTTTATTTACTTTGAGTCAATTATTTTTATCTATTTTTTTAATGATCTCATGCACTAAGTTTGCATTAATCATCAATTGATCAATATGCTCTTAAGGATCAATATGCTCTCGGGGATCAATTTGCTCTCTTTATGGAAGTATTTCTTAATTAACTTATTTTTAATCTAAAACAGTATTTTGGATTTAAACGCAGCTGTGGGAAAATATCGTTTAACAAAAACATTTTTATAACTGACATTATTTATATATTTTATCAATTAAATTTGATTATTTTATCTAAAAGTAACATTGTTTGAAGTTTAAGGACTCGATGATTTAGCATAAGAACTCGATGATTCAGTATAAAACATGGATTGGAATTTTGGTATCTAAAAAGAATTTTATGTTGACATCTTTTTTTTCTTTACGACGAGGCTCGAAACATCCTTTTTCAAATTCTTTTGCATTATCTTTTTTATGGTTACTAATCTAAAAATTGGGCTTTAATATAGATATCATTTAAATTTGTTATGCAACTAGGTATTTAAATTAAATCCGGTAAAAATTAATCTTTTTCAAATTAGAAAAAAGAACTCTAATCAGCGTCTAAAGAGCACAAATAAAAGCGAAGCTTTTGAGTATTTAAGTGTTGCAATACAATCAAAATTTTTTTATTTTTTTGTTTAAACTTTGTTAATACTTTTGCTCAAAAACTTTCACACAAAAGTTTCAAGTTCCATCAGCCGATCAATCTAAAAGATCTGTTCAAGTCTAAATTTGTACCAAATTTGTTTTTGTCTGACGGGAAACCAAATTCAGTACGAAAGCATAATTATTTCGTTCAGTATTTTTTTTTTTTAATGAATTATATAACTTATAACAAATTATATAATTTGATCATGGATCCGTTGAGATCCTAAACCCATGAGCTTTTAAAAAAACAACAACAAAAGCAGTTTTTGATGAATGAAAATCTTTAATTGATTTTCATGAAGATAAAATAAAGTGACATGTTTTATTAACAAATCTTTTCTTTACCCAAAATAATTTAACATTAACTAATGATGATTCTCTGAATTTTTTATGGAAATCCAGAGAAGCTTGGGTGACCTAGAATTGATAGCATCCATTTTCTTGCCGAGAGCAAATTAATTTTTAAAATTATACTTTCATAAATAAATTATATCTTAAATTTTTAACTGGTAAACATTTAAAAAGTGTTAAATAAAAATTAATGCTAAAAATATTTTATACTATAGATATGGTAGCTATATTTTTAATAAATACTGAAATAAAATAGCTATATCCTAAGTATAGCTACCATATTATAAATATGGTACTTGTATTACAAATATGATAGGTGTACTATAAATCTAGTAGCTATTTTATATATATGTATATGTATATATATATATATATATATATATATATATATATATATATATATATATATATATATATATATATATATATATATATATATATATATATATTGTGTGTGTATATTGTAAATATAAAAGGTATATTGTAAATATATCATAGGTAAAATATAAACATGCGAGCTAAAATGTAAATATGATAGCTACATTTTAAACTAATAATAATATAGTAAATTAAACTGTAAGTTATATTATAAATAAAATATATTACCGTAAAACCTTGCTGTATTCCAAACGGAATAAAATTTGAATTTTTCTTTTCGTGATGTACGAAAAACGCAAGTAGTTTGTTTTATAACAACGACCCCTGATGCTTTATAATCTTTTTTTAAATATTTTGAACAATTGAGTTTTAAGTCGCATTAAAAAACCGTCCAATGTTTAGGCTTTGATATGTATAACAGATTAAGCAATTACGGTCTGAATGCAAAACTTAATTGAAGTTTGTTAATACCCATTTCCATATTTGACGCGAAAAAAATGCTTATATTTTCTATTGTTTAACTATAAATTGCTGTAATATTGAGCATTAGGAAATATAAAATGTAATATTGAGCATTAGGAAATATATGACGTAAGCAAAAAAAAATTGTACTGTGACCGGCACTTGGCTGATAGAAAATTATTTGTTGGACGTGTAGAACGCTGAAAGTTCTAGAAAATCTCTACAATCATTCCTAAAGGATTTGAATTTTTATTGAATTTCCTTTAAAGAAAAAGAGAAATAGAAGCATATTAACAGAAAAACTACTATTGCTGGGAAAAGTTTCATGCTTCAGTGCATTAGCTACAAACTAATATGCGTTCAAATAGAGTTCACAGCAAAGGTTAATGTGCACAACAAAAATTGTTTAAACTTCTCTACAGCATAATTGACATAAACTTTTGGATGAAATTCAGTTCTGTTAAAAATCTTTCAACAACTTGACAAATTATCTATGAGCTATTTGCATATTAACCGACACTCAACGCTTTCCCGTTTTTCTATTCGTTTTTCTATATATATATACTAACGAGATTGGATAATAGTATATTCCCTAAAACGAAGTGTGTCAAATAAACAAAATCAGGTTTTGTTTTAAATGCTTCTACCATGATTGTTTGAAATAAATTTGCTCGATATGCGTCATGATGAAGGCTAACAGTTCCTTTCTTCTCCTACATACTGTTAGAATCCTAGTAAACAGACTCAGAGGCTTGTTCACTAAATTTTCCCAGATCAGATTCTACGAGTTTGCAGAATTATGGAACGTTCTATAAAACGATATGTACATCAGTAGTGTCACTTAGAAATTCTACTTCAAATATGGATTGAATGTTTCAATCAGCTCTATAAAGTCAGGAGCTAGCAGTTCTCCAAAGCAAGAGGAATTGACATCATTAAATGCATTGAACATCTCCACGTATGGGATACACATTACTTCTTTCCGTCTCTTCAAACGATTTATTGGTAACTTGTAAAAGTAAGTGCACTTCGGATGACTGAAGGCGAGCAAGAAGAAGTTCAACGTCGAAACCATAATAACATCGACACCAACTCTTGAAATTTCCCGCTTCAACAGAGTTTTTCATTTTCAGCTTGCTTCGGTAAATATGTTGGTGGCTCCTTAACCGAAAATAGATTTTTCTCCCCACACTTTAAAGCACCTTAGTGATTCAACAAAACTAGATTGCCCTGGGATATTTTTTTGGGATGTAGTCACAGAGATTGAACATAAATTATGAATAGCATGTCTGATAGTATTTAATTAAAAGAATATTTAAGATTCAGAAAAAGCTTCACATCCTTTACAATAATACTTTAAAAGAACTAACTTTGACCCCTAGCCATCAATTCATAAAATGCTTAAAAAAATGAGATAAGACTCGCTAGTCCAATGGCTGTAAGAAATAAAGCCATTGTGGTTGAGGCGAGCCAGCTGTAAACTTGCATACAAGTTCAATACATTTCGCGAGGTTAGAATTATTTTTTTCTATCTCCAAGTTTAAACGTTGGGAGAAAGTTTTTGATTTTTTTCTTAAATTAAAAATTATTTTAAATTTTAGTTTTAATTTTTAAAGAAATAATAACTTATGCTTTAAATAATTTTTTTAAACAAATTATTTGGAAAAAAACTTGTAAAATAGAGCTCATTTTAGAAGCAATCATTACTTACCAAAATTAATAACTCATTTTCTCCCAACTTTTAAAATAGGAGATAGAACAAAATAATTCTAACCTCGCAATTTGTTATAAATCTTTATTGATAAATTTCATCAAACTTTAATTTTTAGTTGCATTTTAAGTTTCTTTTTATTATTATTACGGTTTTTATTGTTATTAAGTGCCTTTTCTAAATTTTTTGTTAGTTTGTATCATTAAAAAGAGATTTCAAAATAAATAGGCCGTATCAGTTTTTTTTAAAGACCAAGGTTGTGGGTCGATGAAGGGATTCTGTAGACACGCCCTTTGAAAGGAAGAGGAACCCATATGTTCCCCCCGGTTCCAACTGGTTCTTATTTCTAACTTCAATAACTTATTTCTTACTTATTTATGATAGCTGTCAATAACAGCTAAAAATATAATTGGATCGCATACCAGATGAAAATCGAGCCATTAAATTTTGTCCGTAAATGTATTTTTCGCAAAATGGTTCTTGTTTGAAATTCTGCGTTCCTCAAGAATCTTGTGAGTGTAAAGTTCGTTTATACTTCGGGTCATCATGGAAAATTCGCATTTGCAAGATCATCACTTAACAGAGCAACAAGAACAACAAAAACGTCCTCGACGAGACTTAAATGTAGTGGGTGACTTCGACTTAAAAGATAATGATACCAATATATTCAAATCAGTTAAAAGAATTACAAGGCGCTGTAAGGTATGTCGTAAAAGGTTTCAAAATGTAGAAACATTCAGAACGCACCTTAGCTTCCACAAGAAGACAAAAAAAGTATTAAATACTGAACCTCGAACATATCTCTGTCGTGTGTGTAACACAAGTCATAATGGGTTGCACTCCTTTTTTGAGCATCAAAAAGTGCACCAGGCCCGTTTTGTCGCCAACGATTTCCTATCCATAGAAGACAGTAGTACCTTAGCTATACCAACTGCTGGACATGCTCCAGGTGGTGGTGAGCAAGTTCTACTTCGAACACCCAATGGAGAACTTCAGCTAGCAATTATTTCTTCAAATGGACAAATGAAAGATGCTACAGGAGTAACTATCTCACCAGGTAAATATACTTTTTCCTAATCTAATTAGCAACCTTAACTACCTTGTGATTATTTTAACCTTTGCCTACATACATTCTTTTAATAATTATCATAATTTGTTTATTAATTATTCCTCAAGAGTTAAGTTGTAAATGTTTAAATGGTTAGATAAAAAAAAACTAACTCAGTGTTGAAAAACTAGAACCTTAGTTAACTAAATACAAATAGTCTTGATCTTGACAGAAATAGGCTAATTTAGTTTCAGATAATTGTGCCACTGTATTTACATAGTCACTTTTTGGGTAAATATATGGATTAATTTTAGTAAGAATTAAAATTACTGTTACAATGGTGTATAAAAATATGCACATTTTTGCTTTGTCAAAAGTTTTTTGAGAAATGCTAAGTTAGGACATAAACTTATGCATTTTTGTGTTACTATACAAATGGGTTTTAAGTTATTTTCAAGTTGGTACCACAATAAATAAATGAATAATAGTTAAATTTTTTTTTTCTTGACTTATTTTGCAATTTTGTGTTCATAATTTTCAAACTTAAAGATGTGAGCAGTGTAAGTTTAGCCTAAACACGCCTATTTAAAACTATGATTTTGAATTCAGAGAAGTTTCCTTATGTATATCAATATTATATAAATATAGTAACGTATTTTGAAAGAAAGCATTTTGTTTTTCTTCTACTTTCACTTCTTTCACTTTTGCTTTTGTTTAAATTCTTTTAATATGATTTGGATAGAAAATTGTCTATGGTCTTAAATTCAAGTAAATCACAGAAAAGCAATATTTATATTTTTAGTAATAATAGTAGGTCTTTGAATATGACTTTTTGGGATTTTTACTGCTAAAGAAAATAAAATACTAAAAATTTAAATCTGCTGTGACAGAATATATAAAGACATTCTCTAAAGTACTCCGTATCTAAGAATTGAGATTTTCTTAGAAAACATCACTTCTAAATAGCTAGAGAAAGTTTAAAAAACTAACTTTGGTCTACTATGTAACTATTATGCATATTTTGAAAAAGTTTTTTAAAATTTTATATGTATTTGATTTTTAGTTATTGGTAATATTCAGAGTCTTGTTTCATCCAACACTAATCTATTACCAGATGTTCTGTCTACATTGTATACTGTTGCACCTTCTCAATCAGCTCTACCCACTTCACGCCAACCTTCTCTGGTCACTACTTCAAAAGCACACAATGATGGATTACATATTGAAATACCAAATCATGTTAGAGCCATCTATTTAAATGGTGACAACTCAAATATTAGTATGTAGATATTTCATACAACATTATAATACAATTGTTATACAAATTGCTATATCACCATCAAAAGCAGTATTTGTAAAAGCAAGTTTGCTGGCTACATAGAACCAATTTTTTTCTAGATTTATTGAAAGGACTGAAATCTCCAGGAAATTTTAGTGCATTGCAATTAAAAACATTTTCTATAACTAAAATATATTTGCCACTATAAATGAAATACTTACCACTCTACATAAAAAGTGCTGTAATTAAAATTACACTAAAAATGAACATTACCAATAGAATACTTTCCACTATAACCCATTAAGCTTCATATTGTTGTTATAATCATAATTGCTTTATAATGAAAATTTGAATAGTTGTTTTTAGTAAGGTGTTAAGGTGTTTTATTAAGGTGTTTAGACAGTATTTAGTTTGAATTAATGAACTTTGTCATTTTAAGACATTTTTTTTTTTAGATTCTCTCTCTAAACAACTGGAAATCTTAAATAATAAAGTTGATTGCCTTTTAAAGCATTTTAGCCTTTCTGTTGACAAAGATGGTAATCAAATTGTTTCAACAGGGCCACTTGAAATTAACCCTGATAAGCATCTGCGAGAAGAGCAGTCATCTCCAGTGAGCTGTAGTACAGAAGGGTATCCTCCATCTTATTCTATAGTTCAGGTTTTAATTCTTTATTAATCCTGATATGTATTTAAATGAAAAACTTGATTTGGAATGCTTGAGTTTCACTTTTTGTTTTCCAGGCATCTAAGGAACAACAACAGCAAGAGTACTATGCACTAACGCTTAGTAACCGACAAGGTCATCATGATCTAAAATCTGAAGGTGGTGTACAAATTTTGACTCAATCTCCTGAAAGTTTAAAGAATATGCAGAAGTCTTCAAAAGGTTTAATTTTGAGAAAAAAAATTTAAACTTTAGGATTCCTTTTATCATACAAACAGCTATCTCAGTAGGTATAAAAAAGATACTAATTTCTAGTTTCACTATGAAGCAATTTCAATATGAAAGCAAAAAGAAAAGATGGTACAATATAAATATTATGAAATATTAGTCATATTCTAAGGGCTACACTGCTCATTTTTAGAGGTTTTAAGTTGAAGTTATTTTTACTTCAGATTTTTTTTAACCACTCTTTTGAGCAGGTTGACATGAAATAGAAACCGTTGAAAACGAATTAAAAATCGCATCTTTTTTCATTTTTTGACCATTTTTCTAAATATTTAAAACCTTCAAAAAATGAGAGGGTCCTAAACTTTATGTGGTTGTATCTTTTGAGCGTCAAAATATATTTTGATAAAATTTGAAACCTAATTACAATTTATGTTTGAATTCAAGTAAAAGATTTTTTTCTTCAAAAAATAATTTCTCTCAATCAGAGGGATGCAGGGGTCATTTTTCAAGGGTATTCCTGCCCTTTTGATCCGACTGCCGTGATTTTTAGCAAAAAAATTATAATTTTAATGAATATTAGCAAAATAATAGTTGCAATTATCTTCTTGTCAAAAATTTATTAGGAATGCAAATTTTCCATCTCTACTGACACACACAAAACATGAATAAATCTCCAATAACAAAATCAGACAAATAAAATGCTGCAAACAGTATTTTAAAAATTATAATATTTTACAAAAATGAAAAATAAATAGGTATTTTTTCAATCTAAATATATTGTCGAAAAATTTTCTTACAATCTCGTTGAACTTTATTCAACAACCGTAGCTCTTAGCTTTTCATTGTGACGGACATTTTTCTCAGACACAACGAACCTTTTCATTGTCTTGTTTAAGTTTTTATGCACTGCTTCAGGTGTTTGTTTTGATGTAATACTGAGCATGATTTTTTGCCTATCAAGATACTCCTTGAGATGGAACCTGATTATGTGAAACTTCCATCCAAGTGAAATCTTTATTGCGAATACATCATGGACATATACTTTTAAGTGAAGTATGGACTCCACAAACTTCTCTATTTTTTCTTTGTAGGATATATCAAGTTTCATCCCAATACAGCATTCAGCTTCTAAACCAAACAAAATTTAACCAAATATTAACTTGCTGAAAATAATAGTATTAACATATTCATGTCTCCTAATTTTATTTAGACTGGTAGGTTAATAGTCCCCTATCTGTACTAATTGAATTAAAAATTTTCTAAGAAGTGTTAAAAAAAATTTAAAAAGCAATTGAAGTACCTTCTTTAAACCTCCTCAGGGTTTCAATACATTCCAGATATTGAATCCAGGGTCCACAAAGTCTTTGATCGGATGAATCAATAAATCATTCTTCTCCAAAGATAGACATTTTTTGTCTTTATTGACGCAACAGAAACATATCAATCTCCTATTTTGCTATTTGCAGACTCATTTTGTACAAAAACGTTTTTATTTAGTATTTTCTGTATTAGATTTTTTAAATTTTATAAATCAATATTCTAACAAATTGTTTAATTTAAACAAGTTGGCATAATTTATTGAGAATAATTTGTCTAATTATCGTGTTAATGCCATTAGTTTGATATTAGATAATTTGTAATTAGTCTCTAAATAAAATTAACTTCAATTTCAGGCTCAAACCAAGTTATTTGCAAGCAAGAGTAGAAATACCCTTAAAAAACTTCAAAAATTACTCTGGTTGAGGAAATGTAATTTTTGAAAAGAAACAGCATATTATCTTGAATCCCATCATAAATTGTATATAAGCTTCAAAATGTGCTTTGACGCTCAAAAAATACAGCCATATTAAGTTTAGGACCCCCTCATTTTTTTGAAGGTTTTAAATATTTAGAAAAATGGTCAAAAAATGAAAAAAGATGCGGTTTTTAATTAGTTTTCAACGGTTTCTATTTAATGTCAACCTGCTCAAAAGAGTGGTTAAAAAAAACCTGAAGTAAAAATAACTTCAACTTAAAACCTTTATGAAAGAGCAGTGGCTACTTTTTCTCATGTCAATTACATGGTGTCTAAAGCAAATCCCCAATGTTATCACTCGTCATCTATTCAAAGTATTTATATCAATTTTTAGTTTTTTGAAACACACAAAATGATCATTCATCACCAAAGTATTCATAATTACCCAAAATATATCAATTTTTAGTTTTTTTCAAGAAAATAAATTTTGGTTTTACTTTTTTTTCTCTCTCTCTTTTTTTTCCCCCTCTCTGCTTCTATTTACTTAAAAGACGTCTAAACAGCCAAAAATTCGATAGAAGTCTAAATTTAAATTTGTATTGACATTTTTTACATTGAATTTTCAAGGAATTGAGCTCTGGGTCCCATCGCAACAATACTTGACTCAGTTGGCAACACTGGAAGATCAAACACAACAGCACAGTGCTATTACTCAAGACATGGCATCTACCTCATTAATAACGAATCAGTTGATTGAGAAGGTACTTTTTTTTTTACATATTTTTGCAGAAGAATTTTTAAGTAAAAACGAAATAGACAATTCTACAGCGGTGGCCAAAAATTAAAGACCACTCATTTTTTAGTTGGTTTCTTAATCTTTAAATTAAAATTAAAAAGATTCTAATTGACATACTAATTTTTTTTTTAATATCTTGTTAATTAAAACATACGGATTAAAGTTGTATAATTTTTTAAATCTAATTCTAATTAAATAGCGTTTAACTTATTAAAAAACTGATGAGTACTTATAAATCTTCTTTAAATAAGTTGGAAAAAATCTAACGACCACTTTCAAATCTTTAATTTGCACTTATTAAAAATGATAATCCATTATTTTTTTTAACTGTCTTAATTGCTTATTACGTTGGCTATAAAATAAAATGTCGAAACCTGAGTTTCGATATCAAATAAACATTTATTTTTTGAATTGCAATAAGGATATAAAAATATTGCAAAAATGCGTGCAAAGATCGAAGAAAAAGACAGATGCGCGGCTCTTGTATTAAAAGAAGAATGCTATAGCATCAGACAAATAGCAGAAAAGCTCGGAAGGTCTCACTCTTGCATTATTAACATAATTCAACGGTACAAAGAGACCCGGTCAATTAATGATCGTCATAGGACTGGACGCAATAAAATTTCAAATGACCGTAATGTTCGCTCGTTAGTGAGATTAATGAAAGAAAACAGACAAGCATCATCTACAGACTTGTCTACGAAATGGACACTGTCAAATGGTCTGAAAGCAAGCCCTAGAACTGTGCGAAGGGTCCTCCACAATTTAAATTATTTATGGCGTGCTGCTGCAAAAAAACCACGCTTAAATAAAAAACAAAAATTAGCCAGGAAAGAGTGGTGCAAACTACATAAAAATTAGTCAACAGATCAGTGGAGCCGTGTGGTCTTTAGTGATGAAATGAACGTTGAGGTAGACAACAGAAAAGGTCGCGTAATGTTCCGTAGACTTCCAAGCGAACGGTTCGATGAATCGTGCATTTTGAAACGAACAAAACAAGGCAGTGGTTCAAAAGGCATTTGGGCCTGTATGAGTGCCTGTGGAGTTGGCGTTTTTCATTTATTCGATGGTAGACTCAACAAAGAAAGGTACATCGAAATTTTGGAAGACTCGCTTATTCCTAGCATTGATTTATGGCAGTTGCAAGATGGATTTATTTTCCAGCAAGATAATGCGTCGTGTCATAAAGCGCATGTTGTTAGCGATTGGTTCAATTCTAATAAAATTCAAGTGCTTCCATGGCCTGCCAATAGTCCAGACTTGAATCCAATAGAGAATTTATGGTCGTGGCTTGATCAAAAGCTTGGTAAAGAACAACTTTACAATTAGGAAGATTTGAAATCTTCTATCTCTCATCATTTGAAAAATGTGCCTGATGAAGTAATCAAAACTTTAATGAATTCAATGGCAGAACGAGTACAAGAGTGCTTGAAAACAAATGGAGAAACAACACGTTTCTAAATTATTTTTTTATTGCTTTTTGAAATATTTTTGAAACTGGTCTTAAAATTTTGTCCAATTTTTTTACCCATTTATATTTTTTACTAGTCGGTTTTTTAATTTTTTAACATTATTTTGTAAAAAAATTATAAATTCTTTTATAATAAATATAAAATACAATAAAAATTCTTTCTAAAAATGTTTTTCTTTTTTCCAAAATAAAATTATACTAAGGTTAAAAATAAATTTTGAAAAAAAAAAAGAGTGGTCTTTAATTTTTGGCCACCGCTGTAATCCAATGTTTCTATAATTAAGCCGTAAAAATGTTTTGTGTATTCGCAGGTCTTTGTGGAAAGTCGGAGCCGCGCAAACTTCGCAAAAAACTTGACATTTGCAATATTTTCAGCCGAGGAAAGACATGGAAAAAACTGTACCGGTAGAGTGTTCGGTAAAGCACAGCTTAAAGGACAGCTAGACCAGACTAAACTTCAAATGGTGAAAGAAGCAACATTCCGCAAATACCCATGCCAGCCTAATTTATTAGATATAACTTGGCGTAAAGAGTGTATTACGGCTATAGATTCTGGTCTTCGAAACGAACATCGATCTTCTCGGTCTTTAACAATTCAACAAAATGATGAAGAAGATACACAGTGCACTGGCTTGAATACTTGATGTCAGACGAATTTAGGCTTGATGTTGAGATATTTTGTGCGCGCTTGCTTTAGTAGAGTTTCCCGCTATTGTTAACTGTGTTTTAAGAGTTATCGGATAAAATATTATTGCGAATTATTTTAGAAAATGGAAAAGCATGCATTTTAAATTTACCTAAGCTTAATGGGTATATCAAAAACATCGAATTGCTTCTGTTCATCGATTTGCATTATTTAAACTTCAACTTTTTTTCAATGCGTTTATTCGCCAATTGATAATATTAAACTTCAACTCACTAACTTAAAATAATTCAAGTTGTAAAAATTCATATCAGTAAATTAAGACTCTCTTTTATAAATAGAAGAGATTACTACAGTACTTTTGATATGTAGGTACAATGTCTTGTCTTTTCTATAAATTATTATTCCTAAATTCAATTTGTTTTAAAATTGAAAAAAAAGTTCAATGTTTAACACTTGTGACTTTTATGTAGGAAAGTAACGTCACAGTTACGTCGCAGTTAGATGCGAGTCTTATGAATATCTCTTTCCAGCATCGTACGATTTGTCCGTTTTTGAAGGAAGTGAAAACGAATTTTTAAATTAAATAATATGGAGTGTGACTAAGGAAAATCTTATGAAAAGTTTTGATTTTCTTTTTTTTTCTCTTGGTAACGAAGGTTAAAAACAATTACGAATTCATACGCATTTTTAATAGAATAAGTGGACTTTCAAAACGAATTGACTGATTTGACTAAAACTTTTAAAGTGCTTAGGAATTTAAATTTTCTAAACCGGTTAAATAGTACCAGGCTATCAGAAGACATTGACATTTAATCAACCTTTGTTCTTAGGGCTAATCATCTTCGGGAGAAACTAACAAAAAAGCGTGGAATACTCAATACAAATTAAAAATTGTATGGCTATTATACCCCATTCACACCAAAAAAAACCGAGTTTTAATAACACTCGCTTTTAAAACGGTGTTTTATTTAGCTACCGCTTTTTTAAACTCTTTTCTTTGAAACAAGGTTTTAAAAAGCAGTGTGAACGGAAAAAATGCGTCACAAGTTTAAATAACCACGATTAAAACAAGTTTTATTTTTGGTGCGAATGGGGTATAATATTGTTTCTTAGTGAATCAGTGAGAAATTGATTCTGCTATGTGAACAAAACGGAGCAATAGCTCATACAGCGAAATCGATCTCTCGCAAAAATTCTCCATAAGAAGGCTCGCAAATGGTAAAAGTGCACTTTTTTGAAGATGAATGGACCGTTCCCTCTATAGAAATAAACCACAATGCATTTTGGTCTTTATATTCACCGAAAATAAACAAATCTGTGTTAAAGCCTTTTAAAATAAACAGTCAAGTAATTTAATTTAAAGACTTTTCGAAATGATTTCAAATGATACAATATCTTGTGATAAACTAATAACTCATTCTATTAAAGAAAATATTACTGTTGAGTCAACATCAACAACAAAATACCGCGGTGGCATAACTTGTTGTGTTCCATTATGCAACAATAGTTCGCACAAAAACAAAAACTTATCGTTTTACATCATCCCAAAGGAAAGTAATTTGAGAAAAAAAAAATCTTTAATTAGTAGGAAAAACTTTGTTCCCTCTACTTCTCATCGGGTTTGTTCAGTCCACTTTACAGGAGGAAAAAAGACTTATATGAACAACTGTCCATCTTTACTGTCAAAACAAGTTAAAGACAACATAAAAAAACCAAGAATCACAGTAAATAGTTCTATTGGATATAAAAGAAAAATAGACGAAATTGAAAACGAAAAAAATGATATTAATTTTTCATTTAAAGAAACCGAGCCTGAAAAGTTAAAAAAAGAAATTATTATCCATAAGGACAAACTGAACATTATAAAAACTAAAAAGAAAGAAATGAAAAAAATTATTATGAACCAAAATCACACTATCAATCAATTAAAATTTACAGTTGACAGATTTAAACATAATCAAGCCCACTTTAAATTTTATACTGGCTTTGAATCATACAATCTATTTAAAGTTTTACTAGAATATTTAGAACCTGCTGCAAGCAAACTTATATATTGGGGGTCAAATACAAACATTGAAAAAACAACAGACTTTAATTACAATAAAAAGGGAAGAGGACGCATAATGAGTTCAGAGTCTGAATTGTTTTTAGTTTTAACAAGATTTCGACTTGGCCTTTTGGTTGAAGACATGGCACTGCGCTTTGACATATCCTCAAGTCATGTTAGTAGAATCATAGTGACATGGACTGATTTTTTGCATTCTCAAATGCGTATGCTACCAATTTGGGCAACAAAACAAACTGTAAAAGAAACAATGCGAAAATGTTTTAAAGAAAAATATGAATCAACAAGGGTAATCTTAGACTGCACTGAACTGTTTATCGAAATGCTTACATCTTTTCGAAGCCAGTCTGCAACTTTTTCTAATTACAAACATAAAAATACAGCAAAAGGATTAATTGGAATAGCACCAAATGGAGCCATAAATTTTGTTTCTGATTTATACTGTGGTCGTTTTTCAGACAAACAAATTACTAAAGATTGTGGCATATACAACCTGCTTGAACCAGGAGACAGTGTAATGGCAGATAGAGGTTTTGATATTGCTGATGATTTACTGGAAAACGTTTCATTAAATATACCACCATTTCTAAATAGAAAAGCTCAACTCAGTCTAGAAGATGAGAATGAAACTAGAAAAATTGCTGCTGTTCGTATTCATGTAGAAAGAGCAATACAGCGAATAAAAAATTATCAAATTTTACAAACACCATTTAAATTGTCTATGGCACCAGAAATTAATAAAACTTGGATAGTTTGTTGTTATTTAGCAAACTTTTTACCACAACTTGTTTCAGATAAATAAAATGTTTGTAAAAAATATAAAAACAGTTAATCTAAACTGCAAATATATTTTCTTGCATAAACTCAAAGTAAAATTTAGTTAATTTTGGTAAAGTAGTTTTTTCTCATTGCTCTTTAAGAAATTTAACACTCTTGATAAAAACATCTTTTTCAGTATAAACTATAAAATCTAGTTCTGTGACCTCTAATAATGCCATAGCACCTTGACATTGATAAAAATAAACATGATTTTGTTTAAGCATTGTTTTACCATCAACAACAGAAAGAAAAAATGTTTTATCTAGGCAAGCTTCAGCTATAGTTAAATCTTTTTTTGAATAAGGACATTTGATTTCAACAGCCCTTATTTTTTCATTTACAAATACAATTCCATCAGGGCTTGTACCGAGCCAAGGCCATTTTGGGTATGTGATAAATCCACATCTTGTTACTGATACGTTTTTTATATTTTCATACTTTTGTATTGCGGTGTTTTCATTTATTTTACCCCAATTACAAGCTTTGTTGCAAGAGCTTTTTTTATTGTTTTTCAAAATTCTATTCAAAATAGAGGCAGGAAATATACTTTTTTGTCTATTAATAACAAAAGCAAAGTCTAAGATGTCAAGCGTTTTTTTCTTTCTTCAAGCCATAAAGTTGTAGATTGTGATAAAGTAGCTCTTTCCAAAGTCTTTATTTTCTCTTTTGATAGAACTAAATATTTTGAAATAAACATTAATTGAGTTTCATCAAATTCAAATGAATCACTGAATTCTACTTCAAATCCATTAATTATGGTATCAACAAGATTAAACATAACATCAGAATTTAAATAGAGTTCTTTTACATTTAGCTGATATTCAGATATTGATGTTTCATAGTAGGACATGGAATGATAATTGTTTCCTTTAAAAAGATTTGCAAATGCTATTCCTTCTCCTAGATTATATAAACTATCAGACAGTTTTTTAATTTTTTCATCGCTTGGATTATGTGCAAAAATTGGGGTTGCACAAAAGTTTCTATTTCTTGATACAAAAGGACGCTTTCATGAGTTGTTTAGATCCTTTTCTAAATCACTCTTTTCAAAGGAAACTTTAGAAAGCTTAATTGGTTCTGAATTTTTTCCTTCAGCAGGAACATGCCATTGTTGTAACACTTCTGTGCATGTTTTATCGAATGGTACAGAGTTTAAATTTAATTGCTTATATTCATTTAACTGAAATAATACTGTAGCAACATGCTTGCAGCATCCTCCCATACCAGCATTACAATTACATTTATCATACAAAATATCTCCTTCTTTTTGACAAAAATGTACATAAATAAGGTACTGATTTTTTTTCATTGAAGCTGAAACGTTAGCTCTAACAAGAAAAGAATTTATTTCAATGTTGACATTAGGTTTTACAACTAAATTTTTAACGAAGTTCTCCTTAAATAGCTGATACATAGAGATTTTATGCTTTAAAGCACCTCTAGCTCCGAAATCAGTCGAACTATCGTTAATAATTAAATATTTGTGTATTTTTTCTTGGCTTATATTAGGTAGTAAGGAAAGACATCTTGACCAAGAGCTTATTTGTTCTTGTACAACTTCTTCAGTATCTATTTGATTAAACTGACTAGATATTTCTCAAAATACTGGTTGAGTAGCGATTGAAATGTTTTTAAAAAAACATGGATCAATATCAATAGTATTTGAATCATTTTTCAAACTAGTTTCGTAGCTATCAACTTTGTTTATTGCTGACATTATAATATGTTTTGATAATTTGTTTATTTTCGGTGAATACAAAGACCAAAACGCACCACGGTTTTTTTCTATAGAGGGAACGGTCCATTGGTTAATTCGACCCGTGTAAACTTTGCTACATCCGGTAAAATAATTGGAAATATATTTCTTGAGTCCAGAAGGTCCACCACCTTTCTGATTCCTTGATACACAAAACTTTGTAAGATATTTCTCATCTTTCGGTCATTCGATAATCACTTGTGATTTGCTGTTAAGCACTTTGAAATTTAATTCATCACTTAAAATAATTTTTAGTAACGAGTTAAATTTCAAAGTGCATCTATAGATCAGTGCAATCTATCTTTACACTACTTACATCTATCTGTGCTTTGATCTATCTGTCACTGACAAAAATGGTTTCCTAAGTGATATATACAATTCTAATTTTAATTTCTAAAACTCATTTCTTATTGTCTCAACGCATTCATACTAACACCTAATAACCTCTCATTGAATAACTCGGCTAAACAAGCAAAGAAGTCATAAAGTACCCTATCTATACTACTATATAGTCTTGTGATAAATAGGGTTAGTAGTTTAGGTTAGTTTTAGTCTAACTAAAATTAGTTGACTAACTTTTTAGTCTAACTAAAATTAGTCGAGTTAGAATTTAATCTAACTAAAATTAGTTTACTAAAACAAGATTTAGAGTTAAAAAAAACTGAAAAACCTATACCATGAACATAATATGAATTATGACAAATAAATCAATTTAAAGACATTCATCAAAATTTATTGTTTTTAAGAAATTTAAAGTACGCAATATAATTTGTGACAATTAGATACTAAAAATATTTTGTTTGTGCCTAGTATTGCCCCAAATTTTCTTTTACTGCATTAAATAAAAATTGGTTTGTTAAGCAGAACAACTCCATCAAACAGCTGATATGTTATACCGAAAACATGATTAGTTATTAGCATTTTAATAATGATTTTTAAAAGAAAAACAAAATTTAGAGTTGAACAAAATATATGTTCAATTACACAATATAGAAATAATAAAAAACATTAATTGCCTAACTGTCTATTGCCTTATTATTGTCACTTTAAATATCTGCGTTTTTATGAGTGTAGAACGAAATGAATTACGTATTATTACCTCAAAAAGCCATTGCAGGTATTATATAAAGGAAATCCGAAAATGCTTCTGCACATAACACAACATTCAAAAACATGGCATCATTTCTTTTTATAAATTGATTTTACATGTGTTTTACAATTTATAATTCACTTTAATTAGAAATTGAAAAAATCCAGATCTTTTCATTGAAAGTTAAAACAAGTACTTAATAATATAGGGGGGGGGGGACTAATTAGATAAGTTTTATTACAAAATTCCAAGTGCATTAGTCGCAAACCTTTCTCCAAAAACCTGAAAAAACTCTGAAAATAGAAACTTGAAATAAATGCCCTGCAGATAAAAATTTAAAATATGGCGCTCAAACCACTTCACAACTTCATGCGTAACAAGATTTTAAAAAAGTATTTTTTTGGGTAACAGTAACAATATATTTTTCGCAAATTAAAAATTTAATCGACTAAATTTAGTTAAACTAAAAAGTTGGTCGACTAAATTTAGTTAGACTAAAAAGTTGGTTGACTAAATTCAGTTAAACTACAAAGTTAGTTGACTAATATTAGTTACGCTAAAATGTCTGTTGATAACTTTAGTTATACAAAAAATGTTGTCGACTAATTTTAGTTAGACTAAAAAGTTAGTCGAATAATTTTAGTTAGACTAAATTCTTAGTAGACTATTTTTAGTTTTGCTAAAATGTCAGTCAACTAATTTTTGTTACGTTAAAAAGTTAGTCGATTAAACTTAGTTACGGTTTTCTTAGTTAAGTAAGTTACAATTTTTAGTTTTGGTCACAACTAAGGGTCGGCGTCTCGTTATTTTTTTAAATCGAGACGAGACGATCCTAAAAGCTTTGTCCCGATTATTGATAAATATCGAGACAATTTTCAATTTTCACTCGAAATCCGGGACGATACCGAGACGAGACGAGATGTCCCGGACAAAATAGGAGCTTCACAATTTCCCGGAATTTACATCTTTATAACGGGACATAACTAGACATAACGAGACATAACGAGACATAACGAGACATACTAGTTAATCCTTAATGTGAAATTTAGTATTCTGCTGATTGGCTCGGCTATTACAATTGTTTTGGTTACTTTATCGTAATTAAACTATTTACCGAGACTTAACAAGACAAATAAAAATTGAAATGAAAATTTGCATGTGTTCATTTATTTTATTTGTGATTGTTGTACTGTAATGCACATTAACTAAATTTTATTGGCAATAAATAAAAGTTTTTAATTACAAACTTTGTCAAACAATTCATTTACTTGTGTCACTAGTTGAAGGTGCATCAGTTGGAGCTTTGGATGGTCCAGCAAAAGGAGCTGGAGCAGAACTCCTTGAACTGGTGATTAGTGGTGTAATACCTGGTACATGAGATGTTTTAGCAGTAGAGATTCAAGAGGAGGCCGTACTTGCTCGTGACATCAGCTGACTTGGCAGTCTTGGATTAAGCTGAATCTCAACCACATCATCAGATTCAAAAACATTGGCTTGATCACTCTCTTCAGACAACAAATCTGGAAGGAAATTTACAAAATTTTTTTAAACTGAGCAAACTTTCAGTTTGAAAAGAATTTAAAAGTTTAAAGCTAAAACAAAAAACATAGAAGCAATAAATGGAAGTGACAAAAGTTAAGATTTTACTAAAAGCAAAATAAAGTTAAGATCTCTCTTTAAAATTTTTGTGAATGCCCTACCAGGATCTTTGTCATCTTCTGAGGTCAGTTTCCAGGACTTGATTTGAACAAAGTCATAGTTCTGTTGGATATAGAGCAACTTTTCAATACTTTCCGGCCGAAGCTTGGTCCTTTTGTGCGTGACTATGTTTCCTCCTGCAGAGAAGGCCCTCTCGGAAGTGGCTGAAGATGCTGGAATTGCCAGGAACCGCCGTGCTGCTTCAGCCAAAAGAGCTAAAGTCATTTAATGTTTTTTTTCAAAACCCAAAACATTTTCCTGGGCCTTTTTCATTGGCCAGGGATGCATATTCTTGTAGACATCCCATTCCTTGGCAATGTCGGATTTGTCCGAAATTGCTGTGTGTTGAGAATGAAATTCAATCACGTCTTGAGCCAACGAATCTGTTTCCTCCTCCAAGTTTGCAGTGGCCGTTGGTTGATCCATGATTTTGTTGAGCCATTCATGATGATTGGTATGGTTTTCAACCAAATACTTGTAGGTTTTATCATAGGTTCCGAATTTTTTGGATGCCACACCCTTGTAGTAAGGATTAAGGAGATGACCAACACCAAGAAACATGGTATGAGCGCCAGCATTGGGAAACCTTTTATCAAGCTTGGCTGAAAAAGTTCTTAAAAAAGATTTGCTTGTGTCTGACAAATCATTCTTGACCAATTCAACCCTGTTGATGAGGTGCTGCAAATTGTGGAGACCACCAACAACGATGTGTAGAGTTGGCTTTTTATCTGCACTAAGTCTCTCAGATGTCTTTTCCAACAGTTTGAGAGTAGGCAACAGCTCCTCAAAGATTTTAAACTCCAATTCAGAGGGCACAAGAGATGCAACACCTGCTGGGTCAATGCCTGGCCTTGCTTTAATTGCCAAAAGAGGCTCTTTCATGTCAAAGACACTCTGCACGCACATGTATGTAGAATTCCAGCGAGTGTTGTTGGCAGTGATGAACTTTTTGTAGACCAACTCTGTAACATTTTCCTTTGAATCTGTTTCCATGGCAAGACGAATGTCCCTGTTCATAGCTGCAATTTCGGCCTTGATTCTTTCATTCGCCAAATGACTCTTGTGCGTCTTTTCTGCTAGCCTTTGAGCACAAGTGATTGCATGATCTACTGTTGTGGTGGCATCGACAGTGTCCTTGATGGCCAAATTCAAGTTATGGTCCACACAAAGCAAAGACTCATCACTAAAAGTGCACAACTGAAACAGTTCCTGATGCAGGTAGATCGGCAACAACTCTAAAAAAGTAACAAAGAATTAAAGCAAAATGAAATGTCTAGTATTGTCACAGTATGGTAATTTATGTCTTATACAAACACTAAAATAACTAACTTTTCTTTGCACTGACTATAAACGTGCATAATGGCGAGATCAGGCATATCACTGTTGAACACAATTAACTTAACTTATGTAAAAAAGTACATTTTGTAATTTAACTTACTTGTAGATCTTTTTGGCAATGTTGTCTGCTGTGTGCCTCTCCCTGAACGGACTGACAGAAACAACAAACTTGTTCAGGGTCCACTCCTTGTCGATGTAATGAACAGACAATGATTGGTATGGATCAAAGTTCTTTGAAGTCCAAATGTGCTCAGAGCCATTCCCGGACTTTCCAGTAGATCAGTTTCCAAAACTTTATCCGCAGCCGTCTTGACATTGTCATACAACAAAGGCAGCTTGTACCTAGAATAAGTTGTGGCAGCATTGATTTTCAGCTTTTGATCTAAGTAGTGCATAAACTCCTTGAAAGGTCTTGCCTCAACAAAGCTGAATGGAAGTTTCATCCTTGCCAGAAGTTTCATAATTTCCAAGTCACCTCGAAGTTGCTTTGGATCTCTGGATTTGTACTTTAGACACTGACTCAGTCTTACCTGGCTTGACTTGCGCTTTATAAGACAATCTGGGACGGAAAGTCGCCTTTTCTTAATGGAGCGGTTGAGAACTTGAGAAGATTTTTCGCCTGGAAAAAATCTTAAAATAGTTTAGTATTGCTAAGCCTCGTTACGCTTTTCCCGGTTCATTTTGAGAAAACGATTCCGAGACGCAGACCCTTAACATCTAGTTAATATAATTGCTCTGTCTCGTAACGTTTCGTAATTAACCGGGACACAGTTTTTAAATTCCGAGAAAAAATTTTATGTCCCGATTTATAACTTTATTCCGGGATAATCGTTTCCTTTGTCTCGTTATTTTTTTCCAGGAAATTTCTCGTCTAGTTACGCTTTTCCTGGTTCATTTCGAAAAAACGATTCCGAGACGCAGACCCTTAGTCACAACACTAGTGATAAACTATACTGTGTAATAATAAACTATGAAGTACTACTCAGCCCAGAATTAAATCTCACTTAACTATAAATGTAGTTGACATCTTGGTAGCTCAAATTCTGAGGCCTGGTGGGCTTTGGTGAATCACTTACAGTGTTTGTACCCTCATACTTTATCTTTGATGGTCTCACGCGTTTCTCTGATACACCAACTTTGTTTGCACTCTCCTGTTAGACTTTTTACTCGCTTTTTTAGTAAACCAACAATTTACCACTTTATTTTGTCTGACGCACTTTTTTTACTCATTTTTACAGTTTAACTGACTACTTTATTTAACAAGATTTACTAATTTAACACCGTTAAAAAAAAAAATCAAGGAGATAATAAACTTTTGCAAAAAAAAAGAGAATACGTCAAAACTAAGTGGCTGGTTTTAAAGAAATGCATCGCTTGGTATTTTGGCCATTTTATAAATTTTTGTAAAGTTGTACATCATCCTGTAGCTCATTAAATAAGTTTAGCTAATCAGGATTATGTATATATATATATATATATATATATATATATATATATATATATATATATATATATATATATATATATATATATATATATATATATGTATATGCATATATATATATAAAACTTTGTTTTACTACATATTCACTTTCAATTCCAAAAAGTCCGAACTTGATAAATTTTTGGATTGCAGCAACTTGAAATTGTACTTGAATAGAAAAAACAAAGTAATTGTCAGTGGAATGGTCAATTTACTCATTTCCCGCGTTTCCACTCAACAAGTTCGCACACAGTCCTGTGTGAACTTCCTTTTAAAAACTTTGCAAAAGAAACATCAATAGAAATTTGTACTTGCGTAAGAATATTTATTGGTAGATTACATCTCCACCAATTTTTCTCGTAAATGTTTTAGTAATTTCGAAGAAAGTTTAGCACTCGAGTTTGTGCTGCCACCAATACGGACAGTAATGGAGTTACAGAATACTTTTGTATCAGCAGTATTATGCTTTTTGCCGTAAGTCTTATTTACATGCGACTTAAACAGCTTTGTCTCTCATTGACTCATTTATTGTATGATCACTTCCTTCATTTCGAAATTTTTATAAAAAAAAGCTTTTATTTTATAAGAATGCATATATTTTATCAGAATGCATTTGTTCTGTAAGAAATTGACTAATGGCTTCATCGTTTCCCTCGTTTCGAAATTGAAAAAATGTTTTTGTTTTATGAGATAGGATTTATTCTGTAACAAATTCTTTAAACAAACATTCTTTTGTCTAAACTTGTTAAGGTGGCTTCACAGGAAATAAAAGGTGTAAAATCAAAAAAAAAAAAAAAAATTGAAAAACATGATTTTTGAGACTTTTAACAATGCTGAAAATGATGGTACAATTATTTTTTAATAATTTTAATTTTTTAAGCAACAATTTTGCATTTTGCAGGTATGATATAAAGTAGCTTCCTTAGCAACACCTATAGCAACGGAAAAAAGCAGTATGAAAACTTTTGTTTAACCACTCTTTTGGTATGTTTTCGTGTTCTGCAATTATAAAAGATTTAGTTTAGAGGCTAACCATGTTCAGTTTTAAAAATAAATAAGTTAGAATAGGTTCACGTTTGAGAAGTCGACGCAAAGTGTCATATGGCAATAAAAAATTGTCTGGAAAAGGGAGATTAACTGAAGCAAGTGTAAATACATTACAGAATGCTTTTGGTATTGCTATCAGGCAAGCAGCTGCAAAACAAAATTTAACTGATGAACAGAAAGCGTATCAAATGAAAAAAAACATAAAAGCTGTTTTGCGCCATTATACAGATTTTGAAGACAAATCTCATCGACATATTCTTTGCCCAATTGGTCCAGATAGCTGGTGCAAGTGGAAAAAAAGTAAAAATGCAGATGCAGATGAAAACTAGTCTCCTAAATTAAACTTGCCTGAATGGATTTATGAAATTATTAAGAAAGACTTTGATGAATTGAGTAATGACAGTTTATTGAAAAAATGTCTTCATGGGCAAACTCAAAATTGTAATGAAGGACTAAATAATATCATCTGGTCCCGATGTCCTAAAAATGTTTATGTAAAGACAGATGTTCTTGAAATGGGAGTAAACTCAGCAGTTCTTTCTTTTAATGAAGGTTCATCTGGTATTTATCGTGTATTTAAACATTTAAATCTAGACTTTGGAAAAAATACAATAACCAGTTCAGTAAAAAAGACCGAAAGCGGTTACAGAATATGGTGAAAAAAGGACAACCAAAAAAAAAAAAAAGAAGAAAAGAGTTGAGAGGAATTAGGAAAGGTTGGATTGATAAAGATCAAGAACAATTATCAAAAAATAGCTACAAAAAGGGATGTTTTTAAAACTTTTTTAACTTATTTGCCTTATATCTAAAAATGAAGATTTTAACATAATTTATAAACTCAAAACACGATATCTCAACATTAAAAAATGCTTAGACCTTCAAATTTTCCCTAATTGTCCAATACATATATATGTAGAGAATGAACTAGAATCTTGATAATTGAATGAATATTTATTGATTGCTAAGTCTTTTTTTGAACCCTACCCCCTAAAAATTAGTCAATTTTCAGTTTTTATGGACTTAAAAGAAATGTTTTTGTTTTTATATATTGATCTTAGTTCATCCTCTACCTCATATATCAGATAATAATATTGCAAAGTTGCGAGTTGTTTTAATTAGCCATTCTGGTTTAATCGTGTTTTGAAAAATAAATAAATATATGCTTTTTTATGCGTTTTTTATAAATAAAGTCCTCTTTTTTTTTTTTTTTTTTTCAATAAGCATTTATATTTTATTGTTATTTTCATTAAATTGAATTTATAAAACTGATTTTAGAACAGATTTAAGTTATTTTACTAAAAAAAAAACATTTCCTGTGAAGCGACCTTAAATAAAATTTTTATTTTATGTTTGATAAACAAAATTTATTTCTCAAATTTAAAGCAAATAAAGAATAAAGATATTTACACTCTATATATATATTTCAGGGTTTTAAACATTTTTGTAGCCCCATGCTTCTGTTTCGATCAAATTTGTCCAAGATCAACGAAAAAAATATTAACTTGATTTAGTTTATGAAAATAGTCACTCAAACCGAATATTTAATTCACATCAAGTGCTTTCAAAATGATATTTGTCAAAGAAAGATATCTCAGCTTAAGCTTGATCTGTCTTAAAAAAAAAGCAAATCAATCGTTTATTATGCTTCAATTATGCTAAGTACTCGTATACGTAATCATTTACATTTTTTGGGCAGAAAAGAAAGGAAGAATTGTGACGCGAACACGTAAGCCAACACGCAAGTTAGGTGACTAATCACTTTCTTTTGATTAAAATTTTCCAAAGTTCTTCAAAAATTTTTTAGACCTTGAAAAACTATATCCATACTAAAAATCCATAGCTATATTTTTCTGTATTAATGTTGGAAAGCAAGTACCACTCTTTGATAAAGCTGTATTTTTCTAACGAAGCTGTTAGTGTCAGATTTTATGCAAATCTTTACTGTCTCCCCCGTTAATTATAGGTTAAGCCATATTCCTTTTATCACTTTATCTGCGGAGGAGTTCTTTTTTTTTAAGTTGATATTTAGTCTACAATGTAAAGTCTAAGTATTTGTGAATTTATAAATCGCATATCTGTTCGTTTAATAAACCATTTGGGAATGCAAACAAACATAAATACAACGTCGTTTGAGTTACAAAAGTGAAAAGCATTTATATTTGTTAAGTTGTGTTTTAAAATTCTGGCTTATATTTTATAGAAAATTTGTCATTTCTGAGAAGTGTTCGTAGTTCTGTTTTAAATTTGTTTTATTTTACGTATAGACGTTTTGTTTTTCTGTTTTTAACGAATATTAACGAAAAAAGTACAAACTTCTGAATAAATCTTTTGAAATAAATCGAATTTAAAATATTATATATATTTAGACATACAAAGCTATAAGATTCCAAAAGAAAAAGAATAGTGATATCTTAGTTAACTCATATTTTGTTTCAACCTTTCAAGACTTACGTAAAATTGCCATTCGATTAAAACGTCTGAAGTTATTTTTATAACATCTTTTAAATAACAAAATTATGCATGAATTTAAATTTATCACATCAAATATTTGGCTGTTTAAAACGCATAAAGAGTTTGATTTTAATAAACTTCAGAAAATTCGATTTAGCTTACAAGATTGATTTTGGAGTTCGTTAAAAACCGAAAAATGATTCTGATATGCGAACGTGATAACGTGAGCGTGAACATGAGTGCAAATGTTTATAATTTGTTTTTTAAAGGTTTTATAACTATTCGATTTTATTTATTTTAGACATTAAAAAAATTGCTTTACTTTTGAAATTCAGTGATATTTTGGATTTAATTTAGTGTCTGTTACACTCATTTATAGTGAGTTTTATTTGTTTTTAATTCTTTTTTTTTTTTTTTTTTTTTTAATAATTTCACAAGTTATTTTTATGCATTTTTTATTTTTACGAAAAACGCGAATTTCTTTAAGTTTTTCTCGCGATTTACCGCGACAGAAAAACGAACAAAGCGGCAGTAGATAAAACATTTTTGCAAAGTTATTATTACCGAAATAAAACAACGCTGTTTAAAAGCGTCACTTAAATGACTGAACACCGAAGAAATGTTGTATATCTAACATGTCTGTGTATAAATAGGGCCCAGAGCAATAAAACAAAAGTTTGTCACGCGATCCCTTTTATTGTTGAAGTATTTAAAAGAAATTGCAGTATAAAAAGTAAAGCACAAATAAATGTAATAAACAAATGCATAAACATTCACGTGTGATATGTAAGTTTGCTCTGTACATTTAACAAAATAATAAACAAGTTATCCTCAAGATATACAAATAAAATTCCAAAGATAAGTTTAATAAAAATAAAAAAATAAATAAATTTAAAAAAATAGTATGTTTAAATATTTGATTATTTTTCATAATTTATTCTAAATACTTAATTAACCAGCTGTATAACATGTTGTGGGTAGAATGTAATTATTGTTTATTATATATACTTTATCTTTTCTAATGATGAATTGATAGATTTTGTGTCTTTTTGATCAAGTTTTTTTTTTTTTTTTTTTTTACAGAAAATAAGAATGCTGAAAAACATATTAAGCAACTTTTATGTTAAGCTATTTTCATATTAAGCAACCTTCTTATTATGTTCATGTAAATCTATGTTAAGGCGAATGTTCAGATTAGTAATGTTTTAGAAAATAACTGTCAGTCAGCGGGAGAGATCTAGAGTATAAAACTTTCGGGCCATCTTTTCTTTTCAATTTAGACTAGATTTAGAAAAAACTTTATCCAACCTTTTAGGGTCATTCTTTTCAAACAAACATTGAGAGATATAATCTGTATGATCGGCAACGGTAGGGTCAAACTATTACTGGAAGTTTTTTGTTTTTAAGCAAAAATTTGAAAACTTTTTAAAGCTAGTATAAAACGAACCTTAAGTCCTCTCATCAAAACAAACATCTAGAACTGTTCAAATGACTCAAATAAATCAGGCGTGTGGTTTTCATTAATTAAAAAAGAATTGGTTTTGTGTCATCCATGATATAAATATTTATTTGCAAATTGATTTGAATAAATAGCTAACAGGGGACAAACACACAGTTTAGCCAATCAAATTGCATAAGGTATACTATTTTTAGCTTAAGGATAAATAACATCTGCAATATGTCAGTGATTATAAAATTTGAAAAAATTGCTCGCTACTACACAACACTATATATTTTTATATTTTTTTTTATTGATTTCTACGATGTTTCAGCAATCGACACTTGATCGTAAATGGCTTCAGAGATGCCAGATAATTTAAAACAAATTAAGTGGAGCGACGAATCGCTTCCTTTATCAAAATTTGTGACGCAGTATCCTCTTCCTCAGATTGTACAAGTCGAACACGGCTACGATGGGGGTCTTGATGAAAACTCGCTCAGTTCTGGTCAAGTTCTAAAGATTCATAAGCTGACTGTCGAACGTAAACTTTTGTGCTATGATCGAAGCAACAGAGAGATTTGCATCTCCGCATTCAGCGACCAAAAAATTATTTTACGTTCTCAGAACTATGATGTGATTTATAAAACAGTAGCGGATCTTGCGAAAGCAAAGCCTTTGCCTGCATACGTTGAGGTTACACGCGGTTATTATAACGTTGACAGTAATGTCGATTATGAGCTTTCTGTTGAACCTGGTGAACAGTTAAAAGTTGTACACGAGGCACCACACAAACGCAAAAAGCACATGTTGTTTAGAAACAATGACAATGTTGAAATAAAAATTCCTTTTGATTGCGTTGCAGGGTTTCGTCCTTTGGTCGACAATAAAAAACACTTGCTGGCTGAAATTCTTCCTAGTGAAACCAACGAAACAACATATCCTTTTTTCTTCGAATTTGAGCCAGGTGGTATATACAGTGGTCTAGGTGTTCTTAAATGCACCTCAGTTTACGACGAAAAACTTATCATCGCTTCTTGTGGACAAGAGAACTTACAGGTTGTCTTCATGATTCCTCAAAACTTTGCAATAACCGTTAAAATAGCGCTTGGAACTCTCAGGGTTGATCCTGAATATGACAACATTCGTAAGTCTTTTCATGACTTTCAAGAGATTGAAAATAGGGTCCAATCTTCTAGGATGAGTAAGATTTATAGTCGAGACTCTGAGATTTCTGGATTTACTATGCAATCAAAAAATAAAACATCATCACCAATTGATTTTCGTATCGGAGATGGTTGGGAAAAGTTTGAAAACGTCACAAATCATACAGCGAAAATGCAAGACATAGCACCCGCCGAACAAACTTGCCAGAACAGTTCGGACAGCGCAGCAACCTCAGGAGATCTAGTGGGCGTTCAAAACTTAAAAAAAAAAATCGAAACTGAAGCAGAACTGAGTAAACCAAGTGTAATCCCAAACGAAGCAACTTGTGTCAGAGAAAGAAGTTTTGAAATTACCCAAAATCCTGTCTGTAAAAACGCTACTAGTGTAAGTGACATGAGTGTAAAAGAATTATGCGCCAATCTGCATCTGCTAAATATGTCGAATTATGCACCTGTATTTGAAAAAAACCAAGTTGACGGCTTTTTACTTTGTGAGTTGGCGAAAGATGAATTAGCAGATTTAGGATTAACCAGGTTTGAAGCGAAAAAATTAATGGCGTTTAAGAAAGGATGGCGGCCAAAGATAAATTAACTATATATATTTATTATGAAAAATATGTCAAAAAAAAAAGTATTTTTATATTGAAATAAATTTAGAACCTTTTGTTAAACATTTTTTTATTTAAACCGAGAAAAAAGTTAAAACTAATCCTTTTTATATCTTGTAAGATTTAAAAAAATAAATAAATAAATTTACTTTAAAAAATTGATAAACATATTAAGAAATATTTAAGTATGCATTTTTTGTCAATATATATTTTTATGACCTAATATATTATGTAATTTGTATGAACTTAATAGGCGCGGGTTTAGCTTTTTAAAGAAGTTAGTCAAGAAACGTTAACGCTTCTAGGTATAGAGAGGGGCTGGGGGACACAGGGATCAATTTAAAACATTTTTTCATAACTAAAAAAATGTTTTAAATTGGTCAGTTGAATGTTTCTTTTCAAATCTGCAAACGACAGAAAAAAACAATCGATTAACTAACTTGCGCCTAACTTGGCCTAAAGTTACGCTACCGAACGATGAAAAAAACCTCTAGTTAAATGAACTTAATAATTTTTTGGACTCTCGTTTGCCGAATAAACGGGCCAAGTTAGGCGCAAAAATGTTTTCCTAACTTGACTAGAAGTTGCGTTACCGGAGGATAAAAAGGAAACAATTTGATAAGAATTTATACGATTTCGAAATCTCGTCAGCCAAATAAACGGGCCAGGTTAGGCGCGCCTAATATGGTCCGAAATTACGCTACCGATAACAAAATTAGAATCCACTTTATTAACAATATATTATATATACAAGATGTCTAACTTCGATCCGAAAAGTGAAGCCGTGCAAGCCATTTCTAATTCGGGCAAAAACATGCATTTTTATCTTTTATTTCGCACGTCGTATATAGCTTTTGCCCTTATTACAAATGGCGGATTCAATATGTAAACAAAAAAAGCGGCTTTACTTTTCGTCCTATAAAATCCCGCAAGTTAGACATCTAATATATGTAATATATCATTGCACTTTACAAATATTTCTTAAATTCGGAAGCTGTTAAAAAACGAGCAATATGGGGACTTTATTTTTATAAAAATTCCTTAGATATCGCTAATTTACACCCAAAAAATCACAAAATAAAATTGAAGAATGTATTTTTTTAAAATTAGAAAGCTTTTTAATTAAAAAGTGTTTACAAAAAAAGATGTTAGTCGATGCGCCTAACAAGCCTAACCCTAAACCCGCCCCTGTTAAAAACAACTATAAAAACGGTTGGAAAGCAACGGAGAAAATGGAGGAAAATTGAAAACTCAACTATTAAGAGAGCGCATTACAAATCGCTATTTAAATTATCTGTCTAGCAGATTCCTCCAAAAAATCTGGGTTCTGAGAACCCCAACTATTGACCCATTTGCTTTTATGTAATTTTATAACAATTTTGAGTTTCGTCTTGCAATGTAAAGAAACAAAAAGTATTAGAATTGAAAGGGCAGATGATGTCAGTACAATCCATACATACATACATACACACACACATACATACATACATACATACATACATACATACATACATACATACATACACACATACATACATACATACATACATACATACATACATACATACATACATACATACATACATACATACATACATACATACATACATACATACATACATACATACATACATACATACATACATACATACATACATACATACATACATACATACATACATACATACATACATACATACATACATACATACATACATACATACATACATACATACATACATACTGGCTTGTCAACATGGTTTCATTCAAACTTCAAACCTTTTTCTGATTAATCTTGTTGAAGCATGGCTTCTTGACAGCTGAAAAGCTCTTTAAACCTTGATTTTTTAGTACTTTTGCAATTGTGGATGTACAGGCAGCTATTCCAATTTCATTTTCAGTTTCTGTTTGGATTTCTGGTCCACTTAATGAGAGAACTATCTTTATTTTCTTTAAGATTTGCTTTTCTTCACACTCGTTGAATTCTTTTGCGACCTTGTCATGAGAGACAGGGGAGATCGGGGCTTGTTGCTGCATGGGTTAGTCGCAACAGTGTCGTTTAATGGGGTGCTTTTTTTTTTATTCCCAAATATTCTTATCATATAGAACAATAATTGAAACACGTTAGATATAAAAAGCTTATATTAATAAAATGAAGATTGAAAAGTTATAAAAAATTCTTTTTTTCGATGTAAAATTCAAACTTACATTAAGACATATATGTTTTTTTATGGTTTCATTGCAATTAAAGAAAGTTGAACATACTAAATGTAACAATATAAAAAAATATAGTTACATATATTGTTATATGTAAGGTAAATAGTTACATATATTTAAAAAAATTCTAGTTTAGTTTCTTACAATACTAGACAATTTTATATACAGAAGTCTCCAAAAAATTTCTCTTGCAGTTTTTTCTTAAGTATAAAGTTTATGTGAGCGATATAAAATAGAGTAATCAATAATATTTCTGAGGATTTTACGAAGTTTATATTTTTAAGGTATCGTGGTTGCACTTGCCACATTTACTGTTAAAAAAATTGTTACAACTTACCCCGCTTCAGAGTGAGCTGTAATTTCTTTCATTTAATTTTCACTATCGCCGGATAACTAAGTTTTACAACTATCTGCGATGGATTAATACGTCATGATCTATTTTATCACCCTGCAAAAAAATTTGTTTTAAAAAAAAAGTTGTTGAAAATAAATATAGCTTTTTAAATTACGTTGCAACTAGCCACGGTCTCTCCTACTCCAATTTTTCAGATTTCTTATATTTTTTTTATGATATTCTGCATTGTGGGCTTGGGAAGTTTGTATTTTGCTGGTATTATTCCAAGAGACATTTGTGCATTTTCGTTGCTTTTCCAGTCATAGACGATCGAATCACGAATAAAGGAATGTGTTATCTAAAATAATTTTGGCACTTAGAATGATGTTGGGTACTTAATAGTTAAATATGGATTATTTTTAAATACTAAATTTTTCTGAATAATTTTTTTTTCACACAAGCTTAAGCGATTGATTAGTTTTGAACGATGAATTTGAATTGAAAATTTGAAAAAATGAATTTGAAAAAAATTTAAAAAAATGAATTTAAACGATGAATTACTTGAATTCAGAATCCTGCACTAAAATTTTGCAAGAGTTTTTCAAATGGTCAATTAAATCATATTTTTCGCCTCATTTAAATGCTGGCATGACTGTTTTCCCAGAAATATCATACACTTTTCTGTTTTAAAAATCCCTCCTATGATGCGGAATGTAGAGAGGGATTGCTCCGTAGGCCTTTCATAAATCTCAATGTATCATTTACGAAATATTTTTGGATCAATTTATCGTTCAAAAGACAAAACTTTGTTGTGCTTTTCAGCATGATAATTTACGTAATTTTTTTTTCACCCTACCGTGGTTGAACTGCCATCAAAATTGAACTAAAAGCTAAATTCGCGGTTGCAAATGTAATGCAGATTGTAAAACGTAATTTACTCTAAAACGTGTTCCTCTTAAATGTACCGTCCTCTTAGTTCTTTCATAAGTTGATTAAGAATTATGTTAAGAAATCATTTTCTGTCTCGCTGCCTAGTTAAAGATGAAGTCGGGAACAGCAAAAAAAACTTTCATTATATCTTGATAGTTTTCACATATTTTACCGTATTGTACTTTTTTCATGATAAATTGACTAAAAAATTCTGTTTGTTCAACAAACTAAAATACGCCATTATAATTAAGCTTGAATCTTAACACATGCTAAAACTAGTTATTTAACTTTCCCGGGTTGTCCTATTCTCGCACATTCGACACCAACACTTTGTCAAATTTAAGGATCGTTCTATTTACCATCTAAATGGTAGGTATCCCCGTTTTATTAGGCTGATATATAATGTTAAGATATACATAGCATTAATCTGAAATAAATTTTAATTGACATAAATTCAACAAAACTATTTAAAATTGGGGCCATAGATATTAACAGCTAAATTGAGAAATATATTATCATAAAAAATTCATTTTTAACTTAATTTTATACGAAATTTAAAAAGTTACTAAAGAATTACCGAAACGTTTGTCTCATTACTTTTGATGTCCCACATGTCGGTAATTAAAAAGTGAGAGAAACTGAGAACACAACAGAAAATGGCCGTTCAGCACAACATCAGACACTTGAATGAAATAAAAACTCTCAGATATAAAGGAACTGAAAACCTGAGAACAAAAGTTCTTCATTATATCCGTTGATTTACTCCTGCTTCGTTTTTAGAAGGTTCCAAACCCAAGTTTCCTTTTAAGCAGAAAACATCGATAAGAAGTATCGCCAAATAGCAGGAAGTTTGTCTTTTTTTGCATATTCTATATATATTCATAATTCTGCTTTGTATAAATAATTATCCTCATTATTTTCACACGTGAGTGTTTTTAAACATTTCGGCTTTAAGTTAAAAGTTATTTTCTTGAGCTTGAAGTCCGCTTTTTATCTTTAAGTCTTTTCAGTGTAGTCATTTCCAAATAAAACGTTAAAAATATCTCTAAGCTTTAACACAGGACCAGGCACCTACCACAATAAAGTTAATTGTCAGCGTTGAATAATATCATCCCCTAAGAATATACGATTACAAATAACAAATATAAATTACAAATAACAGAGATAAATTTAGATTTTCTTTTTCCATATTTAACAAAATCCTTTCAGAACAGAATTTTTTTTTGAAATACTTAATACTTCATGTCAAAAAACGTGCCCTTAAAGTAATGCGACATTTATAAGCTTTAGCGTATTCCCCGGAAATATTACGGAATAATACGTGTTTACAAATACTGCGTTAATATATAGAAAAGTGTAGTTCTCAAAACTTTACCAATATATCAGTCCTGGTTTTAACATTATATCAGTCTTGTTTTTAATAATATATCAGACCTGGTTAGTGCTTTTAACAGTAAAAAGTGTCATATTTTCACGATAATTAAAGTTAGCTATAAAGTACGGATTGTTTAAGAAATTCATACAATAAACCCACTAATCTTTTCCGCATTCTTTTCTTAAAAACATTCGAAAATTTAGATGCGAATGTTAGGTTAAAAATAACTATTATTCTTCAGTATAATAAAAAACATTGCACAACAAAAAGTTTTTCAAAAATACGTTTTTTAATGCAAAATCTTTTAAACAATTTGAAGCATTGTTTTTTTAATCCTGAATTCCAATGTTTGGTATTATGGACCACCTCGTATAATTATCACTATTAACGGATTTAACAGCGCTTAATTATCACAATTAACAAAATGGTCTCTTATAACAACGTAAATTAAAAAAGAAAAAGTTTTAACTTCTTCTTCTTGTAAACGAAAAACAGAAACATTTCGCCCTTAACATTTTTCTTTGCAATAAAGTTTTTATTTTTTTCAATAATTCATTTGGTGCGAATCATTATTTGTTTGCTAACTCCTCGTACATTTAGCGGAAGGTAATATGTATTAATTACAAATTAGTAATATAAGGTCAAGTAAAACGCATTTACTCAGCAAATCTTTCTTAAGTAGAAACATTAAAAAAAAAAAAAAAAAATTTCCAAAATTATTTATTACGCAAAAAAAATTGTTTTAATGGAAAAGGTAATGTAAAAACCTCCACTCCTCTACGCCTTAAAGTATCAAAAAAAGATTTAAAATAAATCTGAGTTTACTTCATGAACAGATAGTTTTCAATAAAAATGTTACAAATAAAATAGACGCAATGCAAATTTTCATAAAAAAACATCCTATAAAAAAAAATCAATCGAAAGGAAACATTTATGAGTGCCGTGATATTATTTATTAATTAACACCCTGGTATTTGTCCAATCACATGGCAAATTGAGGTTTGCATAAATTATACGTCAGAATGTTGAATAATAAACAGCTGCTACTCCGTATCGTCGCGTATGAATCTTTTGCTCACTTGACATAACAATAACAGTTCGTTACTGTTTGGAGAAATCATGAATCGCACGAAAAAAAATTTAACGGTACTCATCAACTGATATACTGATATTGGGTGTAAATAAAAAAAAAGAACTAGCTAGTTTTGTTTGGTGGAAGTTTTTATCGAAGCTGTTGTCGAATTATGACTCGTGTTGTTCCAGATCAAAAAACAAAGTTTGAGACCGACGAACTATTTCGGAAGTTATCAAGAGAGTCTGAGGTAAGGTGAAATCAAATATTTGAAGTAGAAAGTTGAAGCCACATTGGTTTCTATATCTATGCGCTATAAATCGTAAAAAGTACAATGCGGATCTACACTTATGACTAAAAACCTTTGATCTTTATGGCTTAGCTTTCTAGTTGGGCGTTCGAATAGAGGTTTTATAAAATAGAAATTAACACGTTTGAAAGGTTGATGGGAGCTAAGTGCTCTTTTAAATATCTATATGTTTTTTTAAATATCTATATGTTAAATATTGTTTAAAAAATTAAGAAATTTTGTGGCATTTTTTTTTTTTAGCTAAATCGATTGATTTAGTTGACGACCTTTCATACTCATGTTTATTTCTAGAGTCGTTAAGACGACATTAGTGTTTTTTTACGATGTTTTTTTTACGAACGAGGAATAACACATGCGTAACTTGTAAGATTCTAAAGCAAATATAGTGAACAACACATGTATAAGTGCAATCAGTCTATCCATCTAATAACTTCTGCGATTTCTTGTACGATAAAAGCAATATTAGAAATTGCCGTAATTGCATACATATACTTGAAGAAATATTGGTAATTATCGAATAAAAAGAACATTATAATCGCAATGTAACCAATATTATAAAACTCCAACCCCTTTCATTATTTTTCATGCTGCAGCAATATCTTGTTAAAAAGAACTCAGCTGAAAGCTGCATTCAAACAAGCAAAGAATAAAACAAACGCTGTAAAAAATAACAGCATAATAAACTTAAAAAGACTTATAGATTTCATGGGAAAGACACTTTTCGTTCCTAAAGGTTTTTTTTTTTTTTTAATGACTAATTTGTTCTCAATTGTATTTTCTGGCTTCCATTTTGGCAGCTACTTGAAACAATTTTTACAATTATCCAAAAAAAAAAACCTATTTTTAAAATTTAGCACTACTGACGTAATAAACTTTATCGTCGTGTCAAATGGAAAATATGTATGTAAACAATTATTGTTTTTGCGTCAAGTTTATTTTCGGCATTTTAGTTTTACGTTGCTATTTTGTCTTGACATTTTGAGAGGAACTCTTTTTCGGCCGGTTTCCACAACAGAAATCTAATGTGGTCTAAAAATATTGTTCTAATATCACTATCACTAATCTATTAATCTACTATGAAACAAATCTAAGGTAAGTGGGCTAATCGACTCATCAGATGGTAAGTTTTTCCCTATATACATGTGAATTTATATTCCCAGTGAATTTATACATTCGCATATTTAGGTACGTTATACTGGCTATCGAGACCGAGGGCACGAAGAAAGAATTGTTCGTTTCCAAACAGAATGCCGCGAAGGAAGGTGTAGCGTGGTAATTTGAATACTTTTAGTGATTAAGTTCATTGTGAATTGGTTATTAATGAAGCTACATTAGAAGAACTATTGCATAATTTTATTTAAGGCATTTTTGTCATCGGGAACAAATTTGCTTCTGTATTTGGGTCCGCAGTTAAAAGACAAAAAGAATGCGGTTCCGTCAAAAGAATTTCTCGACTTTGATAAAGAAATAGGAAAGGTATTCTCCACCTGTCTTAGTTTTAAAACTTCAATTTTTTTAAAAAATATTATCAAATGAATTTAAGCATTATCATATGAATTTACCCATATCAAGCGGCTTTTTGGATAACTTTATAAATGCACATATAAGAATGCATACATCTTGCAGAAAAGTTAAAACATTAATTTTTTAGGTCCATCTTAGAAGTCGCTTCGTAATGAACGGCGTTGCCGTCATCTTCAAAGGATCGATTGATCTACAAAAACTTGATGGTACAGCTGTTTTAGAATTCGACGATTATCAAGCCAAGGTTCGTAAATTTTTTTCACAAGTCATAATAGTTTTTTTCAAAAATATAGAAGACCTGATAAGTAAATAGATAGTAAAAGAATAATAAATCAAAGTAGAGTAAAGGAGAAATTAATGTTTAAAAATTTTATTGCCGTTAGCGTTTGATTCAAAAACCAATCAAAAGATATAGCGCCTTTTAAAAAGATTTTTATCTTATTCTTCCCATTCCAGATTGAAGATAGGATATTAAGAGACACTATCGATCAATCACGTATGCGATTACAAGAGTTTGAAGAACGCCAGCAGAGGATTAAGCAGGAGCCGATGGAAGCTGAGGTAAATTAAATTGCGTATTATTCAAGTTTCAATTTTCATTTTAATTTTATACAAATATTAGCAGCTTAAAAGCTATATTTTTAGCCAATACCATCAGTTTACCTAAAGTGGGATGAATTTTTATTTTAAGCTTCATAAGCTAGCATAAGTTTTTTTTTCAAAACTTTAAAAGAAAGTAAAGCAAACGTATTTTTCAATATTAAATAATTTACAATTTTTAAGTTAATCCATTTTATTCCAAATTAGGTGCAAATATAATCTGCTAGAAAGTAAGATACAAAAATACATTACGTAATTGCAATCATGAAATGAATTTTTAATAAAAACAAAACTGGTGCTGTTTAATTTTATAAAAAAAAAAAAAAAATACATTGATTACCGATGAATTCCATTTTTCGGATTGTTATTAACGAACCAACGTAGACAAGACCAATTATTTTCTTTTGCTCTGCAGCTAATTTGTATGCTACAATCTGGTCCAGTTTTTGTTTGTTTGTTTTTTTTTTTGCAGCTTGATCAACTTCATCTTGAACAATGGCCTCTTCCGAAGTCATACTATAATTAGCCGTTCGTTTTAAGCGTTCAACTTTTTCTTTTTCAATAAACTGCAGTTGCCGTTAATTTGCTCTTCAAATAAACCGTTGATTGCTACTTTCATCTGCATGTTTCACTCCTAGTTATCTAGTAGTCCAAAAAGCTTTCAGTAAATAGTTCACTGTTGGTTGCTCAGTTGATTTGAGGCTATTTGAAATATATTCTCAATTTATCAGTATTGATTGCTTCGAACAACAACGTCCGTAGTATTTTTTTCGGATCTTAGTTGGTGTCAAATGCAACATATTCCAGCAGTTTTTGAAGCTAATGGCGGGATTTTAAGCTTAAAACCCACCATTTTTAATGAGATGCACATTATGCCAGGAAACTAACGGTTACTTTACAAATTTATTTTTAGCAATAAAAACTTTCAACATGCTTTGATCCGGCTTAAACTTTACGCTGACGACTAAAAGAAGCAAAAAATATATTCAAAATAGCGGGGAAACAAAATAAAATGGCATCACTCTCTGCAACTGACCTTTTTAAATAAGCTAATATAAGAAGTATGACAAATGAAGTTGAAGAAACCTTTCACTATCAAGTTTAATTCTATTACATTTATGGAATGTGAAACCTGGACTTGTCAAACTGAACATGTATAATTGTTTTTGAACCCAATCATAAACTTTGACTTGCTTTATTGCACTAGATCTTACCGCATGGAATTAGCTTTTTCGGATTGGATTTCATTAAAATATACCTTTTCGTGAAACAATCAAACGAACATGTTAGGTCGGCTTAGCAATTTATTTGCAAAAAACATCGTTAAACCCTTATCACAGAAGAGAAATTATATGATGATAATGAGATGCATACTTACCTGAATATTTGCCATCCATACGATGCATATGTTTTTTATGTGTAGCGTTGGGTTTTTTGAGACTCAATAGTAATGTAACTTTTTCATATTCAGAAGCTTTAAAACATTACACAAAACATTCATGCTGCTAAAAGTTTTTTTTTCGCTTATTGATTTTTTTTTTTGTTGACCTTTTTGATTTGTTTCATATTGAAATATCTTTTGAAAGCAACATGTTGTTTTCAATTTTGTATTAAATTTTTTTCAAGTTTTTTTTTTTACTGAAATAATTGTTATTTCAGTCATCTCACATGTTTCGTCCCACTTCAAGTAAATCAGTGGTAACCAGTAAGGTTATTGCATACCATGCAAGGTTTGCAATAGCATCGCGCAATATTTATCTAAAACACTTTGATGAAATTTTTTAGATAACATTTCCTAACTAAATGGAATAAAGTTTAGTATGGTTAAGAAGCTGTTTAAAAATATTTAAATAACAACTTAATTTTCCAAAAAAAAAAAATAATAATAAAGATGCATACCGTGGTGTGACCTAACAAAATGCTTTAAGAAAGTCCTAATTTAAGAAATGACAAATTTCGTATACATAAAGTAAATATTTAGAGAAAAAAATTTAGTTATTTTATCTAACTAGATATCTAGTTAAAACAACTAAGTTATTTTCCGCAAATGTTTCTTTTACATATACGAAATTTGTCATTTCTTAAATTAGGACTTTCTTAAAGCATAGGACTTTGTTAGGTCACACCACGGTAAAAGACGATAAAAAATGAAGTTTTTTTTTTTAAGCTGATAGTTTTATTTTTTTTTAAGCTGATAATTTTGTTTTTAGAACGTGGTTCAGAAAAAAGAACTCATTTATTGGTAGAGAAAATCTTTAACTTGATTTGTATATATTTATATTTATATTCGTGTAGTAAATTTATTTGTACTAAAAATTTCCTTTTATAAAGTTTTTAATGATATAAAAGTAATAAATATAGTGTAACTAAAAACTAGTACAGCATATTAGATACGAAAGTTAAACTCGGACATAGGTATTTTTTAAATATCGAAAAAAGGCTTCTTTTATAAATTCAAATGTAATTATTTTTGTAATTGGCTAAAATTATATGCAATTTTATCCAAGTGAACACAGGGTTGTTCACGTGGATAAAATTGAAAATTCAACAGCTCGTTTTTTCGGTTTATTCAGAAAAATTGATGAAAGTCATCTGTTCATTTGATAAATTAGCTCAGCTTCCAAGATCTCACCTACCAAGATCTCACCTAAGCTCTCATACCAAGATGAGCTTATGGACTATGACATAACAGTTTTTTAAAATGGTTGACTTTAATACTAACCTGTTGTCTGTAATAATAACTATACAAATCACCATAAAAGGTGATTTATGATATGATATTAGCATTATGCAAAGAACGTGTATAAAATAAAAGCCACATAAGCTTCTTTAAGCATACAAGTTCTAGATAGTTCGTTCAAACACTAGAGTCCAGCTTTGCCCAAATTGAATTAAAAGTTCCAGTTTGGCAAAAGAAATAATGGTAATGAAGAAGCCAAACAATAATAGTTAAGTGTTAGAAAAAAACACCTAGTGACTATCTTTGAAGGTTTACAAATAAATATAAGACACAGCTAAAAAAAAGTTTACTTGCCTAAATCAACTTCCAAAGCATTTTGAGAAAACTGAGGCGCAATTTTAAAGCTTACAACTATCCAAAAAGTTTGAAAGGTGATCACAAAGTTATTGTAGCAATCACAGAAGACCCATTAAGAAGCTTATAGTTATTTTACATACTGATAGTTTCATGTTAGTTTGAAATTTATATTTTGGAGGAGTAAAGACGTAAAGTTGTATCCCGAATGGGAACTTATCGGAAGTTATTTAACAATTAATCTCAATTCTCCAGTCAAAAAAAGCCACTCCGTTAAGAAACAGAAGGGTTGTTACGAAGAATATTCTTTTTTTTTTTTGCATAATTGTCTTAGCTTTTGTATCTGCTTTTGTTTAGAAATAATATTGTTAAATCTAAAGACCCGATATTGATTAAAAGAACTCCTGTTTGAAAACCATTGTAAACATGAAAGGATAATATCAAACACAGTTCATGTAAAATTAAAAACAAAGTAAAGAAATTGGTTACTAAACTAAGACTCTGTAATGTCTCTGATTCCCACTATAAACTTTTGAGATAAATGTTGATTTTGTATCTTTTTGAGATAAACTTACCTCAAAAACTTATAGTAGGCATCTTCAGATAGACATTACAGAGGATTGTAATAATAGTGATATGTTCTCTGAAGAATAACAAGTTTTAATATTGGTCAAGTATTCTATATCAATGATTATTTTGCGATGTGGCGTCTTTTAGACTATTCATTTGGGATTCATTTCTGTTAATTAAATGTTTTTTCCAAAAAATTTTTGCATTTTTTAAGGTTAAACATTGGATTCTTAGAATGGTTTTTTTTATCTGAGCTACAAATTTTTCTAACTGTATCCCTGTTTTTAGGTAAATAAAAACACTTGTGTTGCCTCTAAAACTGCTTTTTAACCTTCTATTTTGAAAAAAAAGGACGGGATTCTTGTAAGGATTGACGGCGCTATTGTACTTTCGCCTCCCTCCTCCTTTTTTATTGCAGATTACTTAGATCATCGTATAAAATGATGAAAATTAGTATCCATTTTGTTTTTTGATCAATGCAAGGTGCTCTAACTTTAACTTGAAGAAAAATAAACCCTATTAAAACGCTTGTATTTACTACTTTCCCAACATGGTCAGTTTAAGTTTTATCACTTCAAGAACCATTTCCATGTAAATCAACGACCGGGCTGGTTTTTATTACTTAAAATTTTTTTGTTTTTATTTCGTGAGCAAATTTTAAACAGCATAATTTGAAACAGTTTTGCTCAAAAATGAAAGAAGCGGTGTTTTCTAAAGCCATATCATTTCGCATGAACCATGTCATATTTGCATATATTAACATTTATGTCATATTTACATATAATGACATTTTTTGCTTGGAGTAATAAAACTTAATGGTGTTAAGAAAAAGGCGAATAGTAAGGTTTTAGTAGGCTTTTTATTTTTCTAAGTTAAAGTTTGAGTTTTGGTCAAAAAAACAAAAAGTATACCAATTTTGAACGACAACCTCTCATAAACTGCAAAAAGAAAAAAAAAAAAAAAAAGGTGAGATTTGGGATGGGGGGGGGGGGGGGGGGGGAAGGTGCAAAATTGCAATAGTGCCGGATTGACTTTTTCAATCAAAAGGTTGTTTGTTAAGTCAGGTCTCACTTTAATTTTATTCTGTTGAGACACATGGAGGTAAATTTCTTCATTGCACGTTCTTCAACAAACAATAAAGGAAAAAAGGTCTTTGTAGCTTTCTCCTTAACCAGCTAAGCACTCAAGCACGGAACCTACAATTAATTTACTGCCATTTTAATTTAAACACACCCATGAATAATTTTCTTTTTGTGCAGTTTTTTGCAATGGTATTTTTTAGGCTTCCTGAAATAATAAACACTTTTCACCGACTTTTCCCTTTTAAAATATTCGCTTAAAGGAACTCGCCCGAAGAGAAGCTCTTTAAATATAACTTTACCAACATTTGAATTCATTTCTTCAACCGGGTCATTTTTTATCATCTGAAGAAGAATCAAAAAAATTTGTAGCAATGTTTATCTTTTCTTGCTTCTGCCTAGATTATCCCAAAATCTTACGCAAATAGTCAATTGTTTTGTGAATTGTGATAGAAAGTGCAATCGTAAGAAAAATAGATAGTGGAGGCGGTGTCAAACTAACCACACACTGAAATAACCAACGAGTTAAAAAACGGAAACTGTTTTTGATAAAAACGCTTTCTTCTACAACTTCTTTTTAAACATATTCTTTTTTTAAGAGTAAAGAATTACGATAAAATAAATAAAAAAAGATTTTAAAAAAATGTTAAAACGCTTAGTAATGTTTAGACATCACAATTAATTCGCATTTTAGTCTAATTGACCAAATTATAAAGAAATAACAAGCAAAGTCGCACTAAACCAGTTTTTTCATAGGCACGCCTACACATGTTTTAAAAAACATCATTTAAAGGCAAGGCCATTTAAAGGCAAGAACGATGATTAATTTTGAAATAAGCTAAAAAAAAAAAAAAATAGAAATAAAAAAAAAAAGATAAAGAATTATAAAAAGAAACTCAAAAAACAGTTTCAATTTGTTAAAATTGTCTTAATTTTTGTTTGTTTCACGAAGATTATTTCAAACCGTAAAATAAGCACAAACCAATTAACTAGTAGCTTCTAATTCATTTTTTACTTTTTTTTTTTTTATTGAGAAGTTCCATTTTTAGCTTTTTATTTTAACAAATCAACTCATACTTAAGATTTATTAATCGTTGTTATTGTTAGACCGTTCTTTTTACAAACACTATATATAGAGAAAAAGGACATTATTTTGATAAGTCAGTCTGAGAATAATGGTGCTCAGGTCTCCGTTTTTGATAAATTAGTTTGAGAAAAATGGTACCCAGGTCTCCGTTGAAAAGACAGACTGCAGAATAACACCAAAGAATATTTAAGATAATGTTATCAAAAGCTTTCCAATAATTGAATCTCATTATTTTTTAGAAAACAGTTAAGCACGGTAATATGTACTACATTAAAAAAATTACTTGTTTTTATTAAAAATATCCGCCAATTGCGGATAGTATAATTGCTAATGCGAATTTATTGGGGAGATCTGCAAATCTAAAGAGGGCTCTACAGATTTGATGACAGTTTATTCCGCAATCAAAAAATTGATTCCTGATAAGTATTAGGAATAAGCGATAAACGGCATATCAGACGCAGTTGATACATTCTTTAAACAGATTAAAATCATTTGTGGGTAGACTGACAACTGACAAACTGCTTTCTTTTCGGCCAGGATTTTCACAAACACCTGTAAATGTTTGTATTATCTTTAAAAGACTTTTGATCATTATTATCACAGATTTCCAACGAGTAACCACTGGAGTGATGCTTTTTGTGTATAGCTCAACTTCATCTCCAATGAAAAAGTAAGCTATTACAGGCTTCAACAATGAATTATTTTTAGTACTAATCCGATAGTTATCAAATAGTAATAGGATGTTGTATTATCAAAATATTTCCCAGATTTTTTATACTGTTACATTTACACTCTGTTGATTTATCCGGTTTATATTTACAAACTACTCTGAAATGGTAAAACGTTAAGATTAAATTATGATTTCTGTGGGGATGTGTACAAGATCATTAAAAATAATGTTGCTGTTACAATTTTTATTATTTTCACTCACCGAAAGAAAAAGACAAAAGCTCTTCTGATCAAGTCTTTCAGTTAAAGTTCGACTTGCGAGATATGTTAGATGTGTTATAAGTACAAGCTGAAATCATTTTACTTTCGTCGGCATGCTGACCTTTTATGTATAGTGAGATGTGTAAGATACGTTCATCTTTTACTAAAAAGTAAATTATTCACAGTTTTTTCAGAGCCCTTCCCTTGAATAAGTGTTTAAGCAAGTTGGGAACAGAGTAGAAAATATTTTGATAACCAGTGTCCAGAAATAGAATGTCCAAGTTTTTCACTAATATTTAGTTATATACGCACGATTATATATATAAAAATATATATATATATATATATATATATATATATATATATATATATATATATATATATATATATATATATATATATAAAAATATCTATATATTTTATCCTGATACTCAAAGACACTCCTATTTGAAAAGAACTAAGTAGACTTCAGAGAATAAAAAAAAATCTCAACACCAAAAATTCAGGAAGCTTTATGCCAAAAAAAATCTTCATTGCAAGAAAAAGAAAACTTTATGTTAAGCGTGATGAAAGAAAAAAATAATAGTTTGAATAGAAATAACAGTGACAGTAGAATCACAACATTTTAATGAACTGTCTTGTAGATCTATTCAAGGATGTTGCAAATAATTTCGTACTTTAACAACAGAGGAAACGTTGAGCCTCAGTAAACAAATCACATTTTGTCTCATTGATTTTTCTTTTTTTGTTGCATTAATTTTTTTTTTCATTGATTTCATTGAATTTCCTAAAGAAGTATAGAGGAGAAAGTGCTTATGGTGTGTGCAACATCTGCTTTAAGATGCTTAATATTTCCATTTAACATTCGAACGATTATGAGAAAATCGTTTAGTGTAGCAAAAAATTTCGATAAAATTCAAAAAATGTTAACCATTCCATTTATCGCATTTTGCTATGAAAACACATTAATGCAAAAATGCGAGTTTAATAAAAAGACACTGATTTTGAAATCTTCTTTCCCTTCGGAATCGTAAGGGAAGTATAACTATACAAGACGTCCACCTTCATTTATTTGTTTTGTTTAAGAGACTTCAAACGAAAATAATTGATTGATTACGTAATTTCTTCCAATAAAAAAAGTTAATGCAAGATATTCTGAAGTTTTGTTCATCGATGAGAAAATAATTAACGAGAAACTTATTTAATAGAGAGTTCCGTAATGATAGTTTTCTTATGTCAAAATATTTACCTTTCAAAGTAGGCCAGTCAATAGGATAAATGAGGCCAAACAATTTTGTTTTAGAAGTGGGACCTTTGTTTTAGAAGTGGGAACCTTTTTTTAGTGGAGGACCTTTTCTTTTTTTGATGAGCTTTACGAAATAAAGTTGATCGTTTAGAATAGGCATAGGCATGTGATCCAGAAGAGATTACTGATTGAAAAAATTGAGCAACAATCGAATCAAGCAATTTTTTCTGTCAATCAATAAACAAAATGTAAAGGAAGTTTTGTTAAAGTAAATTATGAACAAAAATAATAAGATAATAAAGTTGAGAAATGAATAAATTTGTATTTTTCCAAACAGATTGGTTTCAATTGGAAACTCGTCCTTTTTTTTTTTTTTTTTTTTTTTTTTTGCGTGTGTTGACAAAAGTATCATGGAAGAATTTTTAGAAATCAGGAACAATTTGAAAAATTCTTTTTTTGTAAAGTTTATATAACATTTTTCAAATCTCTTAAAACAAACTCCAACTTCTTGTTTAAAGCTTTTTTTTTTTTAGTTAAAAAACATAGAATAATTATGAGTTAAATTTGCGCTAGTATCTTGAAGTTCAAAGAAATCTAAAAAGTAGCTAAACTTTATGGTTAAAGTTCGACAAAATATCAGCAAAAGTCGAATGTATAATCAAATGCTAGGCCGTACCAAGTTTTTTCGGGGCACTGGGGGGAGAAATATTATAAAAATATGCTAAAAGGACTGAATTAAGGTTTTATTACACTTGTATTTAGGATAAAAATCAGATACTACAAACAAAACATTTTCTATGCATTACGCTTCTACATATCTGCAAGCTACAAGTTTCTAGACCTTCTTAAAGCGGAAAAGTCCATTTCTTGACAAATATCACATTCTAATGATAATAGTGATACTATTGCTAATCTCTCTTGGTTTAAAGTTAAGCGTAAATAGTTTTTGAGTAGTTTTAATTTTAAAAATTAAAAATTTTAAATTTGTTTAATTTAAAGTTTTAATTTAGTTTTAAATTAAAACAGCGACTGGAGTTGTCAGTACAAAGAGCAACATAAGTATTTGGATTTGTCATCCAATTGATTTGCACAAACCTCTCGTAGACAATCCGGAGCATTTGCGCAATGAGTTGGGATGACATGTTGAGATTACAGCTGAAATGTTGCAATTCTTCACAAACATTAATACCTTCAATATCACTTGCATCTTTCTCTTGATCCTGGAGGTTATAATGAAATTTCATAAAATGAACCATAAGATTTTTTCGTGACAGTTTTTTCAGTCCACGTTTGTTGTGCAAAAAGCTAAACTTAACTGTATGGCTTGAGTTAAATTCAAATCATTTTTTTAAGGAAGTGAGGGCAATTTAATTTTATACTTTTGTTAAGGTCTGAAGATGTGTGTTTTACAAATATTTATATATCAAACAAATCATATGATAATTGAATTCATACACAGTAAAAAAATAACCCGCTTTATTTTTTAAAAACATATCCGTTATGTTTGAAAACCTGAGATAACGGGTAATTACCCGTTATGTTATCCGTTAGGCTTAAGGAAATTTCAGTATTCTTAAAATATGTTGTTTTTTTTCCTATAATGACCATGCAATTCACTAAAAGCAAAACTCTTTCTCTCTCTCTCTATATATACATATAAATTGTTAGTTGTTACACAACCAGTCCCAATTTATTTTATAAAACAGTTTGATATGGAAAAGGACATTAACTGCGTTCTATGCAAATACTTTTATTGGTATTAGTTTGTAATCATTATAAATTATTCTATATATAGTATCATGTAGTTTAGGATCATGCATATATATTTCAAACAAACTTTACATTACTTCGAAAAGAGTTCAACAGTGCATTGCACTTTTTTGATATGAAAATAAATTGTTCAAATCCACATATCTCTTGAAAAAAACTAAGCAACTGCCCAAAACAAGATGGATATGATAAGTCCAATAAATAATACACAATAACTGAAGTCACCAACATCTCACTGGTGCTGACTAATGGCTGAATGTCCATCTCAAGACCCTGTCGACTCCTTATGGCATACTCCTTGTGATTAAAAATCACTTGGGGACCATAAGAACTTGGCACTTTTATGTATTCTCCAATAGAGTCACACTAAAAAAATATATAATAGTATAATAGTAAAATAATAATACTGCAAAAAAATATTGTGAAAATTTTTAAAGTACACTTTCCAATTTTTCACACACATTCCAGTTTAAAATTATTTCCGTGAAAGAATTAAACTAATGCAAAAAAAAAAGAGACAGAAAAGAAAAGTATGCTATTTCATGGAAACATAGACATGCATATTGTTGTTTAATTCAAATAACTTCAAAAATTCAGGTGATAAACTTACATCTGCTTTCATAAACAATTTATCACATGTCTTCTTGGAAATAAGTTTCTGCTGGAGCTTTAACAAATTGTCAGTGTGGTTACCAGACTCTGGAGAAATCCAAGACAACATTGCTTGTATCTTGACTGTAGCATCCTTGAAATCAGCATTAAAACGAATTGCTTCCTCCAGCATTAGTGTAGGAGAAAAACTAATTCTCTTTAGTATCATACTGAATGTCTCATTATTAAAGAGTTGTCTATTTAAAATGGACAAGGTCGGCTGTGAAGGTTTTCTTTTTTTTTTAATTCATTCTAAAATGAAAAGTACAAGTCGATTTTAAACATATAGAAGAGCTATAGAAATTAATCAAATAAAAATTAGAATAAATTAAGAGAAAAACTATTCACAAGAATTTCTAAGTAATATAAATATTGCTTAAATCCATAAATTATATTTTTCTTACTTCAACATCGTTTAATAGCTACTCTTGATTCGCTACCAATTCAGTCACAGCAGGTTTGAGTTTCCTATTGTTATTTGAAACAGAATCCTGTGGAAGCCTTTTCACCTTTAACCTGTGACACTTGGTATACTGTCGTTGTCGAAAATTGTTTGGGAACTTTTTAAAAATGAGATCCTAACATAATCAAAATATAATCTTATAATTTATAAAAAAAAAAAAAAAGTAACGAAATAGTGAATTGATAAGGCTGTTTGCTAAACAAACATTAATGCATAAATTGTCAAATAAAACTTTAAAAAAACATTAACTTTTAAAATTTACTTATTTATAATACATAATGCATAAATGATTATTCATTTAAACCAAAATGTACATGAACTTAAAAAGAATAAAATCTTTAAATGCAAAATCAATACTATCACTTTTAGTATGAACAAATTGGACTAACAAATACAATTTTAAATGTAATATTTCACTTACCAATTGTTGACCATAACAAGGATATAAGCCGAGACAAGTCAACTTTAACTTTGAAAAAAATATTTTGTACAGAAGAATTCTATTTACAATGATAGCATGAGTTGGGATACGGGAGAAACAGAATGATAACAGACAAGCCATTAATTCTCTGGCCACAATCTTATCTTCTACTACAGAGTTGCTGCTAACAAATTGTTTAATGTGTGGAGGAAAGTAACTAATGAGTTGTTGTCCAATGTCGCCAACAAAAGGAATTCTATCAATCTAAATCAATATGCAATTAGATATTAATAACATAATATTAGGAGATAGTCGTTATTAAATTAAACACCATAAAAGCTTCAAATAAAAAAATGCAAATTTATTTTTAAAATAAAACATTTAGAACAAGTTATAAACTATAACATTTAATGATCAAGTGCTTCGTAAGTCAAAAAATGTTTTCATCAATATCAGGATGTAAGCCTGACAATGACACTGCCTATATAGCGGAATTCCCAATTTTTGAAAAATTTAAAACTCTAAAGATTTAAATTCCTAAAACTCACTGAACTTTAAAAAAAACAAAACAATATAAAGACAATAAAAATTTCCAATATTGAAAAAAAAGCTATACAAATATATATATATATATATATATATATATATATATATATATATATATATATATATATATATATATATATATATATAAAGTGAAGCAAAATAACATTTACAAACTCAGTCAATAATAATTTGTGGAAATATTATTCTTTCAGTAAACTTTCGGTTGTAGTTTCTCACTCTGTAAATAGGTGCATATGCACTATATGAATGACTCCAAACTGTATTTAGCTATTTAACTAGCATGGAAGTACTGGGGGTACAATATAGATGTTATCAGCCTCTTTAAAGTAATGCACGCCAAGGAAAAAGAATATTTTTTGGTGAAATAGGTGTTAAAGGAATAATAATATCTTCAATGCCACTAAAAAACCTCTTATCTCATCATATGCAACAGACTGGAGCTGTGTTGTAATAAAAAACTTTGTGTCACCTCTGACTTGTATCTCCTTAATTATATAAACAAGAAACTGTGAACTACTATGAAACCATAAACATGACCCAAGACAATATTTAATACCATTAACCTGAATACGAGATATTACATTTTTCTTAAAAGTTACTTGATCTAATTCACAGAGAACTCCATTATTCAACTCACCATGATTTAAAATCATTCTCTTTAGGGCAGTATATGGCATATTTTTAAAATTAAAATGTCTGATACTTTTAATTAATTGGTGTTTTCTCTCAAATCCCATGCACATGTGGTATTGTAGAGGACCAAATTGTCTGGATTGATGTGGATAACGTATGAGAAAATAAAGCTTCGGTATAAATTTTTCTGGATGTAATTCCATAAAAAGTGTATGATAAGCAGCTTTTTTTTCCTCTAAGCAAAATAAATAAGCATCAGTTGTAATAGGAGAAAGACATAATTGAAGTATATGAAGAAGTTTAATTAGGCATGAAAAATGAAGATCAATTGCAGTTGTTCTCAAAAAAATAGGCAAAACAAGACAAAGAGATAGCACCTGAGCATTTCTAAATTTGCCCTTAATAACTAAATTGACTATTACAGGTGGTTTTTCAGTGTCCTGTGGATACTAAAAGCACTTTACAAAGTCATTTAGGCTATCTAGCGTAAATAAACTTTGAAAAACAGCATTACTTAAGTAAAGTTCTATCTGTAAAGGTATTACACCTTCTAACAAATCATGCATGGGATCAAAGAGCACTTGTTTTGTGACATCAAAATTTCTAATTTCTGATAAAATGCTTGCAGAATGAACACCATACAATTTTAACCATTTTTGACGTTGCTTGAAAGGCAGAAGTGGATTATCAAGTTTTTGGACTCTTATCTTATGTTCTTCTATATCACGAACAATACAATGAGAACGTCTATTTTGATTAAGCATATCTGAACAAGTAGAATTACAAACTCAACAACACCTAAGAAAGCCTTCCTTAAAACTGTTAAAGCTGTTAAAGCCTTCCTTAAAACCAGCAACTGCATTAAATGCTAACAAATCACCGATAAAGCTCTTCAATTTAACTGTGAATCGCTTACCTTTAGCATTGGTTAAAGTTGAGCAATCAAATAAAGATAGCTCATTTAGAGATTGAACTAAATCAAGCAAAAGTGATTTCATGAAGCTTTTATTTTTAACTGATTTAAAACCAGTTATTGATAAGGGAAATATTGAAAAAGTTTTACTGAGGCTATAATCAGCTACATTTAACAACTGAAAATATAAAACCCACAACTTATGGTTTCCTCTTGATTTACCTATTGGATTGGTAATACCTAAATCATCTGAAAACAATGAAATCAATATTTCAGAAGAATTCTCTAAACACTTTCATATTCAGGGGATATCAAAATAAACTTAAGTATTTCGTTAAATGAAATATAGAATCCCTGTAAGCCATTTTTAGAAATAGATTCAACTTTTGGTACATTGAAAGCATTTTTAAAGTCCTGCTTTCTTGAATATTCTGCTGATAACTGCTGGCAAATTGTAGATAACTCCTCTTTTGGTGTGTTATCAGTTAAAATATCTTTTAAATTTGAAAGAATAATATTGACTACATTTTCAGAATATACATATTTTCTTCTCAGGTGTAGAGCTAATGCACCAAGCTTTCTATTCTCTGAAGGAATCCCAATGTCTTCAACAGTGTCACCAATTTCTTCAACATCTTCAATCATAGTAATTGGAATGAGACAGTTTTTACAATGAAGTTGAAAATCTCTAACACTTTTAAATTTAGTAAAACAATTATCGCAATCTACTGAACCTGCCTGACCATGTAATTTAAGATGAGATATCATTATGTAAGGTCTATATATTTTAAAATCACAAATACAACAACTTAATCTTACTTTTTGGATTGCATTTGTTAGTGGATTAGATGCAAAAGCCATTTGAGCAGTATAGGATAGTTGACTGGAAATGCCTGTCAATGAAGACTGTTAAAAAGCACATTTTTGAGCTAAAGCTTCTTGAACAGATACTGGTTCAGATACATCTACTGCGCTCTCTAAATTTGATTGGTCACTAGATTGTTGATGTGAAGTAGGTATCTCATCACAAGTCAATAGTAGAGAATTGGGTGAATGCTGTGAACAATATTCTGCTAGTGATCATGATGACATATAAGGCTGACCAAGTAGATTTGTCACTGGTAAAGATAAACACTGCTGTGGTGAAGAAGCATGAAAATTTTCAAGGTGGGTGTATACAGGGTTTTTAACAAAAGAAAATTCATTTAAGGCGATTCCATGTGAAGACATCAAGGGCATGCATCCATAAGTCTCAGATTTTGCTGATTTTTAAACCACTTAAAGATTTTAGTAAAATATGAACATCCTGAAAATTGTATTATTTAATTTCAATTGAATCCTAAGATATATAGCTTTCTTAAGTTTGCCTCCAACCAACAAAAATCTGCCATTATTAAAAATGGTTTTGGTTCTAGTTTTCGTTATATGTATGTTGGAAAGCTGAAAATTTGCACCTTTACATATTTTGGCCAATTAAACAACTTAAAATATTTAAAAATGAACACAACACCTAAAATGTTTATTAGGGATAATAAATAATAGTATATTGATAAAATGGAATCTTGTGGATTTGGAAACGTTTTAAATGATGTATGTCACAAAATGTTTTGTTTAAAAACAAGGATTAAAAATTTTTTGTAATCTAGAAAAGGATTTTCAAGATACTTCTATTTGGAGGTCTGGATTGCTTGAGACTACATCATACGAAGAGATAAAGACTATTTGTTATCATCATGAGCAGGCTTAAGGACCAATATTTATAATAAGAATGATAAGTGTTGTGATGTTTTAAAAAGACATATATATATATATATATATAAAATGTAGAAGCAGAGTATAATGTTTATTAAAAATTAATGATTTTATTTTAGGTCAAACTATCATATCTCTTGAAATGGCTCATAACCTTAAATCCAAAAATCTAGACTGTAAACCAGGATGGAAATTTTGTCGCTCATGTATTCAGGTTTTGTCAAATTGTGATGATGTTTATGATAATGAAATGGAGTGTGAAATTGATGATGATGTATCATTTGTTAAAGGTAAATCTTGTAATAAACAACAGTTAGACAACTCTTTAATATCAATTGGAGTCTCACCAATTAAAGTTCATGGAGTCGCAAAGCATCAACAAGTTGTAACAGCAAAAAGAAAATTAGTCAAGCCTAGAGATGTGACAGGTTTTTTTGGTTCTTGTTTTTTTGTTTTTTTTTTGGAAAAAAAACACAGGGGTCCGTTTTTTCGGTTTTTTTGGTAAATATTCAAAAATTCATCATTTAAGCTACTAAATTCAAATTTAATAGAAATATTATTAAACCCATTTTCTTTTCAGATTTATATAGGAAAACTAAGGCTGAATTTGACTAAAATTCATTTTCTTTTAATATGCTTAAAGGTAATTGTTTTATTGTTAATTTTTAGGTTAACACGGTTATAGCAGTCCTGTATAAAAAATTATTAGTTAATTTTATCTTCCTCTATTTAGTTTTTATTGACTTTATTGTTATATATTGACATAATAAAGACTTCTTATCTAAATTTATTATACTTAACTACATTTACTCAATTTTAATTAATATTATATATACATGTGTATATTATTATTATTGTTATTGTTATTGCTATTGTTATTGTTATCATTATTATTATTATTACTATTATTTCTATTATTACTATTATTATTATTATTATTTTTATTATTATTATTATTATTAATTTGCTGTACTTATAAAGTTTTGAGTTGCAAATAAAAAGTTATATGCAGTTTAAATGCTCTTTTTAATAATCAATTATGTTCTCTATTTAACTATATTTAAATTTTAGATATTTTGCTTAACATTGTAAATTTTAATTATAAAAATGAATAAAGCAGGCCATACAGGGGGGAGAAATAAAACTGTAGTTGCCAATTTATTTATACCTATGAACCAAATTAGCAAAATGGAAAGAGTTAAATGCTCCTTTTGCTTTGACATTATGTCTAAAAACGGAACTCGAATGACTTAGCATATTGAAAAATGTCGAAAATGTCCTGATGAAGTAAAAAGTCTATATGCAAACAAATCAGGTTATTGTCAAAAGCAGCAAGACTCTCCCGGAGATGCTGAACCAAAAGCAAAAAATCCACGATCTGATTCTTTTGGAACATCCTTTTCTAATTCAATTTGTAGAAGTAAAATACCAAGTTCCATGTTTGACAGCATGACAAAAACTGAAAAGGTGTGTATTGTATTTTTTAAATTTTAAGACTTATTTGAGTGATTAACTGATTTGGCAACTAGCTTATTAAAAGTTCATGATGTATAGATTTTAGATTTGTTTTATGATTGACTGATGTACCAGTATGACATTATCTTTTGCAGGAATTGATTGATACACACCTAGCCAGAGCAATATATGCTAGTGGATCGCCACTTCATATAGTAGAAAATAACTATTGGAAAATCTTTTTGAACAAGTTATGTCCTGCTTATAAGCCTTCATCAAGACATGATGTGTCAAATGTGTTATTAGATAATGAATTTTCAAGGATTTCAGCAAATGTTAAAGAGATGGTAGCAACTGCAAATTATCTTGGATTGATGTGTGATGGATGGAGCAATTTAAGGTACAGTAACAATTTATTATAATATTAGTTGATGCAATTGAAGCTATATTATTTAGTTAATAAACAGATCATATTTGTTTATGTTTTTTCTTCTTTACAGAAATGAAGCTATCATTAACTTTGTAATGACATTGCCTTCTTCATCACCCATTTTGTGGAAGACATTGCCTACAGGTAAAACCATAATTTTAGTACTGTGTACAATGGATTTACTTAACAGACTGGTAGACTTTTAAAATATGCATACTATTTCATAATTAACTTTGATATTAAGTTTATAACAAACAACACTGAAAACCATTTCAGTAAGCAGAAATAACATATCAGTTAATTGGTTTATAATATTTATATAGTACAGTTTATATAATATATCCTAAACTGTTTTGTAGGAACATTAAACCATTCTGGTGAATATATGGCAAATGAAATAAAGAAAGTTTTAGAAGAAATAAATCCTAACAAAGTTTTGGGCATTGTGACTGACAATGCTGCAAATATGAAAAATGCATGGACTCGTCTAAAAGATTGTTATCCCCATCTTCATTGCTATGGATGCATTTCACATGGTTTAAATTTGCTGTTCACAGATTTTTTAAAATTGAAAACTTTAAGTGTTTTGATGTCACAAGTAACTGATATTGTTAAAGAGATAAAAAATTCTCATTTATCTGTTGCAGCATTTAGAGATATACAAAAAAAATCAGCTAGTGTAGTAACATGCATTTCCTTGAAACTACCAGTACGAACTAGGTAATACAACTAAAAGTATAAATATACTGTATATTACAAAAAAAATTGAACTATGTAACTAATTTTATTATACGTTCATAAAAATAGATTTCATTTAGTAAATTACTTTACTCTAAATTTATCAAAGTTATTGTAATTTCTTTATGTTTTATTTAAAGGTGGGGATCAACTGTAGCATGCTTAGATAGCATACAGAAAAATAAGCAACCATTAAAAACATTGGCTATTTCTGAAAACAGTGGACTTAATTCAACAACAAAAATTATTCTTCTATCAGATGTTTTTTGGGACAGGGTTGAAAGTTTTTTCAAATTGCTGTCACCATTAGCTGATGCAATAAAGAAAACTGAATCAAACACTCCCATGTTATCTTCTGTTGTGGAAACTTTTCACTTCTTGGAAGACCACATTTTTAAAAACTTAACAGTTAGCCCATTCTCAAAAAAGGAAGAAGAAGAAGCCAAAAAGGTCTTCAAGAAAAGAAAAGATTTTTGTTTAACAAAAATTCACTTGGCTGCCAATATACTAGATCCCAAATTTCAAGACAGAGTCTTGACTGGAGAACAAAAGGTATTTACTACACATAATTCATATATGATTCTTAAAACCAAATACATAAAAGTAAAATAAATAAAAGTAAAATTTTTGAAAAATTTTGAATTATCTTAAATAGTATTTTCAAGTTTGAAAATACTATTTAAATAATTAAAGTAATTTTAAAATTATTGAAAGAGAAATCTTTTTATAGATTGATGCATGTGAGGCGATACACAACATTGCTGCAAGTATGCCTGAAGTAAACAAAGAAATTATGATGTTTGACTTGGCTAATTACCAATCAAAGGGTGGCATATTTTCCAAACCTTTTATTTGGACTGCAGTTGGAATAACTCAACCCATAAATTGGTGGAAAGGGTTGTGTTCCTTTACTGAACTATCAAAAGTTGCATCTAGAATTCTTCAGCTACCAGCTTCAAGTGCAGCATGTGAGAGAAGTTTTAGTACTTATTCTAACATTCATAGTGCAAAAAGAAATCGCTTAACAACTGAAAGGGCTGGAAAACTAGTTTTCATTTCACAAAATTTAAAACTTGAAAATATTGAAAACTCCAGTTATGAAAATGGTACAAGCTACTCCTCAAATGGTACAAGCTACTCCTCAAATTAATAACTTGAGTGTAAATAAAGTTTCTAGCACTTCAATCCCTTGGTCAGAGTCTGAAGCAGTTAACGTAGAAAGTGACAGTGACTTTGTTTATGAATCATTAGATGAATGTAGTCTAGGGTGGGAAGACTTGGACTCAGAAAGCACATCCATTTATAATATCTTTTATAGTTTAAATAAATGTTAAAATTACTAAATTATTGAGTTTTTTGCTTAAATATTTACACTTTTTTTAATTGTGTGTATACTACACTACACAGTGCTACACTACTTAGCACTAAATTAATAACCAATTAAAACTAATAAAACATTATTATTAAAAAATATCAGATTATGTAAATTAAATAAAATTAGAGCTTTTTTTTATAAGGGCTTACTGGCAATATAATTCAACATATGTAACAAACAATATAAGACCAATTTATTACATAATAAATATTAGGATTTTCTGTTTCTTTAAAGATTTGAAATCTGATATTAAATAAGCATGATATTGTATATTAGTATATTTAAATTGTAAAAATGGTTATTTTGTCATGGACAAGTATAGTTTCTGTAAATAATGAGTGTAATATTTAGGATGTACAACAATATTTAAGAAGTAAAACATGACAAATAAACATTCTCATACAATATACCTAGATTTATAACTAACTTAATATTAAATTGCCTAATGAATATACTTAATAAATAGCTCATTTAAGTTTTTTTATTAAAACATTAACTTTAAATTGGTGTTTATAGATTGTATTTGTGATTATAATTATCATATACTATAAACAGACAGAATAAAAAAAAACTCTTCCAAATTATTTACCAAGAAAAAGAAAAAAATTGTTTAAAAAGTCAAAAAAACCAAAAAAACACCAAAAAAACCAAAAAAACACCAAAAAAACCAAAAAAACACCAAAAAAACCAAAAAAACACGTTTTTTTGACCCAAAAAAACGCAAGAGGAAAAAAACGCGTTTTTTTGCAACTCTAGTCAAGCCTACTCAAAAATGGAAGGAGTAGCAAGTGCTTATGGAGTAAATATAGATAACATCAGTGTAGCCTCAACGTTTCCCAGTCATCCTACAGAAAAAAAAAAGCAAATGATCTTGATTATTTGACAATTTTAATGAAAGAAAAACTTAAAGCTGAACCATTTAAAAAAAAAAAAAAATCAAATATTAACACTTACACCTGAATCTTGGTCTAGAAAATACGCTTCAGAATATTTTGAAGTTTCTGAACATCTTATACGACGTGCTAGGAAATTTAAAAGTGAAAATGGAATTCTTGCTATACCTGATAAGAAAATAGGCCAAAAAATACCAGACTTTCTTACAGCTTTGGTTCAAGATTTTTTTCAACAAGATGAACATTTTAGAATTATGCCTGGTAAAAAAGATTGTGTTAAGGTTAAAAGTGGTCCTCCACAACAAAAAAAATTATTGTTGAGCAGCCTTCACGAGCTTTATATTGATTTTAAAAGTAAATACCCTAATTTTAAAATAGGATTTTCAAAGTTTTGTAGTTTGCATCCAAAATGGTGTATTAGTGTGGGACCAAACAGTATACACTGTGTATGTGTTTGTATTTACCATCAAAACTCAATATTGCTTGTAAATGCTGTCCAATGGAATGTTACATACAAAGATTTAATGTCTAAGTTAGTTTGTGATACAAGCAATAATGAATGCATGGTTCATAGATGTGCCAAATGTCCAGGTTATGATAACTTAAAGGCATTTTTAGATGAGGAGTTAATTGATTGATGAAGAAGAAATTCAATTTAATCAATGGCAAAGTACTGATAGATCACAATTAATTACTCAGACAGTTAACTTATCTGAATATAAAGAACTAGTTGTTTCTCACATTAGTCAACTAACTTCACATTCATATATTGCTAAATGCCAAACTCGGTATTTGAAAGAGCTAAAATATAATTTAGGTTACAATGAATGTATTATACAGGCAGAAATACAAAGTTATCATTGGAATAAACAACAATGTACATTACATCCTGTTGTTATATATTTTAAGGAAATTTCTAAAACAAATATTCAGCATAAGTTGTTCTGTTTTTTAAGTGATGACAATAATAATGATACATGCTTTGTGTATGAATTTCAAAAGAAAATTGTAGAGTACATTAAAGAATATTTAGTTGGTATAAATAAAATTTATTATTTTTCTGATGGATGTTCTGCTCATTATAAAAACTATAAAAACTTTATAATACTATGCCACCATAAGGAAGATTTCGAGATTATAGCTGAATGGGTATTTTTTGAAACCAGCCATGGAAAATCCACTTGTGATGGCATATGTGGTACTGTTAAAAGAATAACAGCAAGAGCAACTTTGCAAAGATCATTAGAAAACCAAATATTGACAGTTGATGATATGCTTGAGTTTTGCATCACCAATATAAACACAATCATATTTTATAAAATTACCAAAGAAACAGTTAATTTAATGCGACAGCAACTAAAGGAGCGATTTGAAAAAGGAAAATTTATTCCAGGTACCAGAAGTTAATATCATTACATACCCATTTCAAAATTTGAAATTGGTTTTAAAAGAACAAGCGAACATCAATGTGTTGACAGATTTATACTGTCAAAAGCAGTAATGCCTGATGTTATAATTGTACCAAATCTAAATGATTTTGTTGCATGCAAGTACGATTCCTTTTGGTGGATAGGCATGGTTACAGAGATAGATATTACAACAAATGATATTCAAATTAAGTTTATGCACCCTCACGGTCTTTCTCAAAACTTCATTTGGCAACAGAGAGATGATATCTGTTGGGTACCATTGTCAAATTTAATTGCAGTAATCAAAGTCCCAACAACAAAATCAGGGTGAACATATAACATTGATGTGAATTATTATAACACTATAACTAACAAATTTTAATTTTTTTTGAGTTTTTAATTCTTAAATTTTGTATATTACTTTTGTTTCGTGAACTTCTTTCCAAGAGCTCTATTTGTTTTGGAGCCTTTTTTTTTAAGTTCATTTGTCTTAGTTTGATAAATATGAAACTGTTTTATAAGTAATAAATTTAAGTATATTTGAAGATGTTTTTATTTGTTTTAACGTTGCAATCTGATTTTTTCTATTAACTCCAACTAAACTTTTTAATACAGCCTCTAAAAAAAAAAACAACTAAATTTGTGATATACATCTGCATTTATATGATTCTCACCCTTTGAAACTATAATTTTTTAAGATGAGATTCTATAAAACTACTAAAAAAACAGAAACAGCTAGTCAACAACAACTAAAAGAACAATTTGATGTTACCAAAACAGTTTCAGTTACAAAACTGTCAAATTAAACCCTTTTTTTCTCATTTAATTTATCAAAATACCTGTTTTTAAGCACTAAATTTAAGTAGATTTGACCATGTTTTTATTTCTGTTTTAGAAAAGATCACTCTCCAATTCTTTGTAATAACTATAACTTAACTATTCAGGACAAATTCCAAAAAAAAAAAAAGAGCTACATCGGCATTTTTGTGATTGGACTCGCCCCAGTAAAATTGTGGTAAACACTTAAATTTTAGGTGTTATGTTCATTTTTAAATATTTTAAGTTGTTTTATTGAATTCATTGGCCCAAAATATGTAAAGGTGCAAATTTTCAGCTTTCCAACACACATATAACAGAAACTAAGACCAGAACCATTTTTAAAAATGGCAGATTTTTGTTGGTTGGAGGCAAACTTAAAATAGCTATATCTTAGGAACCGATTGAAATTAGATGATAAACTTTTCAGGATGTTCATAATTTACTAAAATCTTTAGATGGTTTAAAAATCAGCAAAATCTGAGACTTAGGGTTACATTTTCAAAAAAAATTGGATGTTTTCACATGGAATCGCTCTTTAAACTTTGGCAGAAAGAGCTTGAATAAAGTTAAGACACTGGCAAAGACAAGGCCTCAACTTCCAGGTTTTACTCATTTAGAATGGCAACTGTTCCCACTTGCACTAGCAAACTTCTTTGAAACTAAAATAAAAACATTACTTTAAATAAAAACACACCATAGAAACTAAAATAAACACAAAACATAATTTTTTCTTCAGATCTGTCTGTCTCTTTCGTAGGCTCTAAGCATATTACAAATTAATTTAAAAAGAATTTAAAAAATTAAAAAGGTAATGTGGGGTAACTTTGACACCAGAATTTGACAACCTCACTTAAAAGCAGCAACTTAAAATAAAACATAATAAAACAAAACATATATTTATGTGTATAAATAAAGATATATTTCATTTTATGTTAAATGTATCTGTTTAAAGTTGACATTTTATAGTCTGCTTTTAACGTTACCTTATGTAAACTTGATTAAGAATTAAAGTGAAAATATTAAATAGCATACATATACATTTGCAAAAATTTTACTTAGGCAAAATATTATGTAAAAATTTTACATTATTCTTAACAACAAATTATAAACATTATTAAATGTGTACTTCTGAAATTTTTAAAAATAAATATGCATACCATCATTTAAAAAATCAATAATGCTGCTATTATTAGCAATAACATTTTTTCGTTCACCAAGGTACTTAACAAGAACAGCTTTGACCATTTTATCTTCTTCTTTGTCAATTCTTTTTTAGTTACAATATAAATTATGAAAGTAATGGTGCTAAACCATGTTTTGTATAAATATTATTTTGTATTAATCTACTAATTAATAATTGCTTTGTTCTTTTAAGAACATTGAACACTCTATTTTGTAGAATACATTTTAAAATTGTATATATATATATATAGAATAATCTAGCGAAAATTTTTTAGATAAAATGAAAAATTAGTATTGAGAGAATTCGTATTTATTGAAGTTCATATATTAAATATATATATATATATATATATATATATATATATATATATATATATATATATATATATATATATATATATATATATATATCAGTGCATTATGGTATATATTTCGACGATTTATAAATCGTTGAATTTTGCTATAAATAATCAACTTACCGTATTTCTTATAGAAAAACCTCGTGCAACTAACTATTTTCAAGGATTCTTTCAATTCGCGCTTTTTTTATGATGTCATGCTTTTATGATGTCATATTTTTATGTGATGACATTTCCCACCAACGTAACGGTTAAACATAACGCCTTACATTTATATACAAATATACAAATAACTGTGGCCAACATAACGCTTTAGACATTTATTACTAATGTAACGGTAAACATAACGCCAAACTTTTCATTTACCGTTATGCAACCGTTATGTTAGCGTTATATTTTTTGCTGTGTATGCTCTTTCATCAACTTTTTCTGCTTTATCTCCCAAGAATACACAATACACTGAACAGCAAACAATGGCTGTAAGATATCTTTTAAATTTTCAATTGGTAAAGTAAAAAAACTGTAGTCTCGCCATTTCTGCTGTAATTTCCTTAATGTAAACCTAGGAATGTGGTTTAATTGCTCTTTTGCTGCTCCAATAGTTTGGCGGGAACCAAAACACACATTACTGATTGTCGATTTTGTCTCATTGCTTTAGCTGGTCACACAGCTAAGGCAAAGAACCACATCACATATCAAGTATTCAATCCAAAACGCATTCGGAGGATCTTACTGTTCTGATACCCATAAATTCTTGAACGCTCAATACTAATGAATAGAAAATCACATTGATTACAACTTCGCTTGTGATTTATCAATTAAATCTCAGCGTCTTCAGACAACTTTATGCATGCAGTCAGTGTTAAACATAAATCCAACTAGCGTGTTGCTTCATAATAGTAATGTTTACCCTTCATAGCTATTGAGCACGAATTTTACATTAAACAAGTATATGGAAATATAAAAATATTACTTAGTAAAAATCAGCTATCTTCAATGTAACTAGTGCATTTGCTGTGATCTCTGAGTCATTGGATTGCATGGAAACATTTTCGTAATATAAAAGGCGCTATATGATTAGTATAGTCAGCAAAGGGTTCACATTACATAATGAAAAATTGGGCACAGCGCATCAAATTCATCCCTGATCAAAAGTGTGAGCCGTGTGCCGCTGGTTAATCCACTAAAGATTTATGCCACCCTTAAGCACAAAACTTGGGTTTATGAAATTTTAGTCATAGCCATGAACAGAAATATTGTTTTAGATAATTTCAGAAAAAGTTTCCAAGAATTCGTGATGATAAAAAAAAAAAAGAATATTTCGTTGACTCTTAGAGCAGGGAAATCTCAAATGATGAAGAACTTTTGAATATCCTTAACATCATAGAGTTTCATGCATATTTATTCCAGTCCTTATGGAAGAATTTTCTAGAAAATGAGCAATATACTAACTATGCTTGACATGTTGAAAAACTTCTTCATACCTATAAGCTATTGGGGTGTTACTTAAAGTAAACTTTTTGCATTCGCACTTAGATTTTCTTCCCTCTGAATTTTGCTGATGTCCGCGATGAACACGGGAATGATCAAGACATCAATCGAGCAATCAAAAAAAAAAAAAAAAAAAAAAGGAGTTGAAGCATCCTAGCTGACTATTGCACTATCAAATTACTTTAGATATTGAAATTTAAAAACAACTTAAAAACAACCTTACAAAACCGTCTTGCCCTCCCGTCGCTCTTTTCTTTATAGTTAAGTTTCCTGTTCCGTCACATGGTGACAAGCGCGGAATATTAAAATATGAAACATGGAAGACAAGAAAAGTATTCCTGTTAAAAGAGATGGGAAAATGAATAATGATCCTAGTAAGCCTTCTTCCCAACAAGATATTTGCATTGGAGAAGAGGTTAAGATTGCAGTAGCTATTGCTGTTGACCGTTTTAGAAAAAATGAGAACGAAAAAGAATTAGAGTTTCCTTCTTCTTTCACTGCTCAAGAACGTGCATATGTTCATCGATATTGTAGAGACTTAAATCTTATATCCAAGAGTCGAGGAAAAGGAAACAAAAGATATTTAACTGTTTTTAAAACGGAGAAACAAAATTCTTCCCTTAAAGTGCGATTGGATATGACAAAAAGTAGTGCAAATGCTATCTCTACTTTACTGAATATTTTTCCTGTCACAAGCAGAGATAGACATGAGTTGTCTGGACAGAAACTTCACAAAGGTATTGTTAGCGAACAAAATAAAATATTAAATAAAGAACATAGGTTAGTTTTAGGAAGCAGTGGTAATATTCCTCCTGAACCAAAAGACACTGAGGCTGGAAAATGTGCCAGAAACCTTCCAATATTTGGCTTTAAAGATCAAATATTAAAAGCTATCAAAGAAAAACAAGTTGTTCTAATAGCTGGAGATACAGGTTCTGGAAAGACAACCCAGGTAAAATAGTTTTATATAGAGATTAGTGTGTTAAAAAAATAAAAAATAAATGTGTCAAATTTCAGTATAATTGCAATATGTGTACCATATACATACATAGATACATACAGACATACACATTTACATATACATGTATCTTTTTATATATGTATGTATGTATATATGTATGTAATATGTATGCATGTATGTATGTATGTATGTATGTATGTATGTATGTATGTATGTATGTATGTATGTATGTATGTATGTATGTATGTATGTATGTATGTATGTATGTATGTTTTATTGCACTTCATATCCAAATGTTTACCATTTGAACAATAGATTGTTGATTGAGAATTATAGGGTTCTATGTGATGTTTTTTTAGTTTAGAGAAAATCGACTTTAAACTTTTGTATCCTCTTCCCATGAAAACATTAATAGAATTTCGTACAAATTTTTGTCCAAAATGATTGTATACTTTCTCTAATGCTATAACTAAGTTAAAAAGGAATTAGACGAAATATTTTGTAAACTAAGCAATACTTTCAATTTCAGTTAGAACGTTTTCTACAATAGTAATGTATTTTTTGTTAGGATTAAAAAGTTCTACAAGAAATATTTGTGGGATATAGGCTATATTTAAGAAAAAAAATAAAGCAAGAGACAACATTAAAAAACTAAAACATTGAATATTTTGTTAATAATAAGAAAAAATAAGAACATCTGAAAAAATAAAGTTTAAGTATCTAAATATTTTAACAAATTTTTATAACATTTTCATAATATTCCTTATCTTGTAAAGGCATAAATTTTAGCATGTCTTTCAGATCATTCTTTTTTTTTCTGTAATGGCACTTTGATTAAACTTGAAAAGAATACCTGGTTTAGGCAAAGTAAACATAATATTCTTTTTAACTTCTTTATCTTTTTTTCTAGTATATTTCTCAGGTGGCTTTACATTGGTTGTATGAAACATTTTATTTGAATAAGAAACTTTATACCCAACAAGAGGTGCACATTTAATTTGGAGTGATGTTATATTTAAAAATGGCACTTTTTTGAATAAAAATTTGTTTGCAACATTTTGGAAATCTTTAAAATCCTCTGACTGCATTTGAATAATTGTGAATGGTTTTTTCCTGTTTACTGTAAGTAAAAGTCTCATTAATGAAATTGGTGAGTAAAATTCAGAAGAATGCAGTGTTTTTTCAATTTGACTGTGCATGTTATCAACATCCTGAACTGCAGAATGCCCTGGTACACTGTACTTCATTGTAATATCTTCAACTAGTCGGTGCTGAGTCAGAAAATAAATCATGGCAGTTGTCATAATTGAGTTGCGGTTTTGAGGATTACAACTATCACTCCAAGTAATGTAATGTTTAGCTTCAGGAAATGTTTTTGCAACATCATCAAAAATTTTAATAAGTCAGCTTGCAAGATCATTACCTGTTCTTCCTGAAGTTACTTCTGGCCAAACAACACAGTACTTCTTAATAGTTTTGTTAGATTTAACATGTGCTGTCAGGTTGTAAACATTTAGTTTTCTTTTGTAGAAAAAGCTACTTATTTCAGCTTTCGGACACTGAACAACATTTGGAGATCAAAACTAATTACTACTAAATCAACCAGCTCATTGTTATGGTCATATGTTTTTTCTTCACGCATTGCTATTTTTTCCTGCAAATGAACTTGCTGTACCTCTTCCATAGTGTTATCAAGTTTATTATTTTCTTTTGCTACTTTATAGGCTTCACAAGCATCACACCTGTCCTTTTTTGGTTTATGGAAACTTAAATTAAACTGAGTATTAAATATAAATCTAAAGTAAGACTCTTAAACTTTTTTTGCTTCTTCCTCACTATTCGTTTTGATGTACAGCTGATACATCTTTTTTAAATTCAAATTTGAGGGTAAGTACTGTCGGGTGCTTGAAGACCTGCAATAGTGACTATCAACTGTTGGAAATGAACTTATGAAGTGAATTACTTTATTTTTTATTTCATCTACAACCACTCTTTTAGTATGCTTACCCCTCATATCTGCTTTTGGCGTACCAGTCAACAGATCCTTCTTTTCATGCACATTGTAAATACTTTTTTGACTAATACGTAGTGTTTGTATCCAAAAAGTTTTGGAAACTCTGATTTCTTCATTTGCTACAACAAAAAAATATTGAAAGGAATAATGTCTTTTTGAAAAACCTTCTTTAGTCTGACGAGCTGTTATATTACGTTTTGTAGAACTTAAAATGAAAAAGTTTTGCCTATCTTTGTCCATATTGTAGTATGACTGTTTAATAAAAATTCTCTGCTCAAAGGTAAGTTTAGCGTTGCATTTACACTTGCAGTTTTCTTTACATGTTTTTAAAGCCTTTTTTGATGAAATTATCTTTTTAGTACTGCTAACATAAGACTCTCCAGACTGGCATAGTTTCTTACGTTTATTCATTTTCCATTTTTCTGGTTGTCTAGATCTCTTTTTATTTGTTTTTTTACTACTTGTTACGAGAAGACCATCTTTACCAAATCTATAAAAGATATTATTATGTAGAAAAGACAAAATTTTGAAAATTAACTAAACATTGAGATTATAAAAAGTAACCTTTGCAATCAAGAAAACATAATTTTGACAATAATCTTGAGTATTAAGTTATAAATTACACATAAATGACAAAAACACAAAAACACAATATAAAAATACCAATATAGTAATACATCAGATAAAATTGTTATGGGAAAGGTGTACTCTTAATGATTCTTTTTATTTTAACTTACCTTGCTTTTTCCGTTTGATTATCTGGATGCTGCGGAGACAAAGAAGATACCAGAGAACAAACAACGTTGTTGAACGAAATACCTCTACTATATAACAGAATGACATACAGTTAATGACTATAGAAAAAAAATAAAACTTAAAAACAGTACAAAAAAAAATAAAATTGTACTTTATTTGGTAAAAAGTTATAAGATTTTTCAAATTTAAGCATTTGTGGTCTAAATCCAATCTCTTTTTGTTTATAAGTAAACGTTGTAATTAAATTAAATTAATAAAAACTTTACTCATTTGACTCTTCACTATTGCAATTTTCATCATTTGAATCATCATTGATATTGGATGAAAAATTCTGATTAAAGTCTTCATTAATTGCATTTAAAACATCTTGCAAAAAAAAGATAATTTCTTATTTTTGCGAGCAGCCATCTTTTATTTAAAACTTGAAATAAATTGGTTGTTTATGCCAATAGAACCTTCTAGCACAAACAATATCTGAGGAACTTTATAATTCTGAACGATTGCTACAAAACCCTGCGTTGCAATTGGAACTTTTATCAAAAACTTGTTCAAATCTGGAGATTTTTATAAAGGGTTTTAACAGATGATAGATATTGTCTACACCATCATGATTATGTTTACAACTCATTTTTTTCCAAAATGTCAGTTAGAACCCTATAATTCTCAATCGACGAGATGTTGCCATCCATATTATAAGTTGTATACTTTCTTTATCTAAAACTGAAAAACACAATTTGCTACAATTACTTTTATACTTTTTATAACTGTATCTTTTATATTAATACAAAGATAACTATGGAAACACACATATGAACAAGCATGTGTTCCCATAATTATCTGAAATTTAATCCACATTTTGAATTACTAAAAAAGGACTCCAACTGTAGAAATTTTAACTTAAAAATGAAATTGTATCAAACAATCAACTACTGAAGAATATTTTCAAAAGAATTTGTGTTAAATGATTGTGATGGTGAATGTCTGATTGATGCAAACCAACATTAAGAAAAGCTTTTTTTTGTTTCCAATCTTGGTTTTGAAGTTTAACTAATTTAAAAATAACATAAATTCTATATCATTTTTTTTTTGTTTTGAAAGTTATCTTATTACTTCCTAAAATTACATTATTACACATTGTGCTTTATTAGAGTTATATTAGATAAGAATAATACCAATTATTTTTAAAAATGCTAGGTAATTTTTTAAAAATAAAGTTTAGTAAATCTTTTTAAAAAAAAAGCTGTTTTAAATTTCAGCCAAGTTGGTTAATGTGTGAAAACTAAAATTGACATACAAATAAAAATTAGAAGTAACAAAACAAAATAAAAACAGAAAGCTAAAATCATTTATAAAATATCACTGACAAAGATAATAATAAGAAATTTTTTTTGACACTTGCTTCTTTTCGAAGCAGCGTGCAAACTTGCTTAGTTATGAGTAAATATATTTTACTAATAAAAGAAACTTTGGTTTTTAATGGTTTTCAAAAATAAATTCCCTATGACTATTAAATAAATGCATAATTTCATTATTTTATTAAGTTAGATATTATTATATTTTCTTATTTTATTATCAATTAAGATTAAAAAAGTTTCTAACTAACAAGTTTCCTTTTTTAGGTTGGACAATATATCTTAGAAAGCTGCAGACAAGCTCAAAAACCATGTCATATTATTTGTTCGCAACCAAGAAGAATTTCTGCAATATCTGTTTCTGAGCGTGTTGCTTCTGAGCGAGGTGAACGAGTTGGTCAAACAGTGGGATATCAAGTTCGTCTTGACAGTAAACTATCACCAAAAACTGTTTTACAGTTTTGTACTACTGGTGTCTTGTTACGATTACTCATGGTAGGTCACAAAAGCCTGAGCAATATTTCTCATGTGATAGTTGATGAAATTCATGAACGAGACTCATTTACCGACTTTTTACTTATATGTCTAAGAGACTTACTGAAATCATATAAAAAACTTAAGTTGATTCTAATGAGTGCTGCTCTCAATGTCAATTTGTTTAAGGAGTATTTCGAAGATTGCCCATTTATACATGTTTCAGGGAATGACTTTAAAGTCCAGACCTACTTCCTAGAAGATGTTTTAAAGCATACAAGGTACGTAAACAAAGCAATGAAAAAGTTAATGAATGATGCGGATAAAGAGCTTTTTTATGTCAATGATTTACCTCATCAAGAAAGTGTTGAAGAAGATAATATTGAGCCAAAAGAATCTTCTGAAGTTGATAACAAATCAAATGTAGAGAGTTTAGATGAATGTGAAGTGGAAATTGATTTGGCTGAGCCCAGGTAAGTAAGTAATTTCTTTTTTTTTTGTAGAGTTTAAAATGTTTTAGTTAAATAAACTTTTCTGAAAAGAAATGTTAAGGTAAAATGCACCATAATTAAACATCTGAATGAAACCCTGTTCGCACTCTCAATAACAAAAGGGACCCAAATCATGTTTTTTCTGATTTAAATTCATATTATTATTACTGTTCTCCCCAATTTAAAAGTCCATTTGGAGCTTTTTTTTTAAATTTTTCTATAGATTATGAAACCACTCAGAGTTATATTTTTCAGACAAATTGTGAGTTGTGCCATTCTGTTATTGAAGATATAATAAATTGACTTTTTTTGTGTGTAAGTTATTTTTCTTTTTAGTTTGTTAACTGAAAAAAAAGACAATGATGAAGATTTCAAAGAAAATAGCATTACGAAAAAAGTTAAGTCTCTTGATATTTCCCAGGATGATGAGTTAAAAAATAGTGATGAGGAATCTATACATGAAGATGACGAAGAAGTTTTAGTAGAAGATGATGAAAATCTTCATTCAGAGGAACAAGAATGTGAAGTTAGCTTTTCTGAAGAAATGGATTCATCACTTGGTATTTTATTGTTTCTATAGTTTGATTAAGTATGTGTCAGAATGAGGATAAAACATTTAAAAAAAAGGCCCAACATTAAGCAAAATGCATGGCATCTCATTTTACTGATGATCAGAAACTTTAATCTCACTAATACCAAAACCCAAAATATAAAGTATTTACACTAATAATTAAAACAAGATGGTGTTGTAACAAAATAAACTTAAACTATAAAAATTTCATATTTATATATGTACATATTTATATATATTTATTTATATATTTACAATCAGCATTAACATTTTCATAAAAGTTATAATTTTTAATGTCATTGTTGTCTATTTTATTTCATGACATTTCATGACACATTTTTGGTAGAAGATTACCAATATTTCAGTTGAAGTCAGAAACATTTAAGAGTTAAATAGTTTTAACCTCCCTGATTATTTTTTAATCTTCATGAGTTATCACTGTGGAAAATAAAGAATTGTTAAAAAAAAAAAGAATTGTTCTTGCTTGGTGCATATTTTTATTGCTACACTTAGTCTTTTGTAGTACAAAATTTGCTGCAGGAATTTTTACTTGTTACAATCATGAGAAGCATAAATTTAACATGCATCAGGATTAAAATATCTATGTGATCATTAATCAACTATTGCCTAATAATTGATTACAGAATTAATTGGAGAAAAATTATCTTTTAAAATCATATAATTAGATTTTATACTAATACCAAATATCAGATTGTATTTCAGGCTCTATATGCACATATTGATGAAAACATTACTAATCTTTAACCTTTATAGCTCAAGCTTGGTTAAATGGTGATGATGAAGCTTTCGACCAAATTATACATCTAATATTAAATGAAAATGTTAACATTGACTATCAGCATTCTCATACTAAGATGACTGCCCTGATTGTTGCTGCAGCAAGAGGAAATTTAGCTCTTACTGAACAGTTGGTTGAACTTGGTGCTAATTTAGATATAAGAGATCCTAACAACAAGAGAGATGCATTTGAATGGGCAAGTCATTTTAATCAAGACCATGTTGTTGAGTTCTTGCATTGTATGTAATGAATTTGTTGTTTTTCTTGCTTTAACTTTTTATTCATTTAAAATTTATATATATGTATATGTGTGTGTACATGTGTATATATATATATATATATATATATATATATATATATATATATATATATATATATATATACACACATGTACACACACATATACATATATTAGGCTGTTATAATCACCCTAATGCTAAAAAATAAAAGCTGTTGTAATCCTCATTAAGTTTTGTGTTCCTTTTGCGTTAAGAAAGAAAAGTAAAATTTGTTTTTGAGGTTATAAGATATTTAGGACTGCCTTGATTAACTCAAAGTTCACATAATTGCCATGAATACTCAAGTAATCAAGAATCTGCTCATTTTCATTCTTGCTTGTACTACTGCAGGTAAGCAATTGCTTGTTCAGTAATTTACTTATTTACTTATTTACAGCATCACATAAAATATGTATACACTATCAGGAAATAAATAAAGCAGACATTAGTGTTATTCATATTTTTGAAATTTTAACTATTTTTCACCAAGTTAAGCTATTTTTTGGTATGTGGAGTGACTGAGTACTGAGTTTATTTTCATATCCTTATTGTCAAAGTTCAATTACTATAATTTCAGTAGAAAATATAACGTACTGTTAGTACAAGCCTATATGCTGGTCACAGGCCTATGTTTAGTTCAGGTAGATGTACAGTATGCACGCACAATACAATTAAGCCAACTGTAGCAATATTGCCCTATAGTTGCAAAAACCTCCCATATTATTGATTTGACTATATTCAGTTACTTTAGTGCAATACAAACTGTATTGAGTATTCATCACTTTCTATCTTTTGCAGGTAAGACTGGTCAACTATGGCAGTAACACAATCCCAGGCATATATACATTTGATTGATGAACCCTGTAAAGAATTTCATGAGAGAAGCTTGCCAACAGTTTAAGATGTCCTGAAAATTTATTTTCACTATCAGCTGTTTCACAGAAAGAAGCTGCAAATGTAGTGATGCAGAAGGTCTGTGAGTTCTGGAACAAGCTACAAATATCAACAGTAGAAAGCAGGAATATTTTTTGCAAGCTTTACTATTTACTCAATCACTACAGAAACATATGCCATAACAAGGGACGCAAATCATCATCTCAACATGCCAAGGAGTCAGAATATGCAACATCAATATACTAATTGTTTGACACAATGATGCAATGAATTTTATACACACTGATGAAAATAAGCAGTTTTTGATTGATCAGCGATCTTGCATAAAATATATATTAGAAGACATAGATGAAGGCTTAACAAGTCAGGTGAAAAGAAAAGAGGCAAGAAACAAGATATTGGAAGCACAGAGAGACCAGGAGAAAAAGAGAGCAGAAATGAATAAGAGCTGTAAAAGATCAACTGTTGATAAATTCTTGAGCGGTACAGAAGATGAATCTGACAGTAGCGGCAGTGATCTGCTAAAGTCATCTCACCTGCAATGGCAGCAGCCTTAGACCATGCAAATGTAAGCAACAGAAAAGCAGCATTTATCATATTGGAAGTTGCTCAGATTTATGCTCAAGATGCTAGTTCAATGACTAATGACAGAATGTTCCGACAAAAACAAAGCATGCAATGGCATGTAGATTTTGTGATTGTAATGATCAGTCCATTCAGCATAATTTAACTCCCTCACAGAAGTGCAATGATGTAGACATCATTGATAAGCCTCTTGAAGCTTTTTTTGGAACTCATTCAGTGTCACTCTTCAGCATTCTTAAACCAGACAGTTCCTTTCTGTCAGAAGAATTTAGCAAGTGGTCTGAACTGGAAGCCTATCAAAAGTGGTTAACAGCCCAGGCTCAAACAGGAAGAGCAGAAACAATTCCTGTTTCAAACTGTTGAATGCAAAAAAGTTTTGATAAACAATTCATTGAAAAAAAGGATGAATCAAACATCATACTGGCTGATAACTGAAATGACACATAACAACTGTTACATTTTGAGTAATCATGACATTATAGTGTCATTGTAATATCTATTCTTGAATTGTGTTTTGTAGAATGTTAAGTTGATAAAACACTACTTATATATGGCTTATTTCTTAATAGGCCACATGTGTATATATATACTTTCCAACAAGTGTCAGTTATTAACAACCACAATACATAAAATAAATGGAAATACTAACAATTTTTATTATTTTTTAATACAAATTTTGTTTGAAATTTTTTTATTTTTAAACAAAATTTTAAGACCATTCTAGTTTTTTTCTTAATAGTGATTTGGTCCACCATTTATTTATTACATCAATAATTCTATTTGGCATTAAATGAATAAGACTTTTTAATTCATCAAAGGTTATTGGACCCCAGTATTCCTTTATTCTTTCTTCTAACTCATTGACATCATTAAATTTCTTTCCTTTTGCATAAAACAAACAAATCAAACTACTCCATATGTTTTCAATATGATTTAAGTCCAGGCTATTTTGAGGGCATTGTAAAATATTTATTTTCTTTGTTAGTAACCATTTTTTTGTATAATTTGAGCTATGGATGCTAGCTCCTCCTTCCTGTTGAGTAGTTCTGTATAACCTTCAGAATCTAGAGTACCTTTAACAAATGCAATGCTTGATTTTCCTCTACTTCCGAAGGCTGCCAAAACCATTAAACTACTGCCTTCCAAATTACGATAAAATTTTTTCTTTCTTTAATAAATCATATCAATAATAGTGATAAACATCAAGCAACATCTACAATGAACTTCTTTTCATCAGACCATACAACATCATCTCAAGCTAACCTTGTTTAAATTTCTAGCAAACTCAAGTTTAGCTTCTTTTTGTCTTAGAGTAATTGCTGATTTTCTTTTTAATATCTTATAGTTAATTAATGGGTTTAATTTGATTACTTGCTGAATAGTTCAAACACTTACAACTAATAAATAAATCACTTATTATTTTCTCCTCAGTGTTGAATTAATAATTACTTAAAAATTACTAATCTTAAAAACTACTTGTCGAACCCATTTATAATGAGTCTATTCTTCCTTTAAGATAATTATGAACAAGAGTCTTTGATCTGTTTATATTTTTTGCTATTTCTATTTCACTAAGGTTCTTTGAATAAAGAGCATCAATTTTACTGTGCTCGTAATTAGTCATGTCCTTTGCTTTACCCATTTCAAAAGTTAAACAAAATACAGTTAAATCCCAATAAGTTTAACTTTTAAAGGACAATGGAAATGGTTTGACTTAATGAATATTTTAATTTAAACAAAGTTTTTTCTACAACTGAGTTTTCAAGGGACCGAAGAAAACAGTTTGAGATAATAAAAGTTTAAATTAAAAAGTTTAAGTTACTTTATTTAAAACATTTTAAAAATTCATAATTTATAAAAAAAATCATAATTTATTTAATTTAATTTATATTTAAAAAAAACTTAATTATATTACATATAAACTATATTATATTTATTTCGTTGCTAACAAGGTTTAAATGTCTTATATTTAGCTCTTATATCTGCTCGTTCACAACCTGATGAGTATAGTATAACAAACAATAATGAAGATCACAGACGGTTAGAGTTATATCATAAATCCTTTGATGATCAGCGAGTTGATATCAGTCTGATTGTGGCTTTGATTACTTCTATCTCTCAAAAACCAACAGCATTGCAAGGTTCAAATTTGCTTTAATGTGAAAACATATTTTTTTATTAAATTTGTGTGCTTTTATAAAATTTTATATATTTTCAATAAAATTTTTTTTATTAAATTTGTGTGCTTTTATAAAATTTTATATATTAACAATAAAATTTTCAGTATTTTCATATTTTATATTTAAATATAGAATTCTATTTGAAAGTGTGAAATTTCTAAAGAATTTCTTTTGTACCTTTGGCAGACAGTATAAGGATTTTTTTTAAAATGTTAATTGTTGTACACACAGCAAACAGTTTTAAACCAAAGACCAGTTAAATGCAGTTTTCCTCTAAATCTGTGTGGTATTTATATTAAACTAAGATGGTGAGCTTATGAAGGATCTTATCCTCTAACACAGCTTTAACTTTATTGCAATAATCATTACAAAATCATTATGTTATGAAGTAATAACTGAAAAAGAATCTCATTTGCTGCCTGCAGGATCTGAAAATTTTCATGTACATTGCACTTCCTTCTACAAAAAACTTAAGAGCAAAACCCTGAATGAACAACTTTGAACTGAAGACCTTTTCACACAAGTCAAAGCCTAAGCTATCAAGGATATATTTGGGAAAGCTTGATTTTTATATTTTAAAATTAAACTGCACATTTTCTAACAGAATCTACACTAGTTAAACAACATTAATCAGAGTAATGTTGATGACACCTCAACCTGAAGGATAATCCTATGATCAATTAATTATCCTAATAGGAAGTGATCAGAATTTTATGGCCTCCATTAGTCAAACTTTTCAATATGTCTGTGTTTTTAAACTATGAATTTTAGTATGTGAGTATGTAGTATCAGGTTAAATTATATGTATAAATCCTAAACATAATTTGATCCTTATTGTTTTATACACTTCTGTTTTACCCAAAAAGTAATACATTTAAATGGATGAGTCATATAAACATTGAAAAAAATATTTGTCCCTAAGAGTCAGTTTACATTTTTAACTTAGAAATTCTAAATAACTACATTTTATTTTATTGCAAAGATAGAAGAGAACATTTTGACCAAAAAACAAAAAATGTGAAAAATGTAAGCATAGTTTATAAGCATTAAAAAAAAGCATTTTAAATGTAATTAAAAGAGTTTCCTGAAAATGTCTTTTTTTTTGAGTTCTCTTTCATTTTCATAATTTATAATTATGTTTAAAATTTTAGTTAAAAATTAGCTGTTTATCATTCTAACACCTTTCTTTCAATATTTTATTTCAATGTTGATTATTTCAAAATTCTTTTGTTATTTTGCTCTTATAATTAGCTTGATTTATAGGTGCTATATTGGTCTTATAATTGGCTTGATTTATAGGTGCTATATTGGTCTTTCTACCTGGTTATGATGAGATAATTACTTTGCGAGATAGTTTAATAGCAAGTCCTGAATTCTCTCAAAGGTCAAAGTATCAAATATTACTTTTGCATTCAATGATTCCACCATCAAGTCAACGTAAAGTTTTTGTAAAACCCCCACCAGGTAAGATTTTTTATTTGATAATATTATTCAACTTTTACGGTTTTTAATATATTAAAGAAAACGCAAGAAATCTGTGATAATAACTAATTTAATCTAAATGTTTGACCTTTGAAAAGTTAATGATAACATTTTTAGTTTAACTTTGTTTAGGAATCTGCAAGTTAATCAATATTACCTTTTAGTTTATTATTCAATAAAGGAAGTTAATGGAAATGGGAAGTTTAAATCACAGTTTCTAATTAATCCTTTAGTTCTACAAGATTGCAAATCATAGAAAATTAAGGTCTACTGAAATAAGAACAAAAATATAAAATTGTTGTTTTCTATTTTTGCTGTTCTCTTCAATTCAATGGAAACGTTTTCTTGAAAATCTAATATTTTATGTTTTGTTTTTAAAACATCATTTTTTCATCCAGAGATTGCTTCTCATACTACAAGTACAGTATGCAATTTAACACTTAAAGTCGTCAAAGTAAAAAAATGACATCGTTCTGTTTTCTCTCTAAACGAGATTTCTATAACTAAAGAGTCTGTGTGATAAAGTTTGTGGGTATTTTATCAGAATGGAGTTATACCTGAACACTTTAAATTTAATCTGTATTTGTCTACTATTTGTACCACTCAACAGCAAAGACCATTTGAACTGAAGATGATTGAAATGGGAATTAGCATTATTGTCTTTAGTTAATCATTAATAAAGAATCAATCTATGAGTTATTTGGTTTTTAGTATTATCATAGTTTGTTTGTTATATTTAAAGGGTATGTATGCTGGTATGGAGGTGGTTTTAATTATCATTGCTAAAGAATATAGAAAACTTTTAAAGGTACTTTCAAAAATCAAATAAGATAGATCTATATGCTTTGATTGATAAGGCACTTAAATGAAATGCAAAAAAATTTTCAAAAAAATCTAAAACATTTAAAGATATATTTAGTGAGTAATTTAAATTTTATTTCTTATTGACATTTTAACTGTCAGTTGGTAATTTGATTAATAAAAAGAAGAAATATAAGAAATATAAATAAAGAAGTATAATAAAAAGAGTATAATAAAGTCATTTTTTACCATTAATAAGAAGTTATACACAAGTTTCCAAAATAGCAGAAGAAAGTAAATGACATAAAAGTATATAACATAAAAAAATAATGATTTTCATTAATAGAAATGTATATTAAATGTATTACTTCAAGCAAAAATTGGATTTGCATAGAGTTAAAAAAATTGTAATTTGCAGGTATTAGTTTTGAGTTGTCATTTGAAAGCTAGTTCAATTTTCTCATGACAAAAGTTGTCATGAGAAAATTGAACTAGCCTCCCCAGTTGGAGGCTTATTCAATTTTTTCTTCTTAAAATGACAGAGCCTGCAAAAGCAAGTATAGTGATGTGTTAATGTGTGGCAAGACTTGCATGGAAAAGCATGCAGTATTTGGGGAAAATATCATGTGAAGACATCTAAATCTCATAAAAGTGGAGTGGGAATCCTCTAAAAATTATCTTGCTCAAATTTCACTGGAAAACTAACTATGCAAGCAAACAATCTTCTTTATACTTTGTTTAACCAGTAGAGGAAAATCCATTTTTATCACAATTCCATATTAACTGGATCCTAGAGCCTTTCCACATTTTTCTATTGTCATAAAAATATTAACAAAAAGGTTAGTTATTGGGTTGTTCCAGGTCATTTCAACTTATGTTTGCACTATACCATCTCAGATTTTAATAATTTTTGGTACACAAGCTTACATTTTTGAGAAAAACTTTAATCCTTAAGGTTTTAAAGATTTCGATACTCCATCCCAATGCATTTTTGATCTTTTTTTCAGAAGCTTTACTAAAAAAAATTTACTAAAACACTACAAAATCAAAGCTAAATGAAAATTCAATATTAAAATTATGTAATCATTTTATTAGGTTTTCTAATTTTCTGTACAAAAAGAAAGATATTTTAAGATGTCTAAAAGATATGATTTTGAAATTTTTTTCTTTGGTTCAAAATGTAACTAACACTGTAATATAAAAAAAACTGCAAGGTTTTTTTTTTTAATATACATGATTTATTTGCATTGAAGTTTTATAACAGTAACCCCCCCCCCCCCCCTCGTCAAAAAAAATTACAAAAAAAATTATGAAAATTAGGAATTAATTAAAAATACTAGAATGTAATAAGAATTAACAATATTAAACAGTTTGATAAAAGTTTAGTTCTGGCTTAAAGTTTGCACAACTGTCTTCAATGCTTTGGTGCTCAATCTCACTGATGTTGCATTGTCTCCCTGTGACCGTTGTTGGAATATTAATCGTCAACAATAAGTTTGTTGATGTAACTCAACACACATCCCTTGAAAGAAAATAATATGACCTTGAGGGGTAACATGGATGCATGAATCTTATTTGAAAGACTAGTTGAGGAGAATAATGTTGAAAATGCAATATTAATCTTCTAAACTAGTCTGATCCATGAATTTTTGTTATATATCAAACATGCAAACACTCCAAAGTTCATATTCATAAACAGTTATTTTTTAATAATCTCATCAGTTTAGAAATTAAAGAGAAATGGTCATTCCAATTGTTCAAAAACAACTTCAGCTCCAATATTTGTGTTATTTATAGGGGTGAAATTGTGATAGCTGCAAGTGCCTTGTAAAGTTTTTGTCATGTGCCACCAACTTGTAATTTTCTGCAAAATCATTGAGGACAATGGCATCAGTACTACTCATTCAGTACAACTCATTACAATTCAGTACAATTCAGTACAGCTCATTTTTTTATTTTATATAATGACTTTTTTGACTTTGCTTGACTTTTTGCAATATAAAAATAATTAGAAAATTTTTGTAGCTTATCAGAGTATGAATGAAGTTACTTGTGGCTTTAGTTAGACTTATTAGTTAAGATTGATTTGTTGTCTCCCATTGTTTGTAATCTATGCAAGAATCATCATCTTCATCAATATCATATTGAAAACACAACCATTTTCAAGATAACATCTTAAATCTTCTGGACCCAAAGGGCAGCAATGTATCATGCAGTTATTACTAATTCAATTACAAACAGCATATCAAAAAGTTTGTGATAATCCTTTGATATTTTAACTACACTAAACATTTAACATTTTAATGGTAGGTGTAGATGCATCCTGTATGCATACCTGATGTCCCTATTGTGATGCACTATTTTAGGCCAAGTGAGCTAAAATTAGAAAAACAACTCTTTATCTGGATAAAGGGTTTTTATTTAGCATGCCATCAAATACTTTTGCATGTGAGATCTTTGAGCTATACTCACAAAATCTTTTATCCCAGGCGTTTGCATGCTCTTTTCATCACTACAATAAAGTTCAATTACCTTACCTACTTACCTACAGTCTCAGAAATTTCCTTTCATACTTTTTTCAATAAAAAATCTCTGCACCAATTAGCGTGATATCTGCTAATTGCTGCAGAAATTCTATCTTTTATTGAAAAACATTTATTAGACCTAGAAATAGGAACAGTGTTAGTAGTTAAATTTTCTGATTGCAATTGGATCTTAAAATTTTTTCTTTGATTTTTCAAATAAGTTTTTTTAACCCATCTCATTTGCTTTATGTTTAACTTCTTTAGATAATTTACGAAAAGAAACTACTCGGCTTAACTGAACAGGATCTATATTTAAAGTCTTTTCAATTCCTATCAGTTAAACACACTAAAATTCAGCACTCTTTTATCTTTAATTACTCAAAAACTGCTTAGCAGATTTTTCTAATTTTTCTTTGCAGAAGGAAGATAATTTGTTCTTTGATTGTATGGGTTGTAAGTATTGGTTATCATTGTTATTGGTTTAACCCTTTCAAGACTTGGTACATATATGTACCACTAAATTACATAGCTGATCTAGACGCCTTCTGTGATTTAAATTCGCTTGAAATGTATATATTTTTATTTGTTGATAACTCTTTAGAAGCGTGCCACAAAAATAGAAAATATTTACCTAAAATCAATGAAAAACTGAAAAGAGTCAATGATGTGTTTCAGTGCAGTAAAGATGGACTGTTATTTGTAAAATGGTAAGACACAAAAGAAGTCCTTATGTTGAGAAATTTTCATAAAGCTGATGTTACAGAAGTGACGAAAATTTTGAAAATGGTTCAAAATGTAGTGTTCTTCGCCCAGAGGAACTGGGCAAGGAACACTACATTTTGAGCCATTTTTCGAATTTGTCTGGATTGTGACCTTCCATTATGTTCAAAACATTTTGCAGCCAATCATACATAAAATATTTTGTAATATGTATGTATGTTCATTTATGTCAATTAGTTATGTTATGCTCAAAATATACAATATTTAAGCATAACATAACTAATTGACATAAATTGACATAAAGAATTAAACTTTTTTCAAGAACAATAGTTGTATGGTACTGATGGTACACAAATGAACCACAACAGAAGACTGCTGGTATATATATGTACCACCACCCTCGCCAACCACTTGATGTTTTATTTGCTTTTTCCAATAGATTAGGTACTATTGACTAACAAAATTATAAAAACACAAAGAAAACATTCATACTTCCTTAAAAAAACCATCTCGAAAGGGTTAAAATAAGTAAGTGAATATTAAATCATGAAAAAGTTTTGGAAACTTTCCTTCAAAACCCTTCAAAAAAGTTAACATTGAGAAAATATTTTATAAGTTAAGGCTAATTGTGTGATGTAATTTGCTTAAAAACTTAATGGCATTGAAAAAAAGGCAAATAAGAAATTGGGATTGAGTATCATTATCTCTGAAACCATACAGAGTTAGACTCTAAAATTTTAAATTAAATTTTTTCATGAATGTCAGCTTGTATACCAAAAGTTAAAATAACTGAGATGGCATGGTGCCGAAAAATTTTTTTTTGGTTGATTTCACACAGAATGACCCTTTAGTTGTTAGGGATATTGCTTCAGATGATTAGATTGTAATAAAGTTAGTTAAAAAATGTATCTTGAGTTAGATCAGTCAGGATATTATTACCTTGTAAAGGTCGCATTAAAAAAACATTAGTGTGGCAAAAACCTTTCTATACATCTCTCTGAAAAGTTTTTTTTGCCCTAAAACTTAAATTACTGAAAAAAATGGTGATTATTTAAGGCCTAATTATTACTTTGCATGACATTTACAATAGCAAAAAGTGATCCACCAAATTTTTTTTTTTTAAAAGAATTTATTGTTGTTATAAATTTTTGTATTTAACAGGTGTGCGCAAGATAATTCTATCAACAAATCTAGCAGAAACTAGTATCACAATTGATGATGTAGTTTATGTCATTGACTCAGGAAAAGTTAAAGAAAAAAGTCATGACCCTATAAGTTCTGCATCCACATTGCGAACAGTTTGGATTTCAAAAGCTAGTGCTTTGCAGCGTAGAGGTATGTTCATTTACTTCTTAAACTTTCTTGTATTTAATAAAAAATTTGTTCTAATTTTTTTTTTTTTAAGGACGGGCTGGCCGTTGTTCTGATGGCATTTGCTATCATTTATTCAGTCAAGAACGTTTTCATCATTTGCAATTGTATCAAGATGCTGAAATATTACGTATACCTATTCACAGTCTATGTTTGCAAACAAAAATGTTAGCTCCAGTAAATATTTCTATTTCTGACTATTTGTCCAAAGCACCAGAACCTCCTTCAAATCTCATGATAAGAAACTCTATTCGTCTCTTGAAAGCCATTGGTGCTTTAGGTATATTTAAATTACTATAAATAGATTGGAAGATAAAACAGTTTTAAATTGCTCTGATGATGACTTTTATGTTTATGATTTTTACTGTTATTTTGTTAACTTATGTGCTGAAATTTAATTTTAAGATGAAAATGAAGAGATGACTGACCTTGGAAAAGTTTTAGTTGAAATTCCAATTGAGCCACAGGCAGGAAAGTTAATTTTGATGGGTCTTACATTAAAGTGTTTAGAACCAGCTGTTATTATTGCTTGCTGCTCCACATTTAAAGATCTTTGTAAGTCTTTAAAAGTCTTATCTTCATTTAGATTGTCTTTAACGTTTTAAAACTAAAGAATATTTGTATTGCACAGTTTTTATTTTAATTGTCATTCTGTGAATTACTTATTTCTTTAATTTAAATCTTTTTCTACTTTGTCTAATTTATTTGATGTTCTCTCATTGAGCCTAAGTTTGCTTCTTTTTTTCTTATTATTTATAATAGCTGGTTAGGAAAGCAAAAACCTAAATTAAGTTACTGTGTAACTTATTGCTACAACTTGATGGTATTTTGATAGATGATTTTGGGAAAACAAATTTGAGAATGAAATATTCCAAAAGTTTTAAATTCCAATTTGAAAATTGCAAAAAAAAAAAAAAAGGATCCCACCTCATCAGAATTATGTTTTCTCAATTTGAGTAAAATCTCAATTTGAATAAAAAGACCAATGTTTTTGCAAAGTTTAAAATTTGACTTTCTTTTTTCTTGTGAACATTTGGGTGCAAAATAAGAATGCATTTTGCACCCACCAAGTTTTAGGATCCTAAAAATTAATATTTAAATGCCCTATATGTGATAATCATACATACCATATAAATACATATATACCATATATATATAAATCCACATGTAGGTAGATTCTGAATCAGCTCCCTTTAGCATTTAGATAAATCTCATTTTATTTGGACTTATCTTAACAAAAATCATGAAGAGAAATTGCTTTGCTTTTACCATTACTAAAACTTAAAAGGGCATTATAGCTCCAATGATGTCACACATGCTACACCAACAGCCAAATGTATACGCTAATCTTACCGAAAAGGGAAAAAATGAAAAGGAATAGAGGCAAGAATATCTAAAGAAAGTTATCCACACTTCTCAAGAATTAGAGTCAAGAATCAGATTCAAACCAAATCAACACCTCTAACCTATGCGGATACCACAGTCTTAATACATTATTGAAAAATGTGTGAAGGAGATCAAATCCATATCCAAGATTAGATAATTATTAAAGATTAAATCAGATAATAGATTAAAAGTAAAAATAGAATCTGTATGAGTTTATAACTTTAGAAATCTTCAATTGATCTAAAATAAAAATGTTGATTTAAGTATGCTTATCAATTCATAATAGACAAAAACAATATTTCAAATAATTCTTTATAAGTTTAGCAGCTGCCTGAAAAAGTCTGTAAGCAATAAATTTTCTTATGCTCTCAATTTATCACTCTTAGTTTTAACATGCTTTTATCTTTAGTAAACAATATTATTATCAGGGTGCAATCTTAATGCAATATTATTGTCATAGTAAAAACTTAATATCATATTCCAATAATATTGCCCAATGGTTATTTTTTGCAATATTATTTCCTGGGTGCAAGCCTAATCTCATATTGATACAATATTATTTGTCATAAAACTAAATCTTTTTAAAATATTTATGAGTTAATAAGAATATTAATTTAGTAATGGGTAATTTTTACTCTCTTTTAGTTGTTCTTCCTATAAGTGCATCACAAAAGAGTCTTGCAGCAAGTGTTAAATTACGTTTAAGTGCTGACTCGTTCAGTGACCAGATTTGTTTATTGCGTGCATTTCAGGGTTGGCAACATGCAAAAAGAGCAGGTCGTGAAAGATTATATTGCTCTAAAAACTTTTTATCACCTGGTAAGTAATAGTAACTTGTTGATGAAATGAAAATTAAATGTTGTCAATAGATTTTTCTTTCTTTTTTTTTTTTTCTTTCAAAATTTAATCGAAGTTTTATGGTTTTTTTTTTGTACCTTTATAAAACAAATTTCTCTTAAAAGGAATAAGTTTTAAATCTTTAAAATTTTTTTACACCATAAAGTATTTTGCAAAATCAATAGCTCAAAATAGATCTCTTTAACTTCTTTTTAAGAACTTTTCAGTTATTTTTAACTGAAAAGTTTACCTGATCTACAGGACAAGATGTATTTTCCACAGGTGACAATTTTCATATTTAAAAGTTTTTTTTAAAAGTAATGTATTTTTCTTGAATTTAAAATGTATTAAATTTCTTTTGCAATTCTCAGTTAATCTTGTTTTTTTTATCACAAGCTAAATTTTAGGCTTTAAATTTTAAAAGAATGTGTGAACTAAAAATAAATTATCATTAGTTTTTGTATTTACAGCTTATGGTTTTTTAAAAAAAAAAAAAATAGCTTCAAGGATATAAAGAATATGGTATCACAATAAGAAGATTATTTATTTGTAAATATTTAGAAATAACCTTTGTGTGTTTGTTTGCTCAATTCTTAGTGAGAGCTATAATTACTATTTTTTTAGGCATTATGGAAATGGTGTCAGGAATGAGGCGGCAAATAATAATGCATTTACGAAACCTTGGGTTTGTGCGAAGTCATGGGGCTGGTGATATTCGGGATTTAAACACAAACAGTAGAAACTGGGCAGTTATAAAAGCAGTTGTAGGCGCAGGAATGTATCCAAATATTATGCAGGTTAGTTTTAAAAAGTAAGGAGTTTAAACAAACAAACAAAAAAAAGTAAGTTTTTATTAAAAAAATTAAAATATTTTATTAATATTTTCAAAGGTTCAAACCAAGAAGGAAAAATGGTTCTGTTTTATAAAAATTAGTGTAAATCTTAAAGGATACTTTGTTTCAAGAATTCATTAAAAAACATGCAACAAAGTCTTACAAAAAATATATCTTTCTTGTGAAACTTTGATAACTTTTTTCATCAATAAAGGTTTATTAAGAATTAGGACTTTGTTATGCTGACTTAAGAGTATTAATCTTTCTAAGTTAAAAAATGTTTATTAATCCTGTTGTATGTTTCAGATCTTATCAAATATCCATCCTCTTAGCACTCTTTCTCTAGAATGAGGCAGCATGTCTTTAATCATGTCTTTGTATGTATTTCAATCCATAACCTTCAATGAAGTAAGTTGGTCCAATTAAATGTATACCATTATTTTTCCTGCATCTTATTTCATAGTCAAAGTTTTATGTTTTTAGTTGAATTTTTAGCCTGAAGGAAAACAGAAATAACTAATGCTGATCCAAATAATTTGAACTTTGATTTTCAAGTTTTTATCATAAATTTGGGAGAGAAGGATTTTACTTAAAGGGTAGGGTCGGGGGTGGGTTTGGGGGTGAAAAAATGGCTTTAAAAGTTTTGATCCAAATAATATTTGATATGAAAAAATTTTCATTTTTTCACGTCTTATTTTATAGAAATTTTTGCCCTTTTTTCTGGAGCCAATTTACGTAGCTTAGCAAACTCTACTTGGGTATTTCTATTCTTAATAAAAATCGATGTTTTTTTGTTTTTTTAAGTTACAGTGTTATTTATCAGTTTGGTCAAGTTAACAATTTGTCTCATACTTTTTTTAATGTAAATCTTGAACTTCTAAACTTGAAAAACTATAAACTTATTAATTTGAGATGCTACTTTTTTCAGTTTTCAGCTCAAATAATCAAATATTTTATATGTTAAGTGAAAATTAGCTCTTTTATTTTCCATATTTAATTTTTTTAAAAATTTATTTAGAAGAAAATATGAAACAGTAAAAAATTGATTTAAAATAGTTCTCCCAAATTTTTGCGCAATCATATTTTTCAGTATTTATAAGTATTGTTTAAGACACAAATCATAAGTTTTGCCCGAATTATTACTTATAATATCAATAGTCTTATGTAAAAGTTTCAGTGTAACCAGATCAAAGTGAAAAAGAGGTATCAATTAAAAAAACTTCATAAACTTTTACAGGCTTTTGTATTCTTTTTAAAGTAGTAATTGTTTTAAAAGTTGGAGCAAAATTTCTGATTGTTCTGAATAGTAAATAGTTGTAAAAGAATAATGGTTCTATGAAAATCCCTGTATATTTTTTACAAATTAAACTTTCTTCTTACTCCTTTATCTGCAGATGTTTGTTAATTCAGATATTCTTTTAGTATAAACCATGATTTTTATTAAAGACTGTCCAGAATGATAATGACCCATGGGGTTTTTGAATTATTTCAAGAACCACTGAATTGATTTTGATATTTTTTTGTTGTTTTAAAGCAAATTTATCTCTAAATACAGTAAAGCTTTTAGAAAACAATATCTTCAAGCTGATCACAATATTTTCTCAATTTAGTCCAAACACCTTTCATGACCTTTTGGGCAAAAGATTTCATAAAATTTTGTAATGCCACAATTTTGCCCTTCTTGCACAGCTCATGTTACATGGTCACCCAAATTTTTTCAAAAGTTGTGGCATATTTGCTGGATGTCATTTTGTTGATACCATTTAATTACACTTCTTGAGTAATGGCAAGATGCAAGATCAGACCAAAAGATGGCAAGATGCAAGATCAGACCAAAAGATGGGGGGATCATTATGCTTTCAGAGCCATAAGTTACTTTTCTAAACATTCTTTGGACTTTAGTGAATTGCTATTAGGATCTTCAAGGGAATTTCTGCTTTCATTATGCTTTATACTCTTATCTGTTTTTAATTTCTTGGATTGTCACTTAGGAATTCCAGAACAGCAGAACAGAGTACTCTGCATTTGGATCTATCCCTCTGATTACTTTTTGATTGAGTTTTAAACTTGATGGACCTTTTTCTTGGTTTCTTGACTTTCTTTCCAATCCACGACCTTCACTCAATAATTTGATGATACAAACAACAAGTTTTCTTTTGAACTTTTTACTTGTGAATTCATTGAAAAATGATTTTTTAAGCCACTCATCCTAATTAATTTTCTCACTTCTACTTGCAAAAAACATTTTTGTTTACAATCATCTTCTTTAAAATTACCATTATATTATTTAAATGGGAGATAAGTTTGCTTTAAAACAACAAAAAGTGTTAAAAGTTGATTTATTCTTGAAATATTTCAAAAACCCTATGGGTCATTATTATTCTGGACAGTCTTTATAGATCTTCATTTTATATTCTGATTTTGACAATTGAACCATTGTCTAAACTAGTTTGACTATTATCTTTTGGTTTATTCAAATCATCAGTTAATTCATTTTGTATTTTCCGTTAAATTTGTGTCTTAATACCATAATAAATGAACAGTATTGTTGTTAAAAAACTGAACTATTGTTCTTTAACTATGGTATTGATGTAAACATTTTCTAGTTTTTATTGCAAAACCAACTTGAATTGTGTGATTTTTATTGCAAAACCAACTTGAATTGTGTTTTAAATTTCTTGCAGTTGTGCAAGAACACTTCATGTCTTGGTTGTCTCATAATTTTCAAAATTCAATTTGTTGTATATTTATATGTAAAAAAAAAGTTCTAAATATAATACATTTTTTGATAGTTTCTCTTTTCTCACAGTAAACTTAAAATTGCAAAAATATAATACATTTTTTGATAGTTTCTCTTTTCTCACAGTTAAAACTTAAAATTGCAAAAAAAGTTTGTTTTTTTTACATGAAACAAAAGATTTTCCTTTCTAATATCGTTTGTAACAGTATTCTTGACCTTTTTTGCCGTTAGCAAAAAGTGAATGCGATGTCATGGGACTTATTCATAAAAGTTATGAAGAAAAAAAGGCTCAACTAAGTACAATATTAATTGAAAAGATGAAAAGTAATAGAAGATTCAGTATTTTACTAGACAAGTGGACAAGTATTTGGATGAAATGCTATTTAATATCAATATACAACCGTATAGTTTTGGGTTAGTGAGAATTTTTGGATCTTGTTTGGCATCTGACTTAGTTGATCTAGTTAAAACTCATTTAGAAAATTTTAACATTTCTTTTGAAAAAGATATTGTTGCGTCAACTTGTGATGGTGCTTCTATGATGATTAAGTATAGTAGAGAGTGCCCAGCAAATTACCAGTTATGTTTCAACCATGGCATACATTTAGCTGTTTACAACACACTTTAAAAAAAACATATTTGAATTGGAACATATACAAAATGATACAGTGATGATAATAATAAGGCAGTATTGAATGAAGATGATGCTGATAGTGGTAGAGAAGATTGTTTTGAAGATGAAAATGAAGCTAATGATGTTGCTCCGTCAAAAGTTGAATTTGAAAATAATTAAATATTCAAGAAAACATCAAGAACATTGTAAAATTGTCTGTTTTTTTAGAAAATCAATAGTTTAAAAACCATATTTTGCAAGGCAAGATTAAACATGGATGAGGAGAAGGACATTCTTTAGAGTTAAAACTAGACATAAAAGCTTGATGGAACTTATTAGTTGATATGGTTGAGCATTTTATAAAAGTTTGAGAGTATGCCACTGAATCTCTTCTTGAGTTAAATAAAACGGATATGCTGGCAGAAGTAAATTTCAACTTTTTACATTATTTGTTAATGCTCTTAAACCAATAATATTAGCTGTAGAAACTCATAGTAGACAAGATGCTTCTTTGTCATCAGCAGATCCAATAGTTAAGTTTATGATGAATGAAAATCGTAATGCTGACAGTGAAATAAGTAGAACATTAATGAGAAACTTACAAAGAAGAACTGCTGAACGCACAAATAAGGATTTAATGAATCTACTGAAATCATTGAATGATTCATTGCATATTCCATCAAAACATGAATTACATTTGGCAAACAAACTAATGCAAAGGGTTTTTTCCTACAATATTTACAAAACAGAAAATAACAGTGAAATTGTTTCTGTTGAACTAAAAGAAATGACTATGTAAGATGAACTGGAAATAGTTATACAAAACTCAATATAAAGAATCAGTAAGGGAATCACAAATTAATTCCACATTAAAAATATAAAACAAGAATTTACATTAATTTGAAATATTGGAAAATGAAGCAAAAATTTGGAAAAAGTGTTTAATGCTATTTGTTCAATCATGCCAACATCTACTGATTCTAACTGGTTATTTTCAATATCAGCTTTCAATATCAATTTCTGCACCAAAATCAGATCACAGTTATCTGATAAATTATTACGCTTGTATTTCTAAAATCATTTTATTTAAAATTGAATAAAGATTTATAAAAATTAAATTAATACATTATTTTCTGTTTTTATCATATTAAAAAGTTTATTTATCAGTTATCCCATATCTGGTGTTTTTCAAGAATCCAAAAACCAAATCCAGCGGATTTTCAGAAACTATTGACTATCTAACCTTAATTTATGGCTAACTTTTTCTTGTAAAAAAGTGAAAAACAAAATACTAGATGTTAGAGTATTGTTAAAAAGTTCTGGAAGCTAAATTACCGGTACCAGTAATTTTTACCAATAACATATTTTGTATAAATGTTATAACTTCCATAATGTTATAATTATCTTTAATGCAATCTATATATAGATTTTATTTAAGATAGATTAAGATTGGTCATTATTATTTTTTTCTCTGCCCTGCTTTCAAATACTACTGCAAGAAAATGTATGTTGTACAGAAATTTTGTTTGTTTATTTTAGGTTGATAGAGAAAATTTAGTGCTAACTTCAGACAAGGAGAAGAAAGTGAGCATCCACAATTCATCAGTACTATTGGCAAGAGGTGATGAAAAACTACATATTACAGCCACACATGCTAAAAAAATGAAATCTACAATTTTACGTTTACCTTTTGACTGGGTTGTGTATGAAGAACTATCACGACTTTATTACTCAGTTCAAATTCGTTGTGTTTCAATATTGTCACCAATGGCTCTTTCTTTAATGTGTGGTCCATGTATGTCTTATGAACATAGTAGTTTACGATTAAAATCTGGCAGGGAGCATAAAGGTTTGTATTTTTTTGGAAAATTTTCTCTGGAATTGAATATTTAAAAAAATACTTTGAAAATAAACTATATATTATGTTAGGCCACCAAAGTGATAAAGTAAAAGATGCATTTTTTCAAGAAAGTGACAGTGAACAGGAAGATATAACTAGTACAGAAGAAAACTTTGGTTCTTTTAAGTTAGACGATTGGATCTCTTTCACTGGAGAGGATCACATTTTATACTCCACAGCTATGTTAAGAATAAAATTTCTTGCTTTATTTTCAAAGCGTATCCAAATTCCTACTAAATCATGGAATCAAGTTGATGACCATGTGGTGCAATGCATTGTTAATATACTCACCAAAGAAGAGCAGAATGTTGGAGTTACAAACCCAGCCACTAAAGATATTGATAGAAGAATGACTTATGAAAAGCGATCTGATAAGTAAGTTTTGGATCTGATAAGTTATGTTTGCATTTGTAATGCCAAAAGAAAACTGGTTGCATAAAACTTTTACATAGATTTAGGTTAGAAGTAGTAATTATGAACTACAGATACTTGTAAACAATTGGTAGAGTATTTTCTTTCTTTTTGTATGCAACATAAAATAGTTGTGTTATAAATAATATTCTGCTTAAAACATTTAACTCCCTCCTCAACTTACAACTTGACAGATTTTCTTTTCGCTATGATTCTGGTCCTCATGATGGAACAAGAAAGACTGGTAATTATGAAACTGCTGTGCCTGATTGGCGTGCACGTCCATTTCGTGGTGAAAGTCATGCGGTTGACCAAGATGCTTCCACTCTAAGAGATGAAAAAGCTATACAAAATGACACTGATGTTGATATAGGTAGTTTGGAGATAAAGCGGCGTCCTGCTAGTTACTTTATTATGAAATGCAACAATGACAAAAACATGAGCATTTCATTTGAAAGAAATATATGGGCAACAACAAGAGGAAATGAAAAAAGACTAAATCGAGCATTCAATGAGTCAGATGAAGTCTTTCTGATTTTCTCAGTTCAAGGAAGCGGACATTTTCAAGGTAATTTTTTCTATTTGTATACAAAAAAAAAAAGTAAAAAATTGTGAGTTCTTTTAACAAAATCTGTCTGTGGATAGCTGTCTAAGTAAGAAAAATCTTTAGAAATCTAAAAAAAAAATCTTTAGCAATTTAAGATTCAAATAGTTTCTGATACTAAATAGTGCTTGACTCTAGTAACTCATATAAATTTACATATAAAAGGAAATGAAAATGTTTAAAGCGTGTACACGAAATAAATGTGAAAGAATTCAAATCATTTTTTTTCAGTGGTTGTATTAAAACCTTTTTACTTGTTTTGTATTTTGTTTACAACGTGTTATGATTTTAAAAAAATATGTTAGTTTTTGGATTTAATTTGAAATTAGTTTTAAAAATGACAAAAGAAGAAAACGTAAGAGAAAAAATTATGCACAAATATTTACAAAATCCTAATAGTAGCTACAATTCAATAGCAAAGTTGTTGCAAATACATCCATACACCTTTAGTCGTGTTATTCAACGTTTTTCTCAAACAAAATCAATCAAACGCAAATCTGGTGGTGGAAGAAAGGAAGGTTTTAAAGATATAAAACTAGTTAGAAAAGTTGTTAACAGTTTTAAGAATAACCCAAGCCTTTCACTAAGGGAACGCACAAAAATATTTGGATTTTCTCATAGTTTTGTTGCAAAAGTTAGAAATAAACATGGTTTTCATTCTTTCAAAACACAAAAAGTGTCCAACCATTCTGAAACTCAACAAAAAAGTGAAAGAACCCAGAGCAGAAAGTTGTTTGACAATTTTATTTCTAAAAATTTCTGTATTATTGAAGACAATGAAGCTTATATCAAGTACGATCATCAACAAATTCCTGATTCTGTTTATTATATTACCAAATATAGAGGAAAAGCAGATAAGAAATTTAAATACATAAAACATGTCAAGTTCGCTAAAAAAGATTTGGCAAGCTATTTGCAGTCATGGTAAAAAATCAGCACCTTATATTTCTCAGTCCACACTTTCTGGTCAAATATATGTTAAAGAATGTTTACAAAAACGCCTTTTACCTCTCATTAAATCACACAATAACAGACCTGTGTTCTGGCCTGATTTAGCTTCAATTCTTTATTATAAACTAGCTATGGAATGGTATAAAAAGAATAATGTGAAATTTGTGCCTAAAACAGAAAATCCTCCAAACTGCCCAGAATTGAGAGTTATTGAAAAGTACTGGGCTATTATTAAAAGAAAAATGAAAAAAAACAAAATAGCTTTGTAGAAACATTAAAGATATTAAAATATCATTTAAAAAAGCATCAAATAGTTTTGATTCTTATTCTGTGTGCAATCTTATGGGTACCACTAAAGCAAAAGCTCGAAATATTGTTAGATTCCCCCAGGAATAATAATTTTTTTTTTTTTTTTTCATGTTTGATCTTATATTATTGTATTAAAATTATTACTTGGTTCGAAATAAAAATTGAGGAGTACTTTTTTTTAGTTGTTTTTCTACTTTCACATTTATTTCGTGTACACGGTTTATAATAAACTTTTAAAAGATTTATTAAGCCTTTGATATTAAACACACATATTGCAGTTCAAATAACAAACATACTACAGTCAAATATTCACTACAGTCAAATTTTCACTAGTCATTTTGAAAAAGTTTATTTCTAATTTTAAAAATTTATTTTAAAAGTTAAAAAGATATTTGTAAATTTTTAAAATCCATAGTATAAAAAGATACTTAGCTACAGCAAAACAGAATTTCACTAAACTTTAATTGTTTGCTTCATTTGCTGGAATTGCTGTTATTCAAGATTGCTTGAAATCAATTAGTAGATGAAGAGTAGTTAATGGGTAAAATAATGACATAATGAGAGTCTAGTTGTTCTGGTTCATTTCAGTGTTTTATGTAACCATTCAGTATGTAGAACCATGTTATGCATCTTTGTTATTAGTACCCACTGAAGTCTCAGAGGGGCAGTTTCGCTGGTGTTCATTTTGACATGCACAAATCAGTTTATGTAATTAATAAAATTTAAAACGAAGATTTAAATTTTTTCAATTACCTCGATAAATTGTGGTTTAAAATATTAACAGCCTGTGTTTTGTCTACGCGAATTATTCAAGCTAGTATCTTTCGAAAGTGGCTTACATTTTAGCAGACTCGTGTGGTATTCAAGCTAGTGTCTTTCGAAAGTGGCTTACATTTTAGCAGACTCGTGTGGTATTCAAGCTAGTGTCTTTCGAAAGTGGCTCATATTTTAGCAGACTCGTGTGGTATTCAAGCTAGTGTCTTTCGAAAGTGGCTCATATTTTAGCAGACTCGTGTGGTATTCAAGCTAGTATCTTTCGAAAGTGGCTCATATTTTAGCAGACTCGTGTGGTATTCCAGTATATCAAATTTTTATTAGGTCTTTCAAATTTTTTTTTCCTAAACAAAAAACTTCAGTTTCTTAAAAAAACTCTAAATAGTTGGAAGTATGGAAGAAGTAATTGCTGTCCAATAATATGCATGTCTATTTTTTTTTTTTTTTTTTTTTTTTTATTAATAAATTGAAATAATTTGAAGCTAACGTGTAAAATTAAATCCTAATTGCAAAGTGTTGACTGTTTTTTAGGGGTAGCCAAAATGACATCTGAAATTGGTGATAGACGTTGCGAAGAGTTCGGGTCTTTAAATTTGGGAGGTCTGTTCAGTATAGAATGGATCTACCAGGAGGAGATTGCTTTTCAATACACTCAACACCTTTGTAATCCGTGGAATGACAACAAAAAAGTTCAAATAAGCCGTGATGCTCAGGAATTGGAAACTAACGTTGGTAAATCTTTAGTTGAAATGTGGCAACATAACAATGCATCAGCGAGAGAAGAAATTGTGGAACAGCGAGACATAAATTCACAGAATAATGTAAATAGCAGCGTTGTTGAAGAATTTTATTCTGACGAGGTAATTTTAATTGTGCTGTTTTCCTTAAACTTTGTTACGTTAGTCTTCCGTTAAGTTTACTCAATGTTTCGTTAATCGTACTAAAAAAAGAGTTTTCTTTTAAATAAGTAATTTTTGATTGCTTTTCAGATTTATTCATCAAACGATCCTGCTGGCTACATGGATGGGTACCCTCTTTATAGTCCTCCTCCGTTTAGTCCACAATATATGCCTGAATTCCAACATATACCTACTCCATTCGGTCATCCACAAATATACCAACAGCCGTACCCTATGTACGCTTCCCCTAGCGGTCAGATATATCGCCATCAAGATTATTACGTTCCTCAGTATGCACCTCCTCGACGAGGTGTGCCTCACGAATATTATCGAGATGGAGTTCGGGATCCGAGAAGTACCCGTGGAAATTTTCGTCAATAAATTTTTTGTTGAAATGTTCCCTTTGAACATTTACCTTCGCTTTTATTATCAAAATGAAATGATTGTCCTTGAATTAAAACCCCTTTTAAATTTTTAATTTTTTTTTTTTTTTTTTTTGTAATAAAGTGTAATGCTTACTTCTCAACCTTTTATATATTTAAAAACTTTCTTACTTTCTCATCCGCTTATTTTAAAAATCGATAAAATAAGTGGAAAAAACATATATAGTTTTAACCAGAAAGCATCTTTTCAATGTTACGATGTAATTTAATTAGGTTACATAATTTATCGAAGATTTTATGAAAGAAATCATGTTTTTGCTTCTTTTTTTTTTTAATTTATCCTTTAATCTGGTTACTGAGTCACAACCCATCAGATATTTTTGAATGCACGATTTTATGTTACGTTCCTATACCTATCTAAAAGAGTTCGTGCTCTTGTAAAGGATCTTTCTTTACCTTTTGAATAGTATATCCTTTGCTTTTTAATGACAAATATACCTTTCTTTTGATTCAGTATACGTTTTTATTTTTTTACTTTTTTTTTTACTTTATACGCACAATTAGTAACTTAATGATTTTCTTTACACATACTCAAATGTGCTGCAAAATGATGTTCGATCGAAAGGTATCAATGCAAAAGCTGCCATTTAGGCATGTTGTTTCAAGAAAACGCTGCTAGTTTTTAATTGCTAGTTTAAAAACTAAGAGTGGTCCACTATCAGCTTGTTATTTGTTATTGATTCGGCCCCACCTAACAATAGTTTCTAGCGAATTAAAAAAAACAAAAGCTTATGACAAAAAATAGGTGAGGCAACCGAACGAAGCCTATTTTCGTGTCATGAACATCTTTATCAATATTAATTTTCGATTTGCAATAGAAAAAGCCTTGTCTCCCTACTCGCAATCAAATCCGTGCTTATAAAGCATCAGCATTTAGTTTTTCCGTTACTAACGAATCAAATACAAACTTCTATACCAGTCTTTTTGCTGAACAAAATTGTGTAATGTTTTCAAGGATTGAAACAAATTTGTAGAAGGTATGTAGTTGTCGCTTTTTCTTTCTTTTTTTTTTTTAAGGTACTTTTGTCTTAAATATATAAGTAATATTAAGTGGATTGATCTCTGAGACCGACCAAGAAATTTGTACTTTTAAGTTAAGAAGGTAAGGAAGAGTCGCCCATTATGGAGCACTTTGTTAAAGAAGATAGTATTTCACTCATATTTGATTAAATTCTTAAGCTTTATTTTGATAAAAATTTCTTACCTGTAGGGTGAAATATCATATAAGGCTAGAAGCGGTAGATTTAATAATAACGCAATAAAAAAAAAAAAACTTGTTGATATTAGGAGATTTTTTTGTTTGTTGGACCATTATTATTGTTTCTAAAATGGACTTGATATAAGATTCCTTGGCAAATCTGTTGTTAAATAATCTTTCACTATTATAGATTTAGTGGAAATATCATGCTTAAAAGAAGTTCTTCATAATTGGATGGGAAAAACAAAATTTGATGAATATATTAGGACCTTGAACAAGTTCATGCCTTTTGCTAATAGATGGCTCTACTAGGATTCGTGTATATAATATCATATGATTACACATCTACGGGGTAGTCACCACATTTATCCTAAATTTCAGTGTATTAAAATTATCTGTGTAAACAATACGTTTTTAATGTGTCAACATGTCTAGTTTTGTGCTAGATAAAGTGTTTTTACGGGGGAAATTTGTTACATTATTTATTTTTTTTTAAAAAAACTGCAGCTGAGGCACACCGTATACTTTTCGAGACATATGTTGAGCATTTTCCATCAAAAAGGACATACAGAAACTGGTTTCGACGCTTCAAAACCAATTATTTTGATCTGGACGATAAAGAACGCTCTGGTTTGAAGATAAGGAGTTGTAGGAGTTGCTTGATGAAGATCCTTGACGCTAATTGAACTTAGGAAATCGTTACAAGTTGATGATTCGACAGTTTCGAAACGATTAAAAGCTTTTAAAAGATTAATTTTTTTAGGGATGATCCAAAAGCAAGGTCATTGGGTGCTCTATGAGTTAACGCTAAGAGACATTGAACGGCGACACTCAATGTGTCGGCGACAATGTATAAACTGTTGCTTGAAAGGCAAAAAAGAAAGGGGTTTTTGCATCGGATGCTTGAGATGAAAAGCGGATCAAGTATGACAATCCCAAACGTAAAAAATTCGTGTGATCAGCCAGGTAATGCATCGACATCTTATGCGAAACCGAATATCCATGACTCAAAGCTTCTTTTATGTATTTGGTGGGATCAGCAGGGTATAATTTATTACAAGCTTCTAAAACTCAATGAGATCTTCACGCCAGATAGCTACCGACTCCAATTGGAGCATTTGAGTCAAGCTCTAAGGGATAAACGGTCAGAATACTAATGCAGGCATGATAAAGTGATTTTATTGCACGATAATGCTCGACCACATGTTTCAAAATCTGTAAGAACTTATTTGGAATCACTCAAATGGGAAGTCTTACCTCACCCGCCGTATTCACCAGACATAACTCCAAGTCATTACAACTTATTCCTTTCGATGGCACATGGCCTGGCTAATCAATACTTCCAAATTTATGCAGACACCAAAAACTGAATTGATACGTGGCTATCATCAAAAGATGTATTTTTTTTTCGACGTGGGATTCAAATGCTGCCTGAAATATGGGAGAAAGTAGTGTCAAATGATTGACAGTACTTTGAATAAAATGGTATGTGTTTCATATTTTAAATAAAGTATTTATTTTGTCAAAAAAACGGCTAGAACTTATTTAAGGTCCTAATAATTGTTATATCTCTCTATCTCTCAACTTTAGTCTTTAACCCACACGCACCATCTCTTACAAAAGCTGGTTCTTCCTTACTTGAAAGATGAAACGTGATCTTACTTGAAAATTGCCGTGATTAACAAAAAGTCTATTTTCAACTGTATTTCATAACTACGTTAATAACAGGACAGCATGGACGCATAACCTATAGGTTATGCGTGCATGATCTTATAAGATTACTTATTTTTAACAAAATTTAACGATAAACAACTAAAATAAACAAAAAATAAACAACTAAACATGCAGTTAATCTCATTAAATAATTATGGATCCTTTCTACGTACACCCTCACGAACACCCTAAAAGGAGATTTTATCCTGTGGTCGAAGAATCTTTTCTAAAATATAATTTCTATTTGTTTCCTTCTATCATATCTGCCTAAAAGAGTTAAATTACAATAAATTTTATACTTAATATCTATGATTTTTTTCTCTGTTTACATATAAATATGCTAACAAAATATTTCTTTATTTTACTAATACTTCATCTGTTTTAAAAGTCTGATGTATAAGTGTTATTAAGGAGATTTATTGAAATTCTATTCTCATCACGTGATTGATTTTTTGAAATTCTATTCTCATTATGTGATAAATTTGTTTTTAGTATTACTTTTAAAAATTCTTTATCATATATCGATCATTGCGATTTATTAATGAATCACTATTTGCAATGACCTGTGTTTTCTAATATTCTTAGGTACAAAGAAAATGACAGTATTGATTGATCGATATTGATTGCTCAAACATTACAACAAACCTGTTGTTTATCGTTATTTTGTATACATGACTTTTTATTATCATCCGATAGATATTTTTTAAAAAGACACATCTTAGTTTAAGATTCTAAATTAATTACATACTGATCAGCATCCGTCAAAAAAAAACAAAAAAAAACGAAAATCATATTTGAACATATGGTTTCTTTTATTGTGTATTTAGGTGTTAATAAGAACCATAAAAGATTGCAGACTTATAGGTGCACTGCAGAGCCCTCCACTTTAGACTTATAGAAATCACATGTCAAAAACTAATTTCGAAACGGTTTTTTAATTTTGCCTTACAAATTACTGCTAGTTATTATTGTTAGTTACTTTTACAAGTTAAGGTTAGTTAGTAGAAATTTCTAACATTCTACAGCAAACTGTAAGTTGTGCAAAATTAAAACATAAGCAATCTTATTATTATTTCTCTATTTTGATAATTCAATAAAACAAGTATTTTATTCGATTCAAAGTATCATATTTCTTTCGAATTCATCACGTTTCTTTCGAATCTTTAGTTGTGAAAAGATTAAAATATTACGCTACTCTTTAAGATCTTTAAAACAAGATTTAATCTTTGTTAATTTGAATTTGAAGGTCAAGCGTTAAATGATAAACAACTGTGGCCATTATCCGGTCATGATGACGAGCCATTTGCATATGGAACTTGAAGTTGGTTACTGATCCCCCAAGCCAAACAATACTGAATTGAACAACATATTTATAATCTCCATGAAGAAAGAAATGATCATCAAGGCAGGTTTGGAGAAATGACAGACCTTCAAAGCTTGGAATATAATTTAAAGGTTTACTTTTATACCAATATCTTAAATATCTAATAAAACAATCATGGTACCACTTACCTTGATTTATCTGTGTAACATATACCCTTCTTCAATATTTCTTTCCAACTCTGTTTCGATTTCTAAAGCAGTGGCTAATTGGACCTAATGTTTCTGTCTTTTCAGTAATAGAATTGCAAAGATGCTAGAAAAAAATTTAAAATAAACTTAACAAGTCTCGATTTAATATTCTTTTAACTTTAAAATGACTCTCGCATATGATATCAATAAAAATAAATTAGACTTGATACCTTGATGTAAAGTTCATACTTATGCTAACCATCATATAGCTTGTAATTCTCTAGTTGTGTACAACCACCGTTTAACCATCCAGCATAAGTAGAGGGCGTAGCATTGTATCTATAAGTCTGAAAATTATCATGGTACTTACTACCATCTAAATACATGATTTAAAATATCATGGTATTTCTGCAAGTTTTCGAACCTTTCTTACAGGCCCCTGTTGACCACGGCACACTATTTTATAAAAAGAAGCGACTTTCAAACCTAAAGTGGAAAACTTAGCAGTGCACCCGAGTGAGTCTGAAACTTTCCAGGGGGTCTTACTAACACCTAAATTCACAACAAAAGAAACCATCGTATGTTCAAATATGATGCACAGTGTTAAGCAACGTAAACAGACAGCTTCGACAAAGCTAGGCTTTTGATTCAATGATAAAGTCAAAGTTACAAGACGTTAAGCTTCCTTTGAATACGAAGTTTAAAGGAAGTAAATACAGTGTGAACAACTTCAAATAACTGCGAGTTTTGATAAAAAATTTCCGTAGTTTATGAATGTGGTTGAAACATCCCATTTGTCTTTCAGGTTGTCGGTTTACTGATAAATAATAGTGACACGATACTTTAAACATCAATGCTTTATACATACGATACGTACAGCGCTTAATTTCGGCTAAAACTGTGCCTAAGACTTTAAGATACCTTTTCGATTATATGACATAACTTTAATTATTTTTGGTTTCGGCGAAACATTTTAAAAAAGGTGTTTACGTAAGGTAAACATTATTTTTAAAATTCTTGTGAGTTTAGGAAATAGTTTAGAGACTTGCGTTCATCGCTTTTGGAAAAGGATATCTTAGTTACAAAGAAAAAAAATTAAAAAAAAATACAAAAGAATAAGAAAAAGGGAGATAAGGTAAAAGCATGTTTAAAAGCAAACAAAGAAAATGTTCTTCTAATTAGAAAAATATTTCTTTTATTCAATGATCATATTAAATGTATATCGGTTTAGTCATTGAAGATAATTATAAAAATGCAGTTGTAAATTGGGCGGTGTTAAAACAATAATAACATAACACGCCGAAACAAAAAACTAAAAGAGAAAAATGAGCGAAGGATTTAAAGTAAAGGAGATGTCTTTTTCAATGTTTTTTGACAGATTTAAAAGTTTAAAAATGAAAAAAAGACTTAAAAAGTCAAAGAACAAAAACCAAAGCTGTAACAATAACTTTATGCTAATAAAAATATCTGTATAAATATATTAAAAAAAAACAACACGTGTATGTACATGGATTTTTAAATCAACACATATATAAGTATATATGTCATTTAAATAATCATTTTTGGATTAAAAACTCGTTAAAAATTGGCATTCCGCAAAATGTTGCTTTATTACATTAACTTAGATAAACTTTTTTTAGGTTTTGGAAATAAAGAGGAAGGTGTTTTTTCAAATAATATTTTTGGTAAGAACTTGTTTGCTGCCATCAGTTTTTGTAAATGAGAATCAATGTTCATACCATTTTGGATATTTGTTTGTAGGTTGATGCAATCCTTTAAAATAGGTAAATTTTCTCTCTAAAAATAATTTTATACAATTGAAGCCCATAAAAAAAAAAAACAAAAAAAAACAAATTAAAACAAGCTTTAAAAAAAGAGCCAAAAAGTTTAAAATAACTAAAACAAGACAACAATTATTACCTCAGTAATACATTTGGCATCTTGGGGAGGATACAAGGATAAAATTTCATTATCTTTTGGGTTTTTCTCTTTTTTAACAGCAAAACTATTTACAACACGAATACTAGGATCATCAGTAAGTATCTGCGATACGTTGCTTAATTTAGGAGGAAGTGGTGGAGAAGAGCAAATTTGGTTTGCAGAAAGTGGTTTGTTAGATTCATTACAATTCTCTTCTAAACTGAGATGTTTATTATTTAATCTTTTACAGATTAGCTTTGGAGTGGCAATCCTTTCAGGCACAGGAGGAGGGACATCAACAGCATCAACTTGTTCTGTAACTTGGACACCATTTTTTACTAAAGGTGCACCCCCCCAACCTGGTTTCATATTACGATTTAATTCTGGTGGTTTTTCAGTTTTTCGTTCTTCTTCCTGGTGCAACACTTGGCTGGGAAGTTTCATAAAAACATTAGACTTTAAATTACCATTAACTTGAAAGTCCATAGGTTCACTTGAGCGGCGTGGATTAAGCTTGGGGGGTAACTCTGGGCAATCTTTCGGTGAATTATTTATAACTGTTCTCCTTTTCACAGCTAATAAAAACATTTGATGTCTTATAGGATCAACTAATCCAGAAGTAAATGAATTAACCATCTTTTTAATGGATAATGCTTTTTCATTTTCTTCTACTAATTCCAAATAAGAGACATCATTGTTACTTTCAAACCTTGAAGAAGTAGAGAAAGCTGAATGTTGTTCACAACTATGACCTTTTTTTTCATGAAATACCATCCTGTTAGGCTCAACTGTATTTGGAGTAATATATCCATTATTGTCTAAACTTTTTATTGCTAAAGTTTTAGGTGATGAATGAGATTGATATTTATCAAAATTTAAAGAAATATTGTTGTTTGTATATTTTTCACCAGTATTAGCTGACAAATCTTCACTTCCGAGGTCTATTCTAGGCAATAAATCATCTGAATCAAAACTCTGCGGATTTCTTGAAAAAAAGTGTTCACTTTTTAATGATTCTGATACATTCAATGGGCATTTGTCATTACTTTCATCAGAATGTGCTTTAATACAATCAAGAATCTCGTTGCAAGCACTTGTTTCAAACTGAAGCACTCCAATACCAAAGTGACATGTACTATAATAAACAAATTTAAAATCATCTTAAAGTATTAAAACCTTTGTAATGAAATTTTTCAAGTCTTGCCTAAAAAAAATTTAAAAAAAATAAATAAAAACTTACTTTCCCATTACAAAAATAAGTCTTTTAGAAGTTGGCTGGCTTGATTGAAATGACATGCAGCTTATTGGCCAACTTAGTACCTCAGTAAGCCCATTCTTAGTGTACAATGAAATTTGTGATTGGTTTATCAACAAAATGTAGTTTCCTTTCAGACAATAAGCTTTAGATAACTTTGTTTCTAAGACCAAAACTTGAAACTGTCCTAAAATATTTAGTTATAGTATTTCATTTCACTAGTCAAAAACATTCAACATTTCATAGATTATATATATATGCACACTCACACAAAATGAAAGCTTAACTAATACCATATTCAGTGTGGAAGTTATTTGTATTCATTGAAAACCCACATTTTAAAATATCTATTATTTGCTTAAAAGCAGCCATCCACTCAGTAAGTAATATAGGATTATCACATCCAAAAACAAGTTCCTCACAATCATCCAAAACCACTTTAAATGCAAACTGTTGAGACTTTGAATGAACGAGCTTGGCAACATGGCTAATAGATTCCATGTGATGTAATTGACATAATATCTTGAGAGAAGAATTTTTGTATTCTCCCAGTACAAAAGGATCGTGTTGCAGAACAAAGTATGCTTTATACCAACCCTAAAACGAATTAGAATACTTAAATAAAAACTTTAAGAAAAAAAAAAAAGTAGAATGTTATATTCAAAAAAAAGTTGTTACACTTGTTGATAAATAAAAATATAAATATATAAAAATAAATATATAAAAAGCTTAACAGAAAAAGATAACAAAATATGTTAACTGATCAGTAATTATTAAAAAAAAATCTATAACTAACATCAAACAAATAAAAGAATTCAAGATTGAAAAATCTGCTATCCTACTCATACCTTATTAAACATGGGCGGTTTCTTTTGACTTTTGATATAAAGATAACCTTGTTTTGCAGATTCTTTTCTATCCATAGACACCATAGTCAATATTATTTAAAGCAATTTTTCTACAGAAGCAAAAAATACACTTATAAAATAAAACATTAAAATCTTCAGTCTTACATACCGAAAGCTAATATGCTTCTGTATGGTGGCTAATATGAAATTGGAACTTCAGTTCAAAAACTCATTTCAAAATTAATGCTTTCCAAAATCAAGACTAAAGCTGTAAGTAATACAAATAAAAATCTTAGTATTTCATTGTAGACTTTTGATTACACAAACCACAATTAGACCTTTGAAATCATTTAAAAAAGTGTTTCGTGTAATGTGTGAGATTTTGCTTTTAAATATTAATTTTTTTTTGACACCCATTTCTTTTGTGTCTTGTTTTTCGGATATATTGTGATTATCTCAGCTTTTAGGATTAAACAACGAGTTTCAAAAACAATATCAAATGGCTATTTTTAAAGTTTTAAATTAATTGATTTTAAAATTTCCAATCTAAGCAGTTTTTTTTAAAAATTTAATCAGAGAATTTTAAAAATGTTAAATTTTTAAATGTGTTTAAATTCAATTGAAATTTTTTAAGTATTCTTATAGTTAATTAAATTCAGCATATTATGTAATTAACTGTACACAATAATTCGCAATGGACATTATCATTGATTTAACTCCCTTTAGACATTATTAATCCTTTTTTTTTTAATAAGAAATTTAACCAAATGGCCGTGTACTAAAAAGTTTCTTTCTTTAAAGGTACTTTTTTACTACTCTAGTACTAAAATAGTACTAGTAATAAATATAATAAAAAATAATAAATAAAATAAATGAAAAATAGTACTAAAAGTTTCCTAAGAGTTTCTTTAGTTTCAAATTTGCCAAAAGAGAGAAAAAGTAGATAAAATACAATTTGAAAACAATGTTTAACAGCTTGTCAACTAAATTTACTTCAAATTGATTTGAATTCCATCGATATCATTCAATTTAATATAACCCTCAGGTTTGTCCCTGAACAGAACACAAGTTAGGATATATTCCTTAAACTCTTAATAAAATAAGTTTCTTATTGAAAGGTAACTTAGTATTAACAGTTTCTTGAGATTTTAGGGCTTCTAGTAAAAAGCTTCTTACAAAAATGTTCTTATATGAAAAAAATGATGTAGAGAGAATTTTAAAAAATAAATTAAGCAGATTTTTCAAAGAAATCTTTAAATTTTCTTTATGTTATTTTTCATTAAAAAGCAAAAAAAAAAGGCAAACACTTTAATTAATGAAGAACAAATAGGAGGCGGCCAAGCTTTTTTTTGAAAGGCAGATTTTTAAAAATTCTAATCTTTTTCCGTATCTTTAATTGAGTACCATAACTCATTACTCAAAGTTTTGTTTTAAAGAGCTTTAACTGGTTACTGTAATGAGAAAAAGGAGACATCAATGAAGTGGTGCTGCATTCAGTAAGCTAAGAGTTAAATTTATGTTGTACAGCAAATTAGTTTCAATTTTCAGACACGCGCTTTTTTTTTTTTTTTTTTTTTTTTTTATAAGAAATGTGTTTATAAGAAATTAGTACTAAAAGCCCCAAAGTCTTTTGAAGCTATAAGTACTAAGTTACTTTTCAATAAGAAGCTTATTTTGTTAAGAGTTTGAGGAATATTTCCAAATTTGTATTCAGAGACAAATCTGAGGATTATATGACATCAAATTGTGTCGATGCCATTCAAATCCATTTTTGTTGATTTTAAAATATTTAATCTTACTTGTTCACATATTTTAAAATTTTATTTTAAATTTTTTTTGCAAAAAAAATGTACCCTTAATGTAAAAAACTTTTTAGTACTTGTCCATTTGCTTGGCTTTTTATTTAAAAAAAAAAAAACAACGTAAAAAAGCAGAAAAAACGTTATTATTTTTAGAGAACATGCACAGTTTTCGCTTACTGAAACCATTTGTAAAAAAAGCGAAAGAAAGTTATAAAAGTTATAAAAAAAAGTTATTAAAAAAAGTTGGATTACCCTTACCATTTTTCAAGCAATTTATTGCAGTATAGACAGAGAGCGTTTATTTACATACTTAAGTCTTATATTAAACTCCTCCTTTAATGCAAGGGTGGTTGTGGGCTTGTTGACATAGACCTGTGATTTCAAATAACCTCATAAAAAGAAATCTAATGGTGTTAAATCCAACGATCTAGGGGGCCAATTCTAATCACCAAAACGAGAAAGTACACGACCTGAAAATGTCTTATGCAGTAATTAAATTGTTTCTCGGGCTGTATGGCATGTGGCACCGTCTTGTTGAAACCACATAATGGGAACATCAACATCATCCAATTTCAGCAGAAAAAACTATGTTATCATATCACGATATTGAGCACCAGTAACAGTCACTGCTTGACCAGTGTCCTCATTTTCAAAAAAGTATGGTTCAATTATGCCTCTAGCCCAAAATCCACACTAAACAGTAACACGTTGTGGATGCATTTATTTTTCGACAATCACATGTGGTCCTCGGAACCCCAAAAGTGGCAATTTTGGCGATTAAAAAAGCCATCTAGGTGAAAAAGTTCTTCATCGCTTAGGATAATTTTGCTTGAAAAATCAGCATCCATTTGTTGATGTTCAATAATCTATTCAACGAACTCTCTTCCCTGTGCATGGTCATTAGGCTTCAGTTGTTGTGTTAATTGAATTTTATAAGGATTGAGACACAGATCTTGAGCGAGTATACGCTGAAGGGAACTTCTTGAAATTTGCAATTCTTGTCCACGACGCCGAATTGAGGTTCCTGGATTGTCACCGACACTCTCACGCACTACTTCGATATTGACATTTGAATGGCTTGTTTTTGGACGACCAGTTTCTCTAACGGATCCAGTCGCCCTGAATTTTTCAATTAATCTCTTCACAGTTGATGAAGTTAAAACACTCTTACGACCGATGGTTCCAACTTCCGAATTCCGATTTTGCGTGAAATTTTCGAGCTGCAGCCGCCAAGCTTTCATTATTTTTGAAATATTGTTCAATAATGAAGACACGTTGTTCTATCGTATAACGCTCCATTTTTACTAACCCTAAACTGTCAGCTGTCGAAGTGTTTTTTATTTTTTTAGGGTTGCCAACACTTTACTGCACAAATGGCAACAAATTCAAATCTTGCGTTAATTTTGGGCTCTTTTTTTTGTTTGGGACACCCTTGTAAGTTCTTTTTTTTGTTTGGGACACCCTGTGTAATGTGTACTTGTATACATGTGTAAACAGATAACTTGAGAAAAAACTTTCATCGGCGAGGTTAAATGTTGAGAATTTGTTTGCTACTTTTAAGTGTTATGGTGTAAAAAAAAACGTTGAAATTTCCAACCAATATTAGACGTAACATCTATTACTTACACAATTATAGTTTTAAAATTTCCTGATATTAGGAAAAACTTTGAGGCATAAGGATATACTTTGTGATTTAAGGAAACAATCCATTGCGTAAATAATACTTATTCCATTGTGGAATCTTGTTGGCGAGGAAAAACATACTAAAGTTACATATTAAAATGTAAACAAGATAATACTTTTCCTTGGAAAATAAATGGTGTGGCAAAATAGCATAGTCAAATTAAGCACGCTAAGTTTTGGTTACTTGAAATCTCAAGAACTTGTTTAGGGTGTGAGCGGTGTTTTTGTATTGTTTGGTTTTAATGAAATAGTCAATCTATTGTATGAAGATGTAAAAATTATATGAAGAAAGGTTTGTATTATTTCACTTAAAAGGATGAATTTTCTAGTTTAAATGAAATATGTTTAAAAATAAAACTTTAGGAAATAGAATAAGTATAAAATAATAACTGAAAATTTTATATTTTCTTTAGCTATCATGTTACTGTTAACATTCTGTTAATAGAAAATCATCAAAATTTTCTATTCTTATTTCACCAATCCCTTATTCTTATTTCACCAATCCCTTATTCTTATTTCACCAATCCCTTATTCTTATTTCACCAATCCCTTATTCTTATTTCACCAATCCCTTATTCTTATTTCACCAATCCTTATTCTTATTTCACCAAATCTCTTATTCTTATTTCCAACTTTTCGTAACAGCAAAAAACAGCATTAACTTTTAAAAGTTAGAAATTCTGAAAGATCACTTTGGTCAAAACTTTGGCCCAAATTGTCCCAGATTTAATTAGGTTAGAGATAATTCCTACCAAAATATCTTTCAACAAAATTGGTCTAAACTAAATATAATCGGTCTAAACTAAATATAATTGGTCTAAAATAAATATAATTGGTCTAAACTAGATATAATTGGGCTAAACTATATATATTGTCTAAACTAAATATAATTGGTCTAATCTAAACAATTTGACAATAAGTTCAATTTGAAGCAGTTTGTACTGGGGAAAAAGTTGGGATTTAGATCATTTATGCCTCTCCATAAAATATTTTGAACTAAGTTTGAATTAGGGTTTACAGTGATGAGTACCTTCACTTTGGCTCTTTCTGGTGCATCATAAAAACCATTAATATAACACAAAATTATTCAACAATATATAATGAATAAATAAATGACATTCTCCTAAAAAATAATGCGCAAAAAGAATTTTGTAGCTATTTTTAGAGCTGGATTAAAGAAAAATAACTGAAGCACTTTCAAGTGTGAAAGCTCCGCGAAAAGAATTCTTTTCTAAAACGGAAAAAGAGAAAGAAAATGCATTCAATAATGGAAGGACCCTTTTTAAAACGTCCCTTTTAAATTTCTTAGAACATTTTAGTGCATTTTATTACCTAATTTTTTCTTCTTTATTTCAACACTTTTTAAACTTTGTTTTACTTCATCTTCTCCCGTCTCTGTTTACGTCACAGCAACGATTACTGATTTTTTAGAAATTTCTCACCAAGTTGTAATCTTTTAATTTTTTTTGTTTGATTGTTTGTTTTTTTTCTTTCTGTTTCTAGGCATTTACGCGGTAATCAGAAAAAAGTAAACTTTAAAATCTATTACTTAAAGATTATTTTAAAGTCACAAATCTTTTATCACAGACTTTATACAAATCAAGATAAAAATTTAATCAGTTTTTCGTCTGCAACATAAAAAAAAGAGAAGGACTTATGACCAAAAATGGAGCTTGAATTACGATAAAATCTATGCATTCTCTGTGGAAGTCGTGATTTTTTGACACGTTGCTAGTCAAGTTAACAAACATCATGCTTCTAACTTGATTTGCTCATTACAAATTTATTACTCTGTTTAAAATATATTTCTATAGTTTCTTAGAGTCTTTGAACAAAACATCTTTTAAAATACGAATAAATTATTTGTCATTAAAGAATGCAATCAAGTATAACAACTGTTTCCGGATATCATGTCTAAATGACCGTGCAAATATATTTGTAATCTTTAAAAATTTATGCCTATTTTATCGTCATTTTATTGTCATTGATAGTTTAAAATGTTATAAATATTCAGTTAAAAACTTGATAAACTTGAAATTTATAAGTTAAAAGACGAAAGAAGTTGGCTATTTTACCAATAAATTCTTATCCCAATTTAAACCTTGATGTCACAATCATCCTATGTCGAGTTAAACTTCGCGCCTCAAAATACTCGAAATTCATGTCGAGCAGAAAGTGATTTCTGATTTCAGATTTTTAACACAATTAATACACGCTGTTTACGCCGAGAGGAAATTCTGCGAACGACGAAATAATTCGTATACGTTATTACGAATTCTTCGCAGGTGGTAAATAGACGGATGTTTTAAGCCATTTTTTTTTTCAGTATTTGAATTTTTTTTTTTTAATTGAATTACTATACTTCATAGTCTTTTTGTAAAAAAAATATCATTTGAATAAAATAATTCAAACTGTCATTTTATTTAAATGAATTGCTGTCTATAATAGATTATTAGACTGTATTATATCAACTGAAATTTTTATTTTGCTTTGACGCATAAAAAGAAAATTATAAGCCTTTTTCTTAACGTATCTAAAATGACGAATGCGTAATGGCGTCAAGCGTTAATTCATCAAGACAGCAGTTTGTCTGCGTTTAAAATGAATTACAAATTTTAAGAAAACCATTTTAATTGTAACTAGACAACATAGAAATAAGTACGATAATCTACGAAGCATTAAAATAATTAAGTTTGCTCAAAACATGTAAAAAATTAATTGCTGACAGATGTTTTTGTCACTGATTAGCTTTTTATCACCTTAATTACACAAGGGTCGCACTAATTCTCTTTTTCTGAAAACTGATTTTATATTTTATTACTGAACAATTTTTTTTTTTAATGTTAAATTTATTATTTCTAGTTTTGTTTGTTTATAAACTAGTAGTAACCAGTACCCAGGACCCAGCTAAAACACACGCTTTAACCTTTCGGGGGATGTCTAAAGATACATTTAATGTGTGCGATACTTTCCAGTAAAAAAAGAGATGGCTGTGAGCTTTATCTCCATCAAGTACAAATATAACAACTGGTTGTTACATAAAAAGATACGATGCTTATTAGGAACTCTCCATACCTTATTTATTTTTTGAGGCTGACCTTTACATTTGATGACCCTTGAACTTTAGGCTGTCTTTTGCATCGTTTGTGCTTTCTCACCCTTGTAACCTACATAATGCTTTTAAAAAAGTTTAGCAGTTGAGAGTAGATACAGACCTTTTCTGCTTTCTTTTATCAAAAAAAGTTTGGCAAGTAATCATATTGTGAGGGCGTTCTTTTTAAAAAGTTTTTATTAGTGTATTAGTATGCTTGTGTTAATAATATGAAGGGTGTTAAGGTTGAGGAGGTTAAGGGAAGCTTTGGGCTCTAGGGTTGAATATAAAGTAATGTTGAGATTGGGGTTAAGTTTGAGGGTATGGCGACTATTTGGTTAGGAAAGGACAAGTTCTTGCGGCTACTTGGTTTGGGCTGAGCAAGGTTTAATCGCTAAAGGGTTAATTTTGTGTTTACTGTCCTCAATATATTTTATTATACAATATATCACAATAAACGTTTTAATAGTTTGTAATGCTTAGCACTCTTTTATTCATTACGTTGATAAAATACAAATAATACGTTCTTACTCTTCTTGAAGTGTTTAGTACTGTTTTTATTGATTACTCCTCCTCTTATTCTTCTTCATTAAACGAATATCTCTTCTTCTTCTTCATTTGAAACGGCTAAAACTTCCCTTTGCTTTTCTTTGATCAATATCTCTTTTGACTTCTGTTTAATTTTTTACTTCTGTCTATTAAAATTTTCTTCTTAATATTCTCTTTGTTCCTTATAAAACTTCTCCTTCATTTTAGTTCTCTTTAAAACTCCGTCTTCCTTCTGAAAAAACTCCCTTCTACTAAAACTAATTTTTTTTTTTTTTTGAGCTTTTATTGTTTTTTGCTTGTTTTCAATTGCGTCATCATTTGTTAACATGACAGAGCCCTGTTTGGCAGCTACTACTAAAAGTCATAAGAGATGCTGCTCAAACTGTTGAAATTGTAACAAATCGTAGCATCTAAAAGTATTTTAAAATGTGTTTGTTAACTTCCATACTTTATCCGCACAAAATAATCATATAAATAAGTTCTAGCTTTTTTTATTTTTCGAAACATTTTCGAAGCTTTTCTGTTTTGTTTTTTTTACACAAACTGATGTCTGCCGCAAGTTTGGCCTTTTTACGCTGCTCACATTTTATGCTTGTCCAAAATTTTCATTTGGACGAAGTGATTTGCTAGATTCATGTTTTTGGAGACATAATCGACACCATTTTCGATTACACTTCTTGAGTAATGGCAAGATGCAAGCTCAGGCCAGAAGACGGGTGTTCATAATTATGTTTTCGGATCAAAGGCATCAGTCGCTTTTTTAAACTTTCACGTAAACTTCTGAGTTTATGTTTCCGTTTGTGAAAAATGGCTGAGTTTTAAATCACACGAACAGTTGGCTAACCAAACCATAACTTTCTTGACAAGTTTTTTGGTTTTAATTGTTTTTAGCAAAATTATAGGCTTCTTACCTTTCGGGATTATTTCTGACCTGGGAGTGTCAAACAGAGGAGTTCGATTTTTCTTACATCTAGTTATGAATATATTTTCTTTGTTTTCAACCAACTTTTTAAAAAACTACCGTTACATTATTTGAAAGGAAGTTAAATTTGCTTCAAAATAATAAAAAAAATGATCAAAATTGATTGTGTGGTTTTCGAAATATTTCGAAAGTCCCATGGGTTATTATCATTCCGGAGAGACTTTATATGCTATAAATTATGATATTACGTTGTTGCAAACGTTCTTTTTTATTTTGTAAAAATAGTGCTAAAATGGATGCAAGCACTTAAAAAAGCAAACGATACGAATCGAAGCGGAATTTTATTAGGTGATCATGGTGACGATTTATTGAGACAGGTAAAACGCCTTCAACTCTTTTGCCTCCCCAGGACTAATTAACATTTAATAATACCCTTACATAAGTGAATTTTTTTTTTCAAAATATATTTTAAGCTTGGTTTCAAAAGAAACGAAAACTAAAAGAGGAATTAAGAAAAGTGATTTTTTAAAACATAAAATAATATAATACTGTTTGATTGCCAAAATCCAAAATCGTTTAATTTAAAAATTGCTTGATAAGCCGCTGTATTTATTATTTGCAATTTAAAAATAAAGATTGCCACTTTATTGTTTTAATAAAGTCAAATTCTTCAAAATAGCCACGTTGTGCAATGTTTTGGTGTTAAAGTTTGACTCCAATTGAAGTGGTTGAACTCTTACGCGAGTAAGTTCATCTCTCAACTTTACACCACACACTGCGGCCGATGTTTTACTGACTAATTTGGCGCATCGTTCAATAGCTTGAATATGACAAGGGTATATAGAAATATTAATTTTCGAAACGTTATGCTTGGCAGCTAACACATCCAGGTCAGTGACATTAGATTAGGTGAGAAGTCGTGGTTCAGTGATTCAGAATTCTGCCAATCAATCAAATCGACTTCATCTCTTGCTGAAATGTTTATTTTAGTGATTTGAAATATTCTAATTCCATATTTTTCTAATCTCGAACGCAATTGCCAACTCCTATATATTTTTACGTTCATCGTTCAACCTAGGAAGAAGAATGTTTTCTTGATGAGCGAAGTATCAATTACGTAGAATCACTAAACCTATAATTGCTTTAACTTCGTTGGAGAGATATCGTAATTCGTAAAATGATATGAAACAGATGTCAATTTCTATGTTTGCAAAATAATTTGCTTTAAATTTTAATAATTTTACGGTCAATGCTCTCGTTAAAAATATGGTCTTTTTTTCTAAATGTGAATTCCAACATATATCTTCTCCTTTCGTTCATCCACAAATATAACAACAGCCTTACCCTATGTACACTTGCCCTAGTGGTCAGATATCTCGCCATCAAGATATTACGTTCCTCAGTATGCACCTCCACGACGAGGTGCACCTCACGAATATTATCGAGATGGAGTTCGGAATCCGAGAAGTACCCGTGGAAATTTTCGTCAAATATTTTGTTGAAATGTTCCCTTTGAACATTTACCTTCGCTTTTATTATCAAAATGAAATGATTGTCCTTGAATTAAAACCCCTTTTAAATTTTTAATTTTTTTTTTTTTTTTTGTAATAAAGTGTAATGCTTACTTCTCAACCTTTTATATATTTAAAAACTTTCTTACTTTTTCATCCGCTTATTTTAAAAATCGATAAAATAAGTGGAAAAAACATATAGTTTTAACCAGAAGGCGTCTTTTCAATGTTACGATGTAATTTAATTAGGTTACAAAATTTATCGAAGATTTTATGAAAGAAATCAAGTTTTTACTTTTTTTTTTTAAATTCGTGCTTTAATCTGGTTACTGATATTCTTTTTTCTTGATTCAGTGTACGTTTTTTTTTTCTTTTTTCTACTATATAGGTAGTGATGTGAGAAACCAAAGTTTTAAGTTCGAAACGATTCGAAACGAAACTAAGCAGTTGCTGTTGTAAGCATGCAGTCGAAGTCATTCCATAAACTGCTTGGCTTGGAGGCTGCAGCTGATGTCCGACCAAGACCTGAACCAGGACCAGGACTTCCAAAAGCAGGAGCGGGAGCACCAGCACTAGAAGATGTTCCTACAAAGTATTATATAATACAAATAGCTGTAAAACTAAAATAGCAAACAGAAATGAAAAATTATGTATTATTGTTTCCTCATTCATCTGTAATTAAATTAAACCACAACTGAAAGTTAAATCTGAACTGCAGGCCATAACTATTACCATCATGTCTTAATCTGTGTTAATCACGTACCATAAAACGTAATAATTTTGGCATTATACCTTGAATTAAGTTCGGGTCATGGTCGCTCAAGGCAACATGTCCACCTCCACCAACACCAGTACCGTCACGAGATCGGAATTCCTAGAGTGCTGATGAAGACTGTCTACAACAGTAGCTTGTTGTTGTTGGATTTGTAGTGTGGATCAAGAAATGTACACTCTGCATCAGGCAAAGCTGATATGAATTGCGGAAATTATCGGTCTAGTTTTGACTTTAATTTTTGAGCAAGAAATACACCACAACCCTTATGTGAAGGATCATTGATGAATCGCTGCAATTGCTGATTTAAGTCATGTGAAGCCGGAATTTTCATAGACGACGTTGGTTAGTTCTTGCCACATAGTTCTCTACTTGCTTATTCAAATGGAGCAAGAATTGTGTAATAGCCTTCAGCAAGCTTCCATTCTGCATTAGTCAAATTATCAATTTTTTCACTAATTGCTAGCTCTGCAGATATAGCATCTTTTTCTTCGCATAATCTCTTCAGCATAAAGTAATCCGAGTTTCACCTAGAAGCAAGATTGATTATTAGTTCTCGTTCTGCCTTTCCTAATCGCTTTTGCTCTCTGTGCAAATTCTGTGTAGCCTGGCAGTAATGGTGATAATGTGACACAATAAAACGGCTTTTGGAAAGGGCAGTCTTCATTCCATCAACTTCACTCACGGCATTATTGAGGTTAATTGTAAAGTGTGAAAACAAGAAAGATCATAAAATGATTGTGAGAGATTCATGGCGCTCTTCAAATTACTGCCATTATCACGCAACGCATAAATTGGAACAGTCCGAGGAAGAGTGCTTTCGCCGGTATGTTCTCCTGGAAACGGCTTATTTTCTAATGCAAATGTCTTTAGCTCAAATTCAGGACTTACATATGACAGACAGAAATAAATAAATGGATCTTGTGCCCTCGAAGTCCACAGGTCAATCGTGAATGAATATGAAGGAATATCTTCAAAATCTCGATAAATTTCATTAGTGGTTTTCTGTTTTACACTACAATATAACTCAGGTACAACTGATCTTGAAAACGTGTTACAAGAAAACGAAACTAAAAGTCAGTTTCGAATTCAAAACCAAAGTTTCGAATTTCTCACATCGCTATATATAGGCACAATTAGTAACTTAATGATTTTCTTTACACATACTCAAATGTGCTACAAAACAATGTTTGATCGAAAGGTATCAATGCAAAAGCTGCCATTTAGCCATGTTGTTTCAAGAAAACGTTGCTGGTTTTAAATTGAGAAAACTAAGAGTGGTCCACTATCAGTTTGTAATCTGTTATTGATGCGGCCCCACCTTTTAACAGTCTTGCAAATTAAAAAAAACAAAAACTTATGACAAAAAAAAGGTGCGGCAACCGAACGAAGCCTATTTTCGTGTCATGAACATCTTTATCAATATCAATTTTCGATTTGCAATAGAAAATGCCTTGTCTCCCTACTCGCAATCAAATCCGTGCTTATAAAGCATCAGCATTTAGTTTCTCCGTTACTAACGAATCAAATGCAAACTTCTATACCAGTCTTTTTGCTGAACAAAATTGTGTAATGTTTTTAAGGGTTGAAACAAATTTGTAGAAGGTATGCAGTTGTCGTTGGTTTTTTTTTTAAAAGTACTAATGTCTTGAATATATAAATAATTTAGAGTTGATTGATCTCTGAGACCGACTTAGAAATTTGTACTTTTAAGTTAAGAAGGTAAGGAAGAATGGCCCATTATGGAGTACTTTGTTGAAGAAGTGAGTATTTCACTCATATTTGACTAAATTCCTAAGCTTTATTTTGATAAAAGTTTGTTACCTGTAGGGAGAAATATCATAAGGAAATAAGATAAGGCTAGAAATGGTAGATTTATTAATAATACAATAAGTAATAAAAAAAACTCCAACAGCTCTTATTAAGAGATATTTGTTATTGTAATTTTAATATGATCCACTAATAAAATTATTCGCTTGTTGTTCTTGCACGTTCTTCGTGTACTCATATACTACAGGAGCGATCATGTTTTCCATGAAGCATTCGTCTTACACGAAACGATGCCATTCACTTAGGTTAAGATCAATAAGCACTAAGGCTGTGCTTTCTTAAACACTTTTTTCTGTTTCTTAAATTTAGTTGTACCTGACTTTGGCTTAATGCCAGTACCAGCACACTCACGCAACAGTTTCTTAAAGGGACCTTAGAAGAGAACCTCTGACAGTTCCCTCCTATTTCTACGTTTACTTTCACCTTTATAAAAAGGGAATTAGGTAAAAGAGGTAAAAAAGGAGTTTTTTCTTCGTTGGTGACTTATAACTGGTAGTAATAGGGTTACAGGCTAAACTGGCACTGGAGGAGATTAGTGCCTCATAATGATTTGAATTGTCATCAAACAAGGTGTGTTTGATGAGAATGGGATCTCCATCATATTGCTACGCAAGAATACATATCTAATTTCTCATCACGTAGGTATTTGATTTTTCTTTGACTTTTCAATAGAAGAATGAGGAAGTGAAAATGAAAGTGAGCGATGCGCTTTTCTAGAATGTAATGAAAATGTAGGTGCTGTGGTGCAAAAAATAAGAGAAAAATCAACAGTATGAATTTATATTTAATAATTTGTATTTTAATGAAAATAATAACAATATTACTAATACTGTCATCATTAAAAAGTTGTTGTTAAGCTCTATGTTAATCTAAAGTATTTTATAAGTTTACTATACACGGACCAGTCACGAACCATTCAAGAACCATTCACAAACGTTTCACGAAAACCATTAAAAAGTTATTGTTGAGCTAAGTTTAACAATAACTTTCTAAGTTTATAAGTCTTATATAAATCTTTATAATCCCTTCTAGTCTAACAAATAGTATTTCGATATTTGTAAGCAAATGGATCACCAGACGGTTTTTTAATTTGTCAGCCATTACTATTTCTTTCAGATATAGTAGTGAATTTTTTATTTTCCCATTTAGCCTTTGTGCTACTTATAATTCAGGCGTTATGCATACAATTGATGCTGGTAAATTTAAAATGAGGTAGTAAGCCTACCGGTTGAGCTCGGGCATTTAATTGCAGCTATACCAGTTGCACTGCAGCAGCAAAGAATCCTTTCATTTAAACTTTCAAGAAATTGCATACTTTCATTAAAGTTTTTTTTGGTTTCTGGCTTTTTTGCCAACAGTTATAAAAATTTCATTTGCAAATGGTGCATTCAAATACATACATACATACATACATACATACATACATACATACATACATACATACATACATACATACATACATACATACATACATACATACATACATACATACATACATACATACATACATACATACATACATACATACATACATACATACATACATACATACATACATACATACATACATACATACATACATACATACATACATACATACATACATACATACATACATACATACATACATACATACATACATACATACATACATACATACATACATTTTTTTCCGTTTTTTTTTTTTGAATGTGTTGCAAATTTGGTAGAAGGTTTGAAGTGCCTTATACAACAGTCAGGTTCTACAACAGTAGGGTTCTACAAAGGTTTGTAGAGACCAATGATAACGCTAGAAGACTTTGTCAAGACAGACCACGAGCTACTAATGCTGCGGAGGACCGATTTTTTATGCTTCGAACACTGAGAAAACGGTTCACTACTGCACAAAGTCTCCAAATACAACTTGCTGAGGTTCATGGAACTGCTGTTAGTCAAGAAGACTTCTTGCTTTAAATTTAGCAGCTACTGGTCTCAGATTGTCTGTAGACCATTGAAGAAACAGACAGGCTTTTGCAAGGAGGCATATTAATTGGGGTGGAATATCTTTAACAGCTCACAAGGATCTTTTTATTCTTGATAGAAGTCTGACTTCTTAAAGATACATAGCAGACATTTTAGAACCTTTTGTGGTATCTTTTGCACCTTAAATTAGAAATGGATTCCTTCTTATGCAGGATATTGCTAGATCACATACGGCACATATTGTTACTGAGTACTTTAAACAATATTAATATTCAAGTTTTGAAGTGGTCAATTTGCAGTCCAGGTATGAAGCCAATAGAGCATCTTTGGGACGTAATGGGACGTGGTGTTAGAAGCCAATATCAACCACCTAACAGCCTAGTCAAGCTGCGACAAAGTCTTGTCCGCGTGTGGGAGGATGTCCCTCAAGAAACGATTAGATCTTTAATTGAAAGTATGCCACGGCGTTGTCAGGATGTAATAACAGCAAGAGGTGGTAACACTAGTTATTGATAAGTAAAAAATATTTCAATTTAAGTTATATTAGTGTGCATAACAATAATAATCATTACTTTATTTTGTTAAACGAACCATATTTTTGGTTTTAGTTTTTTTTTCAACATCCTCAAAGTCAATTTTATTATTATCATCGAAATAATTTTGTTCATGTGTTCTATTCTTAATATGTTTGTCAAAATATATGATAATTTTGACGACAATTAAAATAAATCGAAAGTATCAGTGGTGCGTTAATTTTGCGCTTAAGTATATTTATGTATGTGTATATGTATATTTATGCATATTATATATGTATATTTATGTATTATGTATTATATATATATATATATATATATATATATATATATATATATATATTATATATATATATATGTATATATATGTATATACATATGTATACATATAAACATATATATATATATATGTATATATATGTATACATATAAACATATACATTTATATAAACATGAGGGATTTGTTTGTTTATTTATTAAAACGCTGTGTCATAATAACTACCGACCAAGCGTTCATCTAAATAAGAAATAAAAATGAACTGGTTTAAACTGATTCTGGTTCATATTCCTTCATTTTTGTTTTTGACAGTATAAAGTGCAGTCATAGAATGAATTTAGTACAATAATTATGGGTTTTGGTACATTTTTAAAAAATTGTTACTTTTTATAAACACAGTTAAACAAATAGTTAAAAATAATTAAACAAAGTTATTAGTTTGCATTTTTAGATTAATTAAATGTTTGTTTTCATTTTTAAATGTTTACTTTGCATTTTTAGATTAAATAAATGGGTAAAATATCTTTAATAGAAAGACAAAAAGTTATTATGCTTCACAAAGAAGGTTATTCGCAGCCCCGAGTTTCGTCCAAAAAAGGATATTCAAAGACTGCTGTTACAGAAACCATTAAAAAGTTTAGAGAAACTGGCTCCTTGAAGATAGAAAGAAAAGTGGTAGACCTCCTAAGGTAAAAAAAGATGACAATAAATATTTAAAAACCCTTTCTTTAAGAAATAGGAAAAAAACATCAACCGAGTTGGCAAAGGACATTAACATAGCAACTGGGAAAAATGTCAGCTATTCTTGTATTCGACGACACCTACTTAAATCGGGATTAAGAGGGTGTGTTGCAATTCGCAAACCATTATTACGGCGCACAGTGACTCAGGACGATCAAAAAACGGTAAAAATTAAATAAAATTTGACATTAATCGTAAAAAAATAATGTTATACATCAAAATAATAATTTTGGGTCAAAGATTTCAAATTTGTTAATAAATTTTTTTTTACGCGCAGTTTCGACGCGTATAATGCGCGCTTACTTGCGTATACGCACGTTTAAGGTTTACGCGTACAAAAATTTTTTTTTTTCAAGTTTTAGAATGTTCAAGACAAATACATTATCTTGATATATTACTCTCCTTGACATTTTTATAAAAATGATTTTAAAGGATGTTGATACATAGAGAAAAAAAACTGCATTTTATTACATTTATTTTATTATTTACATTACAATTAATTTAAAAACTTCATCTGGTAACGGGTTTCCTCGATAGCTCTTATGTTTTCTAAAAGATATGCTTGATACTTTTGGATCTGATCTTATTATAAGGTAGTGCATCTGATTCATCATAGTATTTAACCTTGATATTTTTGCCGTGTGCTTAAGTCTAGAATTTCTTATCTGTTTATTTAAACTCTCCAGTGCATCTTCCGAATATACCCCGATTGGCAAAGGTAATTTTTGTGATATAGAAAAACTTTGCAGCAGCAGTTTATGTACAGTAGGAGGCATAACATACCAGTCTTACAAACTCACTATACGTTTAGCTGTTTCAGTGCAGTATAAATCTAATTCATTGATATTAATAGGATATCCACAAGATATGGTTATGAGAATATTATGCAATCTTTCACTTATATCACAATCAACTTTAGCAGTTTCAGAAAAAACTTTACTATTTTTAAATGCTCTTCTGGCAGTATTGCCGTCATTGGTATTTCCAGACCCAGTTTTAGGCATGTCAACATAAAAGCTTAACCGTTCTCTGAAGAGTACATAAATCTCTCTTTTTTTTTAAGTCTATAAGATAATTTTTGTGGCTTTTTAATTTCAATTTTACAAAGCTGAAATTTCGAGCCCCAAGGCTGACTCATTCGCAACTTTTGCTTTTAGTAAATTAATATTGGTCATTTCGTTGGGTTTAGCATTTCAAATATTGCAGGATTGAGTGGATTTTGTCTCTGTAAGTGCGTTAACTACTTTATTATCAAACATTGTAAGATCAACTCTACCCAGCAAGCACACAACGCTGAAACAACGTTGATGGAGCATCAAGCCAACGTTCATGCTCCATCAAAAGCAATCTTTCCATATAAAACTCCAAATATTTCGTTACCATGACCACAATTAGGCATATCAATCATTTCAGTTATTCTACTCACAGTGTGATCTAACATGCATTGAAGTGTACACTTTGCAGAAATTTCAGAAAAATGTATATTCTCAGGATAGCATTTTAATTTTTCCACGAATATATCGTTCAAGGTAGGATAAATATGTGCACTGTGTACAAGAGCTGAGTTTCTGATCATTTGATATTGTTTATCGCTGAGATCAGTGTTAATTTTTAATGCAAGAGCTTTCTCTACACTCATATTGATGGGAAACGTTTTATCCAAAGCTTTATCAACTTTTTCTATCTCTAAAACATTAGACAAATTCTTTTTTAAAATAGAAGCTTTTTTTTTTTCTCAAGCAGAATTTGCACTTTTTGCAGAAGCAAAAAATAGATCTTCATGATGTTCAGTGGCGAGTTCTTTTATTATTTTTTTTCTTTTGCTTTGCTCTCTAAGAACACTCGATTGCTTAAGGGGCCTTCCAGAACCAAAATGACTATTTTTATTGTTCATAAGATTTCTTTGAAGCCAACGATTTTCTTTTTTATAAATGTATCATAATTTCGTCCACATTGTTTTAGTTTTTTCTTCACCTTTGAAATAAATATAACTAAAGCAACCTTTACTTTATTTAAGTTTTCTTTGCGAATTTCTTTAGCATTTTTTATTTCATTAAGTAAATCCTTCCATAATCTTAATTTATCCACTCCTAATTCACGTATATTTGGGATAAAATCTAATCTTTTCATTGTTATTGTTTTTAAGAACCATCAATATATTAAAACTAATATATCTTTATACATTTTAAATTAGATTATGTTTTTTTTTAACTTTACACTGTTTAAAATTTTATTTTGTAATGGCTTTAACAATTGTCACATTGTTACATCCTGTAATAACACTATATTACTAAGTTAACTTTATATTACAGGAAATACTAAAGTTGTTCAGTTAAGCTTTTTCAAACATGTTGTACTTATCAAATAATAAATACTTTCAAAAATGGCGGGAAACAAGGTTTTTAAGTGTTTATCAACGTTTGTATTTCTTTAATAACTTCCAATACCGCATGAGACCGCAGTAATCCCTTTATAATTTAAAAGTAGAAATGTTAATTAACTAGAAAAAATGTATATATTTTTGGAACTCGGTGGAACATTTTTTTAGCTGATATATAAACCAAAAAAATACAATTACTTGCATCCTTTTTTTTTAGAAAAGTCTTTAAATTTAAACAAAAAAATCAGACTTTTTTTTTCTTTTGAGTAAATTTGAAATACATAGAGCCAAAAGATTTTCTTCAAAAAAAATAAACACTTTTATTTAAATTAAAAATACTCTATTTTAGTTAAATAAAAATCTGACATTTTTCAAACTTCTTTGAAAATAATATCAAATTTTTTTACTTCTTTTAACTATAAAATACAAAATAAAAGTTTTATGAAACAATTATTTATAGTTTTGAAATAAAAAGTTATTGCAATTTAATATTATTTAAAAAAAGGGCACTTAATTTATAGAAAAGTTGTGAGGGGTTTATTACCATTTTGTTGTTGTTATGAGTCACTGTGCGGCGTTGCAATAAAGAAAAACAACTTAAATATGCGAAGCAACACAAATATTGGGTCCAGGAAATGTTTAATCGAGTTCTGTACACCGATGAGTCCAAATTCGAGATTTTTGGAATAAAAAAACGCCAATATGTTCGAAGAAGAATTCAAGAAGCCTATCAGCCCGAGTGTTTAAACCCTACTATTAAACACGGAGGAGACTCTTTACAAGTTTGGGGCTGTTTATCTTCATCTGGAGTAGATGATTTGATCAAAATAGAGGGGCGACTCACCGGGGAACGTTATGTGGATATCCTAAGGCACCATGCTGTATCATCCGGAATAAAACTAATAGGTCATAAGTTTATTCTGCAGCAGGACAATAACCCAAAACATTGTTCCCGAGTGGCAAAAAATTATTTAAATAAATAGACTGAGGAAGGAGTACTTGAATTGATGACCTGGCCTCCCCAGAGTTCAGATTTGAATATAATTGAGCATATTTGGGATTACCAGGACAGGAAGAAGGTCGAACATGCTCCCCGAAATGCTGAAGAATGTTTTGAAGTACTTCAAAGAGAATGGCACAACATACCCCAGGATTTTATAACAAATTTGTATGAATCTGTTTCACGGCGAATATCGCCTGTGATTAAGACAAAAGGAGGACATAGTAGATATTAAGAGTTTTTTATGAAGTTCGACATTAAAAAGTTTTTTATTGTTCCATATTTTTGTTTGAAAAACATGTGTTTTAATAAGTTTATAATGAAGAACTACAAACTTATAATATTAGAGAATAATTCTCCGGGATTTTTTGAAAAAATGCAAGTGGTCTAAAACATATTCACAGTACCGTATATCAGAAACATTTTTGGGTACTTTATATAATTTTTCACTTTACACCGTTTAACATTTTATGTTATTATTTCTTTGAAAATTATCACATTAAGTTTCCTATAATATTTAAGTAAATAATGTTACTTGTATATTACAGGAAATACTGAAGTTGTTAAATACTTTTCGAATAATAGATCATTACTCAAAAAAAAAAAAAATCACTTTAACAAATTTCTAAGTAGCATATGACGACAAAAATATGTTTCTTGAAACTATATTTGATATATTAAAACAAGTCATACAATTAAAAAACTCAAATTTAGCTGATACTTCAAACAAAAAAATATGTATATATTCTATATTATTTTAGAAAATTCTTCTAATTTGAACAATAAAAATCAGGATGCAATTTTTTTTATCTAATATATTTGAAATATATAAAGTTAAAAGATTATCTTAAAAGTAAATATAGACTTTAATTTAGATTAAAAGGTCTCCATTTTTACTAAATAAAAATCTCTCATTTTTCAGATTTCTTTGAAAATAATATTAAAGTTCTTTTAATCATAAAACACAAAATACAAATTTTATCAAAAAACTGTTTTTACTTTTTAAATAAATATTCATTTTAATTTAATATTGTTAAAAAAAAGTGCACTATATTTACAAAAAAGTTGTGAGGGGTTTATGTTTTTGTTGTTTTGAGTCACTGTGCGACATTTTCTGGCTGGCAAAAATTTTCTTCATTACGAAAGTGCGAATTAGATATCTAGTTAATATAATTAATCTGTCTCGTAACGTGTCATAATTATCCGGGATCAATTTTTAAATTCCGAGACAAAGTTTATGTCCCGATTTGTAACTTTATTTCGGGACAACATTTTCCTTTGTTTCGTTATTTTTTTCCAGGAAATTTCTCGTCTCGCTACGCTTGTCCCGGTTCATTTCGAGAAAATGATTCCGAGACGCTTAGTGCGGGTGAACGCCGACAAAACTGTGCACAACCTCAAGAAGAAGCAGTTATTCTTTTCATATTAGCAATCAGAGTTGTAGTTGTTTACTGTATGTATGTATGTATGTATGTATGTATGTATGTATGTATGTATGTATGTATGTATGTATGTATGTATGTATGTATGTATGTATGTATGTATGTATGTATGTATGTATGTATGTATGTATGTATGTATGTATGTATGTATGTATGTATGTATGTATGTATGTATGTATGTATGTATGTATGTATGTATGTATGTATGTATGTATGTATGTATGTATGTATGTATGTATGTATGTATGTATGTATGTATGTATGTATGTATGTATGTATGTATGTATGTATGTATGTATGTATGTATGTATGTATGTATGTATGTATGTATGTATGTATGTATGTATGTATGTATGTATGTATGTATGTATGTATGTATGTATGTATGTATGTATGTATGTATGTATGTATGTATGTATGTATGTATGTATGTATGTATGTATGTATGTATGTATGTATGTATGTATGTATGTATGTATGTATGTATGTATGTATGTATGTATGTATGTATGTATGTATGTATGTATGTATGTATGTATGTATGTATGTATGTATGTATGTATGTATGTATGTATGCAGGCTTGGACTGGGCCGCCGGGATACCGGGAGATTCCCGGTGGGCCGGTTGGCATAAAAATTGTATTATATTTTTAGTTAGGCTACATTATATTATCCAAATAAAATGTAAATTAAAGTTCAGACTGGTTTGAAAGAGAAAAGAATCAGAGCAAATCAACTACTTGAAAGTGCAAAAGATAAATTTCGTATCAATGTTCACAACATGGTAATGAATCAAGTAATCAGAAGTTTAAAATAGAGATTCTCAGAGCATGGTAGTCTATATGCTGATTTATCTTGTTTAGATCCAAGAAATTTTGCAAAAATTTTGAAAAAAATGCCTAGTAGCAGATTGCAGCATCTGAATGGGTTGCTCAGAAAGTTTGATGCTAGTGTAACAAAAGATCAGCTTTAAACGGAATTATCGGACTTTGCAAGGAAATGGGAAAGTTTCGAAATAACTCTTGAAGATGAATATAACTTGATATTTGACACGGAAGTACTCACTGTGTCTCGGACAACATGTAACAATGTAAATCCGAAGAATCTGAAACTGTCTTTACAATCCCAGAAGTGGAAAACAGTGACAGCCACAGAAATAAATGCAAATCTTGCAAAAAATGTATTTTTTGTTGTTATTTTGTCCTCCAGAAGTTTAACTTGCATAGTCTTGCGTATTCAAATTTGTTTCTGGCTTAAAAAGTTGTGCTGACATAATCCTCATCACAAGTTGCTTGCGAAAGGTCATTTTCGAAATTGAAACATATTTTGAACAGATTAAGAAATTTGATGAGCCAGTCAAGTTTACAGTCAATCAGGCTGATGTCTTGTGAAAAAGACGTTCTTCCGAGAATTAATAACGATGCAATAATTGATGTCTTGGCATCGACTAGTCAAACGATGAAAAAGTTGCTATACTAGTTAATATTGAATAGCGATGGTGTCTACTATTTCTAGACTCCAACTAACAGCAGTGTTTTAGAAATATTTATTTTTATCAATATTTAGGCAGAGAAGATTAAATTTTTTTTTTTATACTTTAAATAATAATAAACAATAATTTTATAAAACGCTAATTATCACGTTGATGGGCTCAGTGACGCAACAGCATTTAAACTACTACTATAAGTTAATATAATGTTTTTTGACCCACTTTTTTTTAGTAATGATGAAAAGTTTACATTAAAATATATAATTTCTAAAAAAATCTCGCCTTAAAGCCTATTTTTATTGTGATAATTAAACTTTTTTAGCTTTTAGTTCTGTGACGCAACCTAATTTTTACAGATGTGTATGTGATAAAAAAACACATGAATTATTTTTAAAGACTAAAGGTGTTTTCACTCAAGACATATATAATGTCAAAGATTCTTTCTAAACAAAAATATGGATATGTTTTGTTTAAAATATTGCAATAACTTGCCCTCAAATTTTACTCACTTTTTCGAATAATAAAAAGAAAAAACAGTTGCTAACATTCATCAAATTTATCTACTCGGTTCAAATATTTTCTACTCAAAATATATTTTAACAATAATTTTAAGGTGTTTAAACTACAATTAAAGAAAAAAAATCTTTTAAAAAAAGAAATTTTTAAACACAAAATTTCCATCGTGGAAATAGCCATATGTGTATATATATATATATATATATATATATATATATATATATATATATATATATATATATATATATATATATATATATATAAAATTTATGCAACATACAATGAAGTGGGCTGCCTTGACCAATTTTCCCGGGCCGGTTTTTCAAGCCAGTCCAACCCTGTATGTATGTATGTATGTATGTATGTATGTATGTATGTATGTATGTATGTATGTATGTATGTATGTATGTATGTATGTATGTATGTATGTATGTATGTATGTATGTATGTATGTATGTATGTATGTATGTATGTATGTATGTATGTATGTATGTATGTATGTATGTATGTATGTATGTATGTATGTATGTATGTATGTATGTATGTATGTATGTGTGTATGTATGTATGTATGTGTGTATGTATGTACATATATGCATATATATATATACATAAATATATACTAGATATGTGTTTAAACCTTTACGACAACATAATGATCGATTGTCATTTACAAAATGCTGAAGAAAGGAAAACTCTGGTAATGGAAAACTTAAATTTGCACAGTAACGATAAATACGGATATTTAAAAACCAGACAAAGTTTCAATTTTGTTAATATCCAGTGAACTCCGTTAAAAAATCAATCTTTCTACTCAATATTTACCTTAAGTAAATATTAAGGAGAATGTTTATCACAGACAAACCATTCTAATTAATTTTTACCTTACTCATCACAGACAAGAATCAGTCTCTTAACGGATGAAAATCTTAACGGATGAAAAATCTGAATTTAACCCTAACTTAAAGTTCTAAACCTTGCTAGAAATTTTCACTTTCGGATTTTTTCTCATCAACAGATGTTAAAATGAAATGCAAAACATTTTTGATGAGAAGAATGCTACTTCTAGGGTCATATCGGTTGAGATAAAAATTTTAACATGAGCTTATGATTTTTTTTTTAAATAAATTAAGTAAAATAAAAATATCGAGACTAAAATACTGCGTAAGCTTTTTCTTTAGAAACGAAAGTCGAGCGAAAGAAACTTTTGCTTTCGGTTCAAAAGCTGCATTACTTAGTAAAAACGTGCTACAAATATTAATTCAATTCTTAGATAGAAACTTCTGTGTGACCACTCCAAAACATTCAAAATAGAAGAAATATAATGTAAGTAAAACAAATGTAACAAGAGGGGATTTTACATTTTCGTCAAATTTTAATCCCATGAGTAAATATCTACGAGCAAATAAAAATTGAACGAGTTACTATGTTGGATATAATGGCTAGAAAACACTTAAAAACTTTTTATGGTTTGAAGAAGAAAAAAGGACAATGAAAATGTTCCCGAGAAACTTTGTTAATCGAAAAGTATGAACTTTTGATTAACAATTGAAAGTTTCTAATTTCTCTTTTTTTAACAATTGAAAGAAAGATTTTTTTTTTCAAAACAATTGAACAAAATTTACACGTTATAATATATATTATTACACACCGTTGTCATAACTTTTTCATATAACAAAAGAAAAAATCATTAAACGACGGAGGCGATAAAACAAACAACACGTTAGAGTTAATTCAAGCTTTTTTAACACTTTTTAAAACAATCTTCTCGAAAATAATTGGATGGGAAAAAGCAAATTTTAATAAATATGATAGTTATATCTCTTTACTTCTATAACCTCCTCAACTTTAGTCTCTAACCCACATACACCATCTCTTACACAAGCCAGTGCACCCTTGCATGAAAGATGCAACGTGATCAACATCAAGGTCTCTTTTCAATTGTATTTCATAATTTTGTTAATCATAAGACAGAGATCATGCATAACCTAAGATTACTTATGACAAATTTAAAAATTTTACCAACATAGACAATTAAACATGGAATTAATTTCATTAAATAGTTATGTATCCTTCGTTCGAACACTCTCACGAACATCCTAAAAGGAGATTTTATCCTGTGTCATAGTTACAGGACGTTAAACTTGTAAATGAAATGTAATGGCAGTAGCCACACGGATAACTTCGAATGACTGCGAGTTTTGACACAAATTTTCTGTTATTTATGAATGTGGTTGAAACGTTCCATTTGTTTCTGAAGTTGTCAGTTTACTAATAAATAAATACAATAAACGCAATACTATAAACATCACTATCTTATAGATACGATACTTAAAGTGCTTAATTTCGGCTAAAACTGTGCTTAAGACTTTAAGATACCTTTTCAAATATATGACATAACTTTAATTATTTTTGGTTTCGGCGAAACTTTAAAAAAGGTGTTTACGTAAGGTAAACATTCTTTTTTAATTTCTCGTGAGTTTAGGAAATAGTTTAGAGACTTGCATTCATCGCTTTTGGAAAAGGATATCCTAGTTACAAAGAAAAAAAAAAAATAATAAAAATAAAAAAGATTAAGAAAAAGGGAGATAAAGTAAAAGCATGTTTAAAAGCAAACAAAGAAAACGTTCTTCTAATTAGAAAAATATTTCTTTTATTCAATGATCATATTAAATATATATCGGTTTAGTCGTTGAAGATAATTATAAGAATGCAATTGTAAATAGGGCGGTGTTAAAATATAAGTACATAACATGCCGAAACAAAAAATTAAAAGGGAAAAATGAATGAAGGATTAACAAGATTTAAAGTAAAGGAGATATTTTCTTAAATGTTTTTTGACAGATTTAAAAGATCAAAAACCAAAAAAGACTTCAAAAACTGGAAGACTTTAAAAATAAAAGAAAACTTAAAAAGTCAAAAAACAAAAACCAAAGCTGTAACAATAACTTTATGCTAATAAAAATATCTATGTATAAATATATTCTAAAAAAATACACGTATATGTACATGGATTTTTAAATCAACACATATATAAGTATATATGTCATTTAAATAATCATTTTTGGATTAAAAACTCGTTAAAAATTGGCATTCCGCAAAATGTTGCTTTATTACATTAACTTAGATAAACTTTTTTTAGGTTTTGGAAATAAAGAGGAAGGTGTTTTTTCAAATAATATTTTTGGTAAGAACTTGTTTGCTGCCATCAGTTTTTGTAAATGAGAATCAATGTTCATACCATTTTGGATGTTTGTTTGTAGGTTGATGCAATCCTTTAAAATAGGTAAATTTTCTCTCTAAAAATAATTTTATACAATTGAAGCCCATAAAAAAAAAAAAATTAAAACAAATTAAAACAAGCTTTAAAAAAAGAGCTAAAAAGTTTAAAATAACTAAAACAAGACAACAATTATTACCTCAGTAATACATTTGGCATCTTGGGGAGGATACAAGGATAAAATTTCATTATCTTTTGGGTTTTTCTCTTTTTTAACAGCAAAACTATTTACAACACAAATACTAGGATCATCAGTAAGTATCTGCGATACGTTGCTTAATTTAGGAGGAAGTGGTGGAGAAGAGCAAATTTGGTTTGCAGAAAGTGGTTTGTTAGATTCATTACAATTCTCTTCTAAACTGAGATGTTTATTATTTAATCTTTTACAGATTAGCTTTGGAGTGGCAATCCTTTCAGGCACAGGAGGAGGGACATCAACAGCATCAACTTGTTCTGTAACTTGGACACCATTTTTTACTAAAGGTGCACCCCCCCAACCTGGTTTCATATTACGATTTAATTCTGGTGGTTTTTCAGTTTTTCGTTCTTCTTCCTGGTGCAACACTTGGCCGGGAAGTTTCATAAGAACACTTTTTCGCTTTAAAGCAGAGTTTTTTAATCTATTTTGAAACTCTGTTAAACTATCGTTAAATCTCTTTTCACCACTTTTTGGGGAACTATTTCCTAAAACTTTATCAAAAACATTAGACTTTAAATCACCATTAACTTGAAAGTTCATAGGTTCACTTGAGCGACGTGGATTAAGCTTGGGAGGTAACTTTGGGGAATCTTTTGGTGAACTATTTATAATTAAATTTCCTTTAGCAGCTGATAAAGATATTTGATGTTTTATAGGATCAACTAATCCAGATGTAACTGAAATTAACATCTCTTCAACACTAAGTTTTTCATTTTCTTTTTCTACTACTTCCACATAAAAGTCATCATTGTTATTTTTAAACCTTGGAGAAGTAGAGAAAGCTGAATGTTGTTCACAACTATGACCTTTTTTTTCATGAAATACCATCCTGTTAGGCTCAAATGTATTTGGAGTAATATATCCAGTATTGTCTAAACTTTTTATTGCTAAAGTTTTAGGTGGTGAATAAGATTGATATTTATCACAACTTGAAAAAACATTGTTGTTTGTATATTTTTCACTAGTATTAGTTAAGAAATCTTCATTTCCAAGGTCTATTCTAGGCAAAGAGTCATCTGAATCAAAACTCTGCGGATTTCTTGAAAAAAAGTGTTCACTTTTTAATGATTCTGATACATTCAATGGATATTTGTCATTACTTGCATCAGAATGAGCCTTAATACAATCAAGAATCTCATCGCAAGCACTTGTTTCAAACTTAAGCACTCCAATACCAAAGTGACATGTTCTACAACAAGAAAAATTTAAAACTATCTTAAAGTATTAAAACCTTTGTAATGAAATTTTTCAAGTGTTGTCTAAAAAAATCAAAAAAAAAAAATAATAATAAAAACTTGCTTTCCCATTACAAAAATAAGTCTTTTAGAAGTTGGCTGGCTTGATTGAAATGACATGCAGCTTATTGGCCAACTTAGTACCTCAGTAAACTCATTCTTAGAGTACAATGAAACTTGTGATTGATTTATCAACAAAATGTAGTTTCCTTTCAGACAATTAGCTTTAGATAACTTTGTTTCCAAGACCAACACTTGAAATTGTCCTAAAATATTTAGTTATACTATTTCATCTCAATAGTCAAAAACATTCAACATTTCATATATATATATATATATATATATATATATATATATATATATATATATATATATATATATATATATATATATATATATATATATATATATATATATATATATATATATATATATATATAAACAAACACGCACACAAATAAAAGCTCAACTAATACCATATTCAGTGTGGAAGTTATTTGTATTCATTGAAAACCCACATTTTAAAATATCTATTATTTGCTTAAAAGCAGCCATCCACTCAGTAAGTAATATAGGATTATCACATCCAAAAACAAGTTCCTCACAATCATCCAAAACCACTTTAAATGCAAACTGTTGAGACTTTGAATGAACGAGCTTGGCAACATGGCTAATAGATTCCATGTGATGTAATTGACATAATATCTTGAGAGAAGAATTTTTGTATTCTCCCAGTACAAAAGGATCGTGTTGCAGAACAAAGTATGCTTTATACCAACCCTAAAACGAATTAGAATACTTATACAAAAACTTTAAGAACAAAAAAGAAATAGAATATTATATTCAAAAAAAAAGTCTTTCATTAATACTTATAAATTATACATGTTCATATACAAAATGTTACTATAAGCTTAACAGAAAAAGATAAAAAATACATTAACTGATATATCAGTAATTATAAGAAACACCCTAGAACTTACATAAAACATATACAAGAATGCAAATCTGCTATCCTAATCATACCTTATTAAACATTAGCGGTTTCTTTTGACTTTTGATATAAAGATAACCTTGTTTTGCAGATCCTTTTCTATCCATAGACACCATAGTCAATATTATGTAAAGCAATTTTTCTACAGAAGCAAAAAAATATATTTATGAAATAAAGCATTAAAAACTTTAGCCTTACATACCGAAAGCTATATGCTTCTGTATGGTGGCTAATATAAAGTTGGAACTTTAGTTCAAAAACTCATTTCAAAATTCATGCTTTCCAAAATCAAAACTAAAACTATAAGTAATACAAATAAAAATCTTAGTGTTTAGTTGTAGACTTTTGATTACACAAACCGTATTAAACCTTTGAAATCATTTAAAAAGTGTTTCGTTTAACGTGTGAGATTTTGCTTTTAAACATGAGTTTTTATTGACACCCACTTCTCTTGTTTCTTGTTTTTTGAGTATATTGATGATTATCTCAGCTTTTAGGATTAAACAACGAGTTTTAAAAACAATATCAAATGGCTTTTGTAAACTTTTAAATAAAATCATTTTAAAATTTTTAATCAAAACATGATAATAAAGAAGCAGAAGAGACGTCATTGGCCTTAGAGAACGTGCGCGGCATGTGCACATGAATTCATATGTTAAGAAGCCAGACATTTGTGTCAAAATTTCCAGGTCTATCGGCTGGATCGGCCGTACTTTCTTCAAGCAAATTACTGCAGTATAGACAAAAAGCGTTTATTTACATATTTAAGTCTTATATTAAACTTCCTGTAGTAACGAAGTTTTACTTTGGCTATTTCAACCCTAACTTTGATTAGCCTTCGTGAATTCGAATTTTAAATTTTCACGCAAATAAATTCACAACCTTAAACAAAATGCTAAACACAATACTAAAAGAATAAAATATTCTATTTTACAAAGAATCTTACATTATTACAAAGATATATAGAGTGTACTTGTATACATGTGTAAACAGATAGTTTGAGAAAAAACTTTCATCAGCGAGGTTAAATGTTGAGAATTTATTTGCTATCTTAAGTGTTAATGTGTAAAAAGAACGTTAAAATTTCCACCTGGTTTTAGACGTAACATCTATGACTTACACAATTATAGTTTTAAAATTTCCTGATATTAGGAAAAACTTTGAGGCATAAGGATATACTTTGTGATTTAAGGAAACAATCCATTGCGTAAATAATACTTGTTCCATTATGGAATCTTGTTGGCGAGGAAAAGCATACTTAAAGTTACATAATAAAATGTAAACAAGATAATACTTTTCCTTAGAAAATAAACAGCGCTGCAAAAAACCATGATCTAATTAAGCACTCTGAGTACTAGTTTATTTGTAAAAACTAGGGACCAGCCCAAATTCACGGCAATAAAAAAAAAAAGAAAAGCCCAAAAACAAATTGCCACCATCTTATTTTTTTTTGCCGTGAATTTGGTTGGTCCAAGTAAAAACATCCAATTCGTTAATAATTTTTATGTTAGGGGTTGGGTAGTATTTTTGTGTAGTGTTTGGACTCAATGAAATACTCAATAATATCCACTAAGATATAAAATCTATAGGTTTCATTTCACTTTAAAGGATGATATTTTAAATGAAATATGTTTAAAAATAAAACTTTAGGAAATAGAATAAGTATAAAATAATAACTGAAAATTTTATATTTTCTTTTACTATCATGTTACTGTTGATATTCTCTTACAAGAAAATCATCAAAATTTTTTATTACTATTTCGCCAATCCATTATTCTTATTTCCAACATTTCGTAACAACAATTATTTGACTTCATTAAACTTTAAAAGTCAGAAACCCTGAAGGATCACTTTGGTGAATAGCAAAGTAAAGCGGCTGGGAAAAAAGTTTGTGCTGGGAAAAAAATTGGGATTTAGATCATTTACGCTGCTCCAGTTTGATGCAGGTTTTGCTGAAATGAGTATCTTCACTTTGGCTCTTTCTGATGCGTCATAAAAACCATTAATATACCAAAAAATTATTATACAATTTATAAACGAGCGAATAAATGATATTCTCCTGAAAAATAATGCGCAAGAAGTTTTTTTATAGTTACTTGGAGTTGGAATTAAAGAAAACTGAGATACCTTTAAGTGTAAAAAAGCTGTGAAATTTCTGAAAACTCTTTTCTGAAAAAGAAATCTTTTCTGAAATGTTTGCCAAAGTTGAAATATGCCATTAAACGGAAAAAGAGAAAGAAAATGCGTTGAATAAAGGGAAGGACCCTTTTTTCAAAACGTCTCCATAAGATAAGCTAAAAAGAACCTTTTTGTTTATCTAATTTTTTCGTCTTTATGTCAACACTTTTTTTTCAACTTCATGATTTACTTAATCTTCTCTATTATCTTTGTTTACGTCACAGCAACGGTTACTGATTTTGAAAAAATTTCTCACAGAGTTGTAAACTTTTTTAATCTCAACTGTCTGTTTTTTTTGTGTTTTTTTTTTCTTCTTTCATTCTAAAGCATTTACGTGGTAATCAGAAAAAGTAAACTTTAAAATCTATTATTTTAAGATTATTTTAAAACTATGGTATCTATATCTCGCAAATTTTTTATTACAGGCGTTACTAATCAAGATAAAAATTTAATCTGTTTTTCGTCTGCAACATAAAAAAATGACTTACGATTAAAAATAGAGCTTGAATTACGACAAAAGTACTGCATTCTCTGTGGAAGTCGTGATTTTTTGACATGTTGCTAGTCAAGTTAACTACCATCATGCTTCTGATTTGATTTGCTTATTACAACTCTATTACTCTATTTAATATACAATGTGCTGTCGATTTTCAGAGTCTTTGAACAAAACATCTTTTAAAATGCGAATAAATCATTTGTTATTAAAGAATGCAATCAAGTATAACAACTGTTTCCGGATATCATGTCTAAATGACCGTGCAAATATATTTGTAATTTTCAAAAATTTATGTCTATTTTATCGTCATTTTACTGTCATTAATAGTTTAAAATATTTTTAAGTTAAAAGACGAAAGAAGTTGGTTATTTTACCAATAAATTCTTATCCCAGTTTAAACCTTGATGTCACAATCATCCTATGTCGAGTTAAACTTCGCGCCTCAAAATACTCGAAATTCTTGCTGAGCTGAAAGTGATTTCTGATTTCAGATTTTTAACACAAATAATACGCGCTGTTTACGCAGAGAAGAAATTCCGTGAACGACGAAATAATTTGTATACGTTATTACGAATTCTTAGCAGGTGGTAAATAGACATTTTAAGCCATTTTATTTTCCAGCAATTGAATTGTTTTTTCTCGATCAAATTACTACACTTTACTGTCTTTGCGTCAGGAAATATCATTTGAATAAAAAAACTCAAATTGTCACTTTATTTAAATGGATTGTCACCTATAACAGAAACTGTTAGACTGTATTACATCAACCGTATTGGAATTTTTATTTTGTTTTGACGCAATAATAAAAAAAAAATTATAAGTATTTTTTTGACGTATTTAAAATGACGATTATTATGACGTCAGCATTAATTCATCCAGACAGCAATCCGTCTACATTAACGACGAATTATAACTTTTAAGAAAACCATTATATTTGCAACTAAACAACATAGAAATAAGTGCGATAATCCACGAAGCATTAAAATAATTTAGTTTACTCATAATATGCGAAAAATAGATTGCTGACGAATCCCTTGTCGCTGAGCAACATTTTACCAGCTTTAACGTACAACCGTACCGTAAAAACTCTCTTTCTCTAAAAACTAGTTTTTATATTTACTAAGCAGAGACTAGGAAACAATTTTGTTTAAAAGTTAAACTCATTATTTCTACTTTTGTTTGTTTATAAACTAGTATTTCCAGTTCCAAGGTACCAGCTGGAGCGTGCACTTTAACCTTTCAGGGGATTTATTTACAGCTTCAACTCGAATTTAATTTGGATGACAAAAAGTGTGTGAGATATTTAAGGGTTGTTATTTTCTGAAAATTCTTCACGCAAGTTGAAAAACTGAATTTTGGGCAAGAAACTTATTCTTTAAATTGTTATGTAAACGAAGTAGTTTATAGAAGGCGCTTATAGACTTCCGTAATGCTCATGTCTCCAACTCTAAAGTGTATTTCTTTATAGACTCAGACTTTTAAATGTTGAGTAGATAGTTTTCTCTTGAAAAAAAAAAAGTTAAATTTTTCTTAAAAATTTTTCACTATTCCTAACTGGTAACTAATTTCAATTTCTTTGAACGATGAAATGCAATTATTAAAACAACATCTTTTAAAAAACTTTTTTGGTACTTCTTTTAAACCTAAAATAATTCTGTTATATGATCGATTATAAGATTTTGTTACATGATTGTTATAAGATTCTATGACATGATCTGTTATAAGATTCTATAACATGATAGTTATACGATTCTGCTATTGTCAATTTGTTTAATCAATTTAAATCTGGATGTTGAAAAACTAAATATGATATACCTTCTGCTGTAAAAGCCATAGTATCATATTTACTTCCAAAGGAAAAGCATTTGCCTACCACCAACTTTTTAACCAAGTTTGATGTGTAATGATAATGGATAAACTTTCAATGGATTTAGAATTAGCTACATTGGCTTACGATTTGGGGGCTTTGGCCAGTGTTCATTATTTAATGTTAATTTGCTCGACTTTCCCATATAAGTTTTAGATCACCCTAAAGTTTCCAAGAGTGTTTAAGAAAAAAGATTTGGGCTTATGCAACTTTTCTTAGTCTTAGCTGTAGGACCAGCCAAACATCAGTCAGACAAACGTAAAATTCAGTGTATTGTGAGTTATATCTCTAAACCTATACAGTGGAACATGTATATATTTCATAGTGGAACATGTTTATATATTACAGTAGAACATGTATATATTTAAATAAATTTTACGTTTAAAAATTATTTAAAATAAATGATTTTAACGTTTTAAACTTTATTTTTACTCTCTTGAGATTCCATTAAAACTTTGAACCATGTTGACCAGAGTGTTGATTGCTCTTTTATTACAAATTGCAATAATTATTACAAATTGCAATAATTATTACAAATTGCAATAACTATTACAAATTGCAATAATTATTACAAAAATACGAATTTTAAATAAATATAAAACAAATAAATCTCGGGCGCCATAAGAAAATATTATACGGTTGAAGTTGTTCAAATACAAAACTGCGTTTTAAAAACAATATTGTGCAAATAATAAATAAAAAATCTAAAATGATTACTTAGCATACCAAATAGATTTTATTGTATTGCTCACTTCCTTGCCCACAAGTTCAAATCAGCAATTATAAAAACTGCCAAATTGATTTCCCAAATTTAACCCTGCTCAGCCACAAATAGCTTTACATTAATTCAGTGAATTAAAAAATGTAAACAATTGGATGACACCCTTGGATCTTTTATTTGGGTAATTAACTTTCTTATGTGGTATTGCCACAATCAGTTAGTCACTGAACGTTAACAGCAGCAAATAAGGAATGGGTTGATAACGAAAATCCCATCGTCGTAATTGTATTACATAAACGTTTGGAAGATACAGGGAAAACCTTTTTTAATATTTCAAATTTTTTGAATAAAACATTTGTTTTAGTTTAATATGAAAAATGCGAAAATGCAACAATATAAAAAAATCATTCGCAACATGTAGTGTTTTTTTTGAACTATAAGTCTCAAACCGTGTAAACGTCAACCAAACTTCCTTTCAAGAAGATTTCAACTAATTCAGATTATAATGAAAAAAAAAAGTTAATATAGAAAGATCGCAGAAAAGTCACTGGAAGAAAGTAGACATTTTTAAAATTGTATGCTTTGTGCGAAGAGCGATTTGTTTATTAATACAAAATTTTCTAGTAAAAATTTTGCGTTTTAGTTCTCCAAATTTAACCAATAATTTACTAAAAGTATATAATAATTTTAAAGAATAAACTTATTATATTATAATTTAAGAACTGTTTGGGTTAACTGTAAAGTTTGAATAAGACTTTGTGTTGTTTTGTTTTCAGATTTGACTGTGCTGAAAATCCAAGTTAAGCGCAAAAAGTGATTCAACTAAGCTACAAGTTAAAAAAGAAAGCTCCAAAAACCTAACCTTGGACTTCATATTGATTTTACGAAAAGAACATTTTAAAGCGTTGCGACAAGAAATAAAAAAAAAATCGGGTTTCAAAAGCTCCTAAGAAGGAGTTGATGGACCTTCCAATGAATTCGTGGCACTGGTAGGCATTCCAAGGAAAACAAAGTTAAGCCGTAGATTGAAACTTACAGTAAACCAGAGTCCTGATTGGCGGCAACTACTGAAAGTCAAAAGAGATGCTGCTCAAGCTGCTGAAAGGCTAATAGATTAAGCATCTAAAAGACTTTTAAAATTTATATGTTAGCCCCCAAGTTTTATCCACACAAGATATTTGTACAAATAAGATCTGGCATTTTATTATTTTTCGAAAAATGTTCAAAGTTTTTAATTTTTTTTACGCAAACTGATTTTGTTTGTCGCAATTTTGGCCTTTTCACGCTACTCACTTTTCATGCTTGTCCAAAATTTTCATTTGGATGAAGTAAGTTTATGTTTCCGTTTGTGAAAAGTAGCTGAGTTTTGAAACCACACAAACAGATGGCTTTCCAAGGCATAACTTTCTTGCCAAATTTTTCCGCTGTAGCAGTTTTTAGCAAAACTTTATGCTTCGTTCCTTTCGGGATCTTATAAAATTTTTGGCCAGGGAGCGCCGAACAGAGGAGCTTTCACTTCTCCTTTCAAATATATTTTCTTTGCTTACAATAAACTTTTTTAAAATTACCGCTATATTATTTGTAAGAAAGATAAAATTTACTTTGAAGCAATAGAAAAAAAATAATCAAAATCAATTAAGTAGTTTAAGAAATATTTCAAAAATCCCACGGGTTATTATCATTCCGGAGAAACTTTATATGCTGTAAATTATGATATTATGTTGTGCAAATGTTCCATTTTATCTTGTAAAAATAGTATTAAAATGGATTTAGGCACTAAAAAAGCAAACAATGCAAATTGAAGCAGTACTATATAAAGTGATTATGGTGGCGATTTGCACAATATAATATAAAAATTTACAGCATACACCCTTATAAATAAATGTAGATCATAACTACCTTGCATACCTAGTTCAATAGGGCTATAAGTGCAAAAAAAAAGTAAAATCTTGAAAAACAGCGAAACAACTTTTAAAGCTAGTATAAAATTACTCAGAACCTTAAACTTTTATATTATATTACAATTAAGTTATATCATGATATAAAAATTAAGGTTGCGAGTGATTATATACCAGCTTTAAAAACAATGCTCTGAAACAACTAAATCTAAAAAAAATGCTCTGACACAACTAAATATAAAAACAATGCTCTGACACAACTAAATCTCTTAAACAAAAAAAAAAAATCTTAAAAATCTTAAACAAAAACTAACAAACCAAAGTATAATAAATTTTTTTTTTAAAAAAAAAAAAAAAAACAACTGGAAAACTTCAAGTCTTAGTATTAAAAGGAGTAATTTGATTGGTTGGTTGAAAAGTTTTGAAAGCAAAAGTTTTTAACATATTCAAGGTTCATCAACAACTGAAGTTTTTCATTTTTGTATGAACTTCAGTTGCTGATAAACCTTCCGAAAATAAGATTTTTTGTTAAAAAATACCCTGACAATAGATTTCAAATGTTAAATTAAATGGCTTGTAAACAAATAAAAACTTTTTGCTTGTAAACAAATAATAACTTGAAAAATTGCAACAAAACTTTGCGCATGTTAATTTGAAAGATAATATATTTAAAATTGTAGGTATTTGGATAATCTTGGATCAAAGCTTCATTTTTATTACCGCGTTGCAATTGAGATGCATTTTATGGTTACATATTTAATTTACTTCACAATAGATTTAAAAATGCATATAAACACCTTGCGAGAAATTTGTTTCATAGAAAAAAAAAAAAAAAAAGAAAAGACACATTATAAGTTACTGCTATATATATATATATATATATATATATATATATATATATATATATATATATATATATATATATATATATATATATATATTTAAACTTGCAAAACTGTTTGTTAAATAAATATATGCAATCAACATATTTATACTTTTGATTAAAGACTGATAAATGAATATAAAAAAATTTTCAAAAGCTAGTATGGAGGCACTAACTGAAGTTCCTTTGAAAACCCACGTGATTGTAAGGTAACTACACCAAATTACGTCAGGTTACTGTACATTAAGATGGATCGACCTTTTAATAGGAACTTTTTAAATTGTTTTTGTTTGCATTTGAATTGTGAGAAAAAGATGCCTAATAGTCTCAAAAAAACTTTTAAAAAACTTAAAACAAACCAATTAAAACTAAAACCCTTTCATAAGTGAAAATTTGCCAAAAATATTTAAAGCTGGATCTGAAAAGAAATGAAATTTGATAGAGAAGTTGAAAACAATTTTTTTAAAGAATAATGTGTTAAAACGCTGTTGGATTGCCAAAATCAAAAAACATTTAATTTAAAAATTGCTAAATATGCCTCAGTATTTATTTTTTGCAATTATGTAAAAATACAGATTGTCCTAATATTTAGCAAAGTTGATTATGTAAACGTAATGATTAGGCATGTCAATAGATAGGCTTAACTGTTTTCTGAAAGTTAACAAAATCATTTTCTTTCTTAAGTTTTCAGATAAATTTTCCTCAAGTGTTTTTTACCTTTTCATTTCCATTTTATAACTCAGTTTAAGAATAAACTCCTAGCAAATTATCCAGTAATGCAAACTCTGTGCGCCAAGGCTGACACATGTTCCGTTTTTGTTTTAACTAAATCAGTGTCGTTCATTTCGTTGGGTTTAGCATAGGATACATTGCAGGATTGATTTAATTTGTAAGCGCATGAACTACTTCATCTTCAAAGACCGTAAGATCAATCTTATAGCTGATTATAAAAATAAACATTCTCCTTACAATATCTTTAACATAGTTGTTTGATTTTTTTATTGTGACAATTTGAAGGATAAGTTAAGCAATAAAAGGCAGGAGAGCTGTGCAGAAAAGACTTTTCTCATGCTTAAATTCTATAACTACTTTGCTTATATGATATATGCAAAATAATTATAGAGCTTACATCTGATTATGAATACTTTGGCTCAATGCTCCATCAAAGCCAATCTTTATACATTATTCAAATATTTCGTCATCTTGACCGCATTCCGGCATATAAATTATTTTAAAAATTCCATTAACCACGTGATCTAATCATAGCCACCGAGAGAAATTTTGGGCCCTGAGAAGTTTTCATAAGGGGCTCTCATTATGATTAATTATATATCAGGACCAATAGAAGTGTGCTCTGATCGTTGAAAGTTAATAATGAAAATTAATTAAATCTTTTAAAAGTCAAAACTATTTAAATCTTTTAAAAACTATTTTAAAAAATTATTTGTACACACACGGGGCCCCAGGAATCTTCCCCGTCCATTCCCCCCCCCCCCCACCTCTCGGCGGCCATGGGTCTAATATGCATTGAAGGATAGTATCCACTAAATATTGTACAAGGCGGGATAAATAGTATTCTGTGTACAAGAAGAGCTTCTGTACACAATTTTCTGTACATTTGATATTGTTAATTTCCTCGGTGAATGTTCATGCTAGTTTTTTTAACTCTTTTTTTTTTGCTTCGCTCTTCTTCGCTCTATTTATCATTTACGTGGTCTTCCAGAACCAAAATGGCTACATTTACTGGTCATAAGATTTCCTTAAATTCATTAATTTAGATTTTTCTTCACTTTTAAAATAGATATAGCTAAAGTAACCTTTGCTTTACTTTAAATTGAAAATAAACTTTATATATAAGTAACCTTTACTTAGTTTGTTTTTGTATATTATCCTAATACGCTTATATTCAGGATAGGATCTAATTTTTTAATTGTTGCTATTTTTAAGATTCACCAATATGATAAAATCTTTAATATGTCGGAAACATTTTTTAATAATTTATATATATTTTTTTACTTTACACTGTTTAACATTTTTTGTTACTATTGTAACTATTTTATTACTATCACATTATGTTTCCTGTAATTATAATCTATTAGAATTTCAGTAAATGGCACTTGTGTATTACAGGAAACACTGAAGTTGTTGAATTGTATCAAATGTTTTATTTATCGATTGCGAAAACCTGATTTAAAATCGAAAATATACATTTTAACAGACTTCTAAACGATATGTAATGACAAAACCATCTTTCTTTAAACGATATTCGATAATATTAAAAGAAGTTATGCGCGTAAAAAAAATTCAAGCTTTCAACAATTTTATTTGTTTTGACATAATAAAAAAAAATAAATAAATAAAAAAGGTATAAAAACATTTTATTACACTTTTATATCTAAAATTTGTTTTTAAACGAGTTTTTACATGGTTTCATTTACATTTGTATTTCTTCAATAACCCCCTATTAGGAAATGTCATCGGGTCCCGTTCGGACCCTGTCAAGCGGGTCCCGAACCCGTTTGGGTATAAACCCGTTAAATACCCGATATCCCGATAACCCGAAACAATAATCGAACGGGTTATCGAGCACCGACGGCTAAGGAACCGAAACCGATAAATTATCGGGTACCTGTTCGGGTATTGAATTATTTTTTTTACCCAAAAACCCGAACCCGTTCGGTTTTTGGCTATATCACCGTTCGTGTCCCGAAACTTAGTAAAAGATTTTTAAAAATTGCGAAAATTGCTAAAAGTCACTAAATTTTTGCTACGATTTATTGCTTACAGTAATTTAGCATCTTTGGAAGAGTCTGTAAAATGTATGATATAAAATTTTAAAAATGTACTAAATTAAACTTACTTAATCTGGGAGTTAATTAATGAAGTATTTAACTAAAATCCATAGTTAATTAAGCAACATGAGTAAATGAAAGAAGTTAAATGACGTGAAAATATATGCAGTTTTGGTACCAAAAGTTAACTTTCAAAACAAACTATTTGCCTAAGAATTCTAAACCGAATTTTAAAAAATCATTTTCGACAAATTCTTTGTTTTCTTCAATGTCACACATGTCCATAATGTTAATTGCATCAACAGGGGCTTTCTCGATGTCATCATTCGGGTCCTCATTTGGGATTGATGAAGAGCTTTTGGTTTCTGAGCAGAATTTGAGCAACATTTTTCTCTCAAACTGAGAGTAGTTGCTCTTGATGAAGAGCATTTTTTCAGCTTTTAGAGGATCCAAACAGTTTCTACCCTTCGTGACTGTCAGGCCGCAGTGCTAAACAAGCGCTCTTAGGATGCTGAACATGCAGGAATGCTCAGGATAGAAAAGGCAGCCTTGGAAAGAATTGGATAGATGTTCCGTTTTATCACCCAGAACTACTTTGGCTTTCCCATCCATGCAGAAACTGCCTCAACATCATTTTCATAGGCAAAAAGTTCTCCTTTCAATCCAGTCGCGCTCTTCTTCTGCTTCTTTGGCTCGATAAAACTCAAAGAGAAGCTTCCATAATGTGAGTGCCGAAGGCTGTCGTCAATCTTGGAGTCTTCTTCACCACTTTTGCCAACAAAACTTGACTAGAACTCTTTGACAGTTTCTTCAGGATCCTTTGCCACGTTCCGGAGACTGAATTTTGTTTCTTTGAGCCTGGCTTTCAAGAACTTGATGTATTAGTCTGTAAAATATAAAAGAGAATTTAAAAAGTTAGACTTTCATTGGCAAAAAGACTGACTTTAAGGGCAGATAGTTAGACTTTTCTGACTTTAACCAACTTTTACTGAGTCTTTGTCCAAATATTTACATCTCTTTGCATTTTTGGAATTATTCGCTACTATTCCCTCTCATTTCTTTTAATAATTCGCAACTGCATTACTTTAGATCATTAGTAGCACTTATTTATATTAGCAACTTTTGATGTAACTTTTTACAATTGGCACGTCTAATGGTGGATTGGGAACTTACACAAGAATAGACTACAGCCAGTTACATTGCAACTTTTGACTAATAATATTTTTAAATAATTTTTCAATCACATTTTTATCAAGGGTCCAAGTAGTTAGCTACTAGGTAGACAACTTGTCTGGAATTCATCGTAACTTTAAACAATGCTTGAAGGCAAGTAGCAACCTATGTAAAATTTACAGGCACTAGACAAATAAATTGAACTAATTGCCAATTTATTACCTTATTTTTGGGCTTCGCATTCATGGGTAGGCAGGTCATCTGGATCTGAAGAAAGTGTTGGATTTTCTTTTTCACGTTCACTTCCTTCTTCGTTTTTAGTATCAACATTACCTAGACGTTTTGATGACAGAGCACTTGACTGGCTAGTCTCTGTCATCACAACGTCAAACATTTTCGGAATGTTTTTCTCTTTTACGCACGTCCGATTTTAAATTCAAAATTTTTAAATTACAACCCTTCTAACATCATTTCAAGAAAAGGAAAAGGAAACAATTCTGACACACAACGATGCTTTACGATCGCTTTTACTGCTTTTGGCTTACCTTGGATTTTTTGTAACAACCAATCAGAGTCGAGAATTTCAAATAAAGGGTGAGATAAAGTAATTTTGCTAAACGAATGGCGTGAAAAGCATAAGGAAATATGTTAAACTTTGTTTAACCGTCGATCCGTTAATGTTTATCGAATTGTCGGATTGTGCACCGAACTTGCTGAACGACTATGCTGAACGGTTCAAATTACTTACGTATCGATTTGATCCGAAAATAATGTACCGGAAAAAAATTCGTTAAAATTTTTTCGGATAATTTTTTCGGACTGCAATCCGATTCGATACTTTCGGATCGGATTACAATTCGAAAAATTTTTTTCAAATTGAAATCCGAACTGCTATTAGCTTTACGGATTTATACCGATTCAGAATAAGGAATGCTTTTGAAATAAGATTCATTTTTATTTATTTATAATATTTAAATATACAATCAACCGAAATGATTACCATGTTAAGAAATAAAAAAAGTCAAAACCACACTGACAGTTAATCATTTTCCAAATTCATTTCCTGGCCACAAAATGTCTTGAATTTTGCTGAGTTGCTCAGTGTTTTCTTTTATATATACCAACATCTCAACATCTCAACCTTTGAGATTGAAAGATTGGTTCTTCTAGAGCTGTATATATTCCCTGCTGTTGAGAAAACTCTTTCAGATGTTGATGATGCAGCAGGTATACAGAGGTTTTTTCTGGCCTTGATACAGGCCTTACACCTCGGTTTTTGGCTTGACACAGGCCTTACATTTTGCCTTGTTTTCCTCCACCTTATTGAAGAATTCTCAAATGTTAGATAGCTTAGGCATCTGAAAAGAAAAAAAAAAAAAAAAAAAGAAATAACATGAAAATGGAATAAATCGGATTATTTGAATTTTCCTTAATATTTGTCTTAACAAAAAATGATATTTTAGAAGCATGCATAAAGTTTTCAATAAAAGAACTAATTATTTGCCTTAATTGTTGAAATGAACGTAACAATTTTTCAAACTAGTTTTTATCTCTATTTTTATTTCTGTTTATATTTACATCTAAGTAGAAAAAATATAACACTATAAATTTTATCGGACCAATCCACTAATTGAAGCAAACTGCAAAGCGAATTGATTCGCAAGGGAATTAGATCCAAAAAAAAAAAAATCCGCAAAAATTCAGTTCGAAAAATTCTTAACTTTTAAATCAAAATAATATAATAATGGCTTACCGTAATAGATGTAAGTGAAGAATAATAGACTTGTTAATTTGTTGAATGAATTGTTGTAGGTTAAGATTTCCAAATTGGACCGATTGAAAATAAAAAAGAAATCCACTATTTATATGACGCGCACATAATAAAAATGTAATTTTTTTGGACCGCACCATTTAACGGTGACGCGAACGGAACGCGATTCGTATAATTCGCTTAGCGAATTAAAGTTAAATTAATTCGTAAAAATTTTTCGGATTAATAATCCGAACAGCAAAGAGAATCCGCAAATTCGCTAGTAGTTCGTAAATTAATTTTCGGATTATGGTTTGTAAAATATTTAACGATCGGACTGTTTTAATCCGCAAAATTAGTCGGATTGACCTTTTGCGGATTTTACGAACCGAATCGCCGGTACAAAAGGCCAAGTGAAAATGTAATTATTGCGATTATTACGGTTATATTCCACTTTGGTAACTTTTTTAAACATACCAATCATTTTTGAAAAAAATGGACATTTTTCACAGAATACCCGACAGAACCGTTCGGGTAATCGGGTTCGGGAACCGATAAGATCAATACCTTTCGGATACCAATTATTTAAATTACCCGAAAGATTGAGTCGGGTCGGGTATGAAAAATTTCTTCTACCCGATTTTAAAGGCGTTATCGTTTAATACCCGTTCGGGCAATTGGAGTCCGATAAAATTATTTTTAGCTTTTATCGCTGTCCGATACCCGTTCGGGTCGGGATTCGTTCGGTTCCTAACGAGACCCGGACAATCTCTACTCCCTATACCGCAGTTAACCACAGCAATCGATTTATTTTAAAATAAAAAATAAAAAGCTGAAAAAATTAAATATCTCGTTGTAACTTTGTTGAACATTTTTTTTATCTGATATTTAAACCAAAAAATGTAAATGTGTTCTATTTTATTTTTGAATAATCTTCAGATTTCAACCGAAAAATTGATTTTATTTTTTAAATGAAAAATGATTGTGATTAAGTATTATCAAAAAAGGGCACATTTACAAAAAAGTTGTGATTGTTTACTACCATTTTTTGACTGTTTTGACTGTTACGCCGATATTTATTGAGACTCTAATTTCCTAATAGTATGCTCTTAGGATTTAAATCAAAACAGAATAATCGCGCCTTTTTTTTTTTTTTTTTTTTTTTTTTTCACGTGGGACTGTCCTGAATAAACCATTAATTAACAAGTACACTGAACAATATTTCGCTTACATATAACCAAGTAATTTTTCAATATTTTCTGACTAGCTAACTTGGAGAATATTAAAAAGTGTTAAGCTGCATTATACTGCTAAGTTGAATAAATCTAAAGTGAAAACCCTCTTCAAAAGATATGGCACTCACCGCACTTTTAGCAAAAAACCTTGTTAATAATACAGCTAGAATCGCTCCAGTGAGGCTCAGGTAAAAAAAAAAAAGACGAGAGAAGTTAAATTTTCATAAACACATTTTTATATTTTAATTCGCTATTATTTAAGGTGTTTGCAGCCATATAATTCTGCAGTGTGTAATTGCTTTCCGATAAGTGTACGGAGAATTGTAAAAATATAACGAAAAAAAAGAATGACAGCTTTTTTAAAAATGTTTTTAAATAGCAAGACTTTAACAGCACATTACGAATGCCTACAAACGAAATGTTTCACAGTCCAAGGATTGAATTGGCATACTTTAAATTAGCAGATGCACCCTATACACTATTAATCTCAGGTGGTATTTCAATTGGGTAAAAGATTAAAGAAGAAAAATTATAACATAAATGAATATCTATATAATGTTTACAACTACAGTAATATAGTTTAACAAAATATATTTGATGGAAAACAGCAAAATCTAAAATAACTGTTTAAGTTATCATCTTTAACCTTTTTTTCAGAAAAAGGCTTCTTGTTTTTTATTATAACAGATTTTGATATTTAGCCAAGAACGAAGAAAACAAAAACAAAACAAAGAAAACAATAATCTCCATTCAATCATATATTGAATTGAATATCTATGGAATTGACAAATGTTTTTGCAGAATGCAACATCTTAAATGTAGCACGGAATGTTAAACTAACAAAAATATTCAATGATTTTTTTTAAACATCTTTGCTACAAATTTTTTCTTCTACATGAACCAATAATTTATTGGTATTATTTTCACTTATATACGAAAATTAATTTATTGCATAAGTAGAATCATATTTTTTTACAATTTACAGTTCATTCTGGTCTCATGTTGAGGAAGGACCTCCTGATGTAATTCTTGGAATAACTGAAGCATTTAAAAGAGACTCAAACCCTAATAGAATAAATCTTGGAGTTGGTGCATACAGAGATGAACAAGGAAAGCCATATGTCCTACCATGTGTTCGTAAGGTATAACTTTTATGCTTTCAAAAAAAATTTTATTCAAAATAATAATATAATAGATTAATAATAGTTTAATAGAGGAAATTTCTATTTTAACAACTGGATTTTAAGTAATAATATATGATAAAGGCTTTTCAAAAATGCTTATATTTATTTTGAATAAAAAAAATTAGCTTTGGTGATTTATTTATCATACATACATACATACATACATACATACATACATACATACATACATACATACATACATACATACATACATACATACATACATACATATATACATACATACATACATACATACATACATACATACATACATACATACATACATACATACATACATACATACATACATACATACATACATACATACATACATACATACATACATACATACATACATACATACATACATATATATATATATATATATATATATATATATATATATATATATATATAATCATAGTTTAAATTATGGTAAGGCATGGATGATATAAGTAACAAAATGATTATTAATAAAAATAAAATCTAAACATAATGCTTCTCAGACAATGTTCAATACATGTTGATAAAAACTTGCCTAAAATCTTTTTAAAAATTCTCATTGTTTTTATCTGTTTATTAGAAATTTGGGGTTTTGTAATGAGTTTTTTGAATACAAAAACAAAATTGCAAGTTATACTTCCATTCTATTATAAGGCAGAAGCACAAATTTTGGAAGAATTACGTGATAAAGAATATGCAGGTATTTCTGGTGTTCCTGATTTTTTGAAAGGAACTGCAAAATTGGCATTTGCTAATAAAGGTGGTGTAATAAGCGGTGGTTTGGTATGCTTTTTTTAGAAGTTAAATTTTTTTTTTAGATTTAGTTTTAACTTGTAATCTAGTAACTTTTAAGATGCTGGTTGCAGATTTAAATATTTCCCAGCATAATTTATAGAAAGGTTTTTTACACTCTAGAACACTACTGTGCAAGCTCTATCTGGTACTGGATCATTAAGAATTGGTGCTGCTTTTTTGGTAAATTGCTTTTCATTTTGGTTTTGTAATTAATTTTAATTTAACATAGTTTTTGTTATCCTTACTTTAACTTCAAATAATTTAAACATTTTAAATAGTTTTTTAATATTTCTTTAAGTTTTAAAAAGTGTATTCAAGAATTTAGTAAAATGCAATAAACAAAATTTTTTGTTTAAGTGAAAATATTTTTTCAAATTTTTATTCAGCAAAGGTTTTATGCTGGCTCTAAAGTTGTATATATTTCCACTCCATCATGGGGAAATCATTTTCCTATCTTCAAGTAAGTTTTAATATGTTGATAATAATTGCCAAAAAACTAATTAAAAAGACACTATGTGAGTTTTTTTGTGTTACAAACATTTATCTTCCTCTTTAAAAAAAGAGATTCTGGAATGGAATTTAAGAGCTATCGATATTATGACAAAAATACATGTGGTTTTGATGCTGCTGGTTGTTTCGAAGACTTAACAGTAAGTATATGTGTATTTTAATTACCTTTTTTAAGAGATTAATCAAAAAGTTTATGCAGCTTTTTTAAAAATGTATTCAGTGTAGTTAAGGTGTGTTTGTAAGGTGAGAACTAGCTGAGAAATTCCGATGATAATTTTAATTTAAAAAATTAAAAAGTTCAACAAGAGACCAAGGTTAAAGCTTGAGTAACAAATTTTTTTTTTTTTACTTATATCTGTTAAACAAACCACAAACTCCTTGTAAATAAGTCTAGTTATTTACAGAGTATATTGTAACATATTATAAATAGATATTACATATATATAAATATATTATATATGAATGTATTATACATAAATATATTATATATAAATATATTATATATATTATAAATATATATATAAATATATATTAATTATATATTATAAATATTTTAAATTTTCAGGTTATTAAGTTTAACTAAACAAGTGAAAATACCTACTTTTCTGAATTAACTATGAAAATAGAATCTGTATATAATACTTATGAATATCTACATCAATCAAATTTTTATATCCATGTATACAGAGGTATTAAGTTAAACTTAACTTGATCAAGATTGAAGACTACACAGTTAAAACCACAGATGTCCCATTTAATAAATTTTTGCATTTGTGTCCTTTTCATCATGCTACCTATTATTTCTGACAATATACAAGCCAAAAACCACCTTTATCAGGCTCTCTCTAATTGTTTAAGAATTTTTGCTGGGTACTGTAAACCTTTTACCAATAAAAATAGTATGCCTACAGATTGTTTTGCAGAAAATGACAATTATTTTAAAAACAGGTTTTATACCAGAAAAAAACAATTTTTCCAATTTTTTTTCTTCTTTACAAATTAAAAATTTGTAAAAGTTAGCACAAAGAAGAGTTGTCAAAAACAACATTTGTGTCAGATCATTAGCCAAAACCAAATATTTTTTCTTACTAACTGAAGACTCTCAGACTGGAACATTCTTAAAAGCTTCTTTATATGTTGAAGAAAAAACATCAATTTTATTGTTTTCAGACAAAAAATATTTCGTTGTTGATTCTGTCAGCAAAATGAGCCTTCCAAATTTGGTCCATATTTGGACCAAGATTGGAAGGCTCATTTTCTTCTTTGGATTGTTGCCATCTTTCCTACAAGAAGTTCTCTATGTTCAAGTTTAACTCCTTGTCATATGGCAAAGCTGAGCAAACCTGGCTTTGTTGCATATCTGACCTCACTGTTTACATGATTTGAACACCTTGATATCTCAGTGTGGACATGCTCTAAGACTTAGGCCTGTGAACACTAAGCAATAGGCTGAAATGTCATATGTCATTTGGTTAAATGGTGTAAAACCCTGTTATTTTGTGTTATATTCTTAAATTTCATTTGGTGGACAATTTTGAAAATATTCAGAAAAGTTATATAGTGATCAATTTTTGCAATGCAATCAGTATACCAAGACAGAAAAATTTCCTATCTATGAGATAAAAGGTAGGAAATTTTTAATTGTTACTAAATGATAGACTTGTTTCTTATAGAGATGATATTTTTGTTTCTCACAGAAAATGAAGTGTAGCAGTAGTGAAAAATGTAAATTCTGCCTGCAAATTCAATTTTAATGAAGACTGTTACCAAAATTATCAGTTTTTTGAATCATTACTTTAATTCCTAACATTAAAAATAAATCATTTTATAAGCAGCTCTTTTAATTTTATTCTAATACATTTTAAGCCTATTTGGAGTTAGGCAAATTAAAACTCACTCAATAATATCAAAAAGTTTATCTAAAACTTTCAACATAATAAGAGGAAGTTTTTGCAAAACTTTTTGATTTTGTTGGTAACAGTTATAAACAAATAAAAAGCTAAGTAAGCATTGTAAGGTAAAGAATCCATGTAGTTTTTAAATAAAATAAGTTAGTTTATAGACATGGTGGCCACAGTCCTGGAATCTCCTGGAATGTCCTGAAATGTCCTGGAAAATTAATTTTTTTTCAAAAATGTCCTGGAATTTTTTTTTCTAAATCAAGTCAAAAAATTACTAATAATATTAAAGTAATATAAAATTTTTTATGCAAAAAAAAAAAAAATTATATAAATGGTTTGAATTTAATTTTAAATAAGAGAGAATTATCTATGATTTATTATTTTATACATATATAATATTCTATTCTATAATTCAATCAGTATGAATAAATTTAATGTAAAGATAATTGAAAATATTCATTTAATAGGATATAAAATGTCCTGGAAAACGCAACAAAATGTCCTGGAATGTCTTGTAAATGTCCTGGAATTTAACTTTTAAAATTTTGTGGCCACCATGATAGACCATTAAGAATCATCTATTTGGGTAGTATCAGTAAATGTACATTATATGAAGTGCTTTAAGCACATTCAAGTTATGTAGAGTTTATTTATAAAAGACAAATATAATATCTACAATTTCTCATGTCTCAAGGAAAATTATGTCTCATAGCTTTTGTAATTGTCTTTTTTTAGATCCATATATGATATTTGGATTTTTTAAATCACTGGATTAGCCCTAATTTGTTCACTTTGTTTTATTTTTTGCTTTTTAAAGATAAAGTAAACACAATTTTTTGACTTATTGTTTTATTTTTTTAAATTTATTTTGTTTATTTTCAGAATATTCCTAATAAATCTATAGTGTTGCTTCATGCATGTGCTCATAACCCAACTGGTGTTGATCCAACTGTAAGTTACATTTTAAAACTATTAGTAAGATAAAAAAAAGTATTTTATAAAGGTACATCAACTACCTGAAAAGTTTATTAAATGATTCTTTCTATAGAGAGGAAGAGAAAATTTAGTGTTATAACAAAACAATAACAAATAACAAAAATTTCCTCTTATAAAGAAAATACAGTTATATTATCAAGTTAAAGTGTTGCATGATTTTTTTAATTAAATATAATTTTTATTTTTTAGCCTGAACAGTGGAAAGAATTGTCACACATATTTAAGGTAATATTCATAAGTGAAATATAAATTTTTCCTGTTAGCTTAAGGGTTACTTACATTTAACTCAACTTTTTTTTAACAGATTTTTTTTTGTCAAACTTAACAATTTTGGAGTTCTACAATATTATTTTTTGTAAATAATATTTTTATTAAGATTATATTAAGCATTTTTCTCAAAAAAATTTTAAGAAATGTTTGTTTTGTCCTTGATGTTTGAATTATCTTGAAATAAAACTGCATTTTAATGAAATAGAAATTGAATTGTCATGAAATAGTAACTGCATTTTAATGAAATAGGAACTGTATTCCAATAAAGTTGTAACTGCATTATAAAGAAGTTTTAGCTGGAATATTGTGAAAATCTAATTTTAAGTCAGTAGCCTAGAATGGAATGAATTTTTATATATCACATTTTATTTTATTCTTTTTAAATGCATGTCTAACAATGGTGAGATTCCTATAGTTAACTATGGCAACTATTTTGATAATATTAATGGCTAACAGTTTTTTACACAAAAGTGTCCACTTTAACCAAACCTTAAAAGTCACACGTGTAAAAGACATAAGAACTAAAAATTTAGGAATAAGTTTGAGTTTTAGCAATAATCTTGAAATTTTATTTGAAATATCTTAAATTTGATAAATCTGTTTCTGTCAATAAGAGGTTTTAAAAGTTGCTTAAGTCAAAGCTAGATTGCTATTTTTTCTTTTTAATTCATTAAAATAAATTTTTGAGACGTGTACTTTAGAATGAAGTATGGGAATAGTTCCAATTCTGTTTTAATTTTTTAGAAAAAGAATCACTATGCATTTTTTGATATGGCTTACCAAGGTTTTGCTAGTGGTGACATTGATCGAGATGCTTTTGCTGTGCAACTGTTTCTAGAAGAAGGTCATAAACCTTGCCTGGCTCAATCTTATGCCAAGAACATGGGTTTATATGGTTCGTTAATAATACATATTCTTAATATGCAATTAAATTATTGCTAATTAAAAACAACTATAATTCACAGGATGATAACAACAAACTTCTTTTCTTTTCACCTTTATTTAGACTACAGATCAAAAGTTTGTAATCACTTAAAAATGTTTTATTTTTGCATAAAATAATTTAATTTTTGAAGAGATTTTAAGATTAAATTGCAGATAACAACATGAATTCATTTTAAGAAACTTTTCTATTTGTCGACTGGATAGTGGCTACTAAATCACATTTTCATCAAGTAATCCTCTGTTTCTTTTTATAACTGTCTTATGCAATCTTGACATTCTTGATACCAATTTTTACAGTAATTTTAGCAAGTAATTTTTTGTAAGATTTCTTAATGCATTTTAGGAGGGTTCCAAATTATTTTTTGATGTCAGACAATGATTTTGGACATTGTAATTGTTTCCATAGCAATTGAATTGAGTTCAAATCACATTTTGTAGCAAGCCCTTGTGATCTTTTCTTACATTTTCTACTATCCTGTTGCAGGAAAAACCCTTTCCTGATGAAATGTAGCTGATAGATTTGCATCATTCTTCAGAATATCTTTATAACACTCTTTTTTTTTTCAATATACCATGGATCCTTGTAAGGCCACCTGTCTCATTTGATAAGAAACATCTTCAGACCATAATTGTTTCACTGTTGGAGCAATACACATAGCATTAGATTTCATTCTTTTTTTTTACATATATATCTTTTAATCTAAACTATTGTTTGTTTTTCATCATTAGGTTTGCCATGTAAGGGCATACAGGATCATCATAAGTAAGAAGTATATACTTTTTTTTTTTGCTGTAGAAACCGAACAAAAGCATCCTCTGATTTTGCCAAAATATTGTTGCCAAAAATTAACACATTTCAATGGCAGGAACATCTTATTGCCAAATCATTTTCCAAAAGTCACTTGTAGATGAAGTATTAGGGCCTAAAAAGTATTATAGTATGCATATGAATTATATATTTAGTATTACAATATGCATATGATTTGTTATACAGCACAATAATGGTTTTTCATAAATAGTGTTAAATAAAACTTATTTAGCTTTAATAAAATAACAATTGCCTTTAGTGTGAATAAATCACAATTTATATTTAAGTTCATACAAAAATTTGGGGTGGTTCTAAACTTTTGGTCGATAGTGCAAATCACAATAAGCAACATTTCTTTTCTCAGGTGAGAGAGTTGGTGCATTTAGTGTTGTGTGTGACTCGCCCACAGAGGCTAAGGCTGTAGAATCTCAACTAAAAATCCTCATTCGTCCTATGTACTCCAATCCTCCTATTCACGGAGCTCGGATTGTTGGGAAAATTCTCAACTCACCGGAGCTCTACAGTGAATGGTTAACCCAAGTCAAAGGAATGGCTGATCGCATTATTTCTGTTAGAAAAATGTTAAGAGAAAACCTGGCTAAAGAAGGTGTCTTTTATTTTTATTTTGTCTATAAATGTTACTGTTTATTACTATAAAAGGTGATAGGATTAAAATTATTTAAAGTACTAGAATTACTAGCTATTTATAAAACCCTTATAGTTTTTAAAAGGCTCTAGGTGATAAATGATTTTCTATTGTTAAAAGGTTCCTTACATGATTGGCAGCATATTACTAATCAAATTGGAATGTTCTGTTTCACTGGTTTAAAACCTGAACAGGTTTGCTTTTAAAATTTACTTTTTTTGTTTGTTTGCTGATTTACTATTTATAATTAATACTTTGTTAATGAAGTATTTAATGATTTGTTAAATAATAACATAATTGCTTTTTTGACTATTCCTTTTCTTTCGTCAAGGTTGAAAAATTGACAAAGAACTACTCCATCTATTTGACTAAAGATGGGCGTATATCAATGGCAGGTGTCACTGCACATAATGTTGGATATCTCGCTAAAGCAATACATGAAGTGACAAAATAAACATCAAAGTAGTAATTAGTAATTTCAACAAATGAACCATTTAAACATTTTAGGCATCATTGATAAATATTGTTTTCTTTCGCCATCTCCGTTGTAATCATCTCCCCGCTTCATTTTTATATTTAAGAAAGTATATCAAATTTCTTTTTCAATATCTCATGAAACAAACTGTTTTTTTTTTTTTTCTTTTGACTTATTGGTTATAAAATATAACTATTTACAACCAATAGGATAAGTCGCTTTCGAAAAAAAAAATTCGAATTGAGAAAGCGTTGGGCATTTTTCTTATGTCCTACACCAGCGCTGGCCAGACTTTTTGGCACGAGAGCCGCATTCAAATACTTACGTGAACCGAAGAACCGCATTAAATATTTCGTTAAGAAAATTTTTATGCATTCATTCTTTAAAGATATTTTGTCTTGCAAAAAGTTTAGAAACTGGTGGCGAAATAACAAGTGTTGTAAAATACTCCATAAAGTTAAACTTAATTTTATGTTTACTACTAGTTTTTATGTCTAAATTTAAAAGAAAAATTTTTCGAAGGCAAAAACTTTACTTCAAATATAAGGCTTGTTTAAAATTTCAAATTATCTCGAGTGCTTCGAAAAATTCATTTCAATCAAATTAAATAAAAATCTGCTTCCCTTTTACTCTCACACAAGAAAAACTAGTTATAGAATTGTTTTAAGAAGCATATTCACATCATTAGTTTTTTAAAAAGTAACAAAATTACAAACAGTTATGAATTTTCCAATCAGGCACTAAGGTTGGGAACTTTACTGATAAGTCTCTTAAAATCTGGCTTTTTTTTTTGAAAACTAAAAAATAGTCTGAACAAGATACATTTTTTTATTTTCCCTGAAGAGACAAATTTAGACTTTGTAAATGTTGCATTACATCAGTCAAAAACAAAAGATCTTTGAAAAAATTCATATCATTAAGAATTTCTAAAGTCTTTCTTTTCAATCAAAAAAGATTTAATTGGTTCTAATTCTACAAACTTATAAAAAGCATCACTACTTGAAAGCCACCGTACAGCACAGTAAAATGATAAGCCATTAGGTTTGTCAGCAAGATCAATTCATTAAAAAGGTTTTTAAACTGTCTGTTACTTTTAGCATTTGATCGAATATAATTTACAACTTCTGTCACTGATTTTAGAACAATTGAAAAATTAAAATGTTTTGCTACTAAATGTTCTCGATGAATCAAACAATGAACTGGAATGAATTCTGGATACTTAGGATCACTTTTTAATAAACCAATAAGTCCAACATGTTTGCCAACCATTGCTGGTGCACCATCTGTAGCAACACTAACAAGTTTGCTGATAGGTGCATTGTTAGAACTGTTTCAAGAGCTTCCTTTATATCAACTCCGTGAGTTGTATCTTTTAGCTCAAGCAAATCTAGTAATTCTTCTTTCACAATTACATCTGATGTTACATACCTAACAAATACTGCCATTTGAGATTTATCTTGAACATCTCTTGATTCATCCGGAGCTAAACTAAATGCTTCACAATTTTTTAGGTCATTCAACAGTTGCTGCTCAATATCAGCACTAATCACAGATATTCTTCTTTCAGTTGTATATCGAGAAATAGGAATCTGTGAAATTAATCTTTGGATTTTGCTATTTTTAGGATCTAAAACTAAGAGGACATCTGAAATATTTTGCTTTACAAATTCTCCATCGGTGTATGGATGTTTTACTCTTGCAATGTTCCATGCTATAACAAAACTTGCTTCTGTTGTAATAATTGATTCTTTACTGAAAGATGAAACATTTATTTGATTGTTAATTATCGTTTTGAGCAATTTAATTTTGTTTTTCCTGTAATCTGAATTTAATGGATATTCTTTGGAAAAACTTACATGTTGAATTTCATAGTGGCGTTTAACGTTCCCTTACTTGTTATGAGCAAGTTCTTTATTACATATTAAACATATTGGTTTATTTTCTTTTTCAATAAATGCAAATTTTTGGACAGAAAAATTTGCATTTATTGAAATTTATCAAATATTTTTCTCTCGTCATATATTTTTCTTTTCTAACTGCTGTTACGAAGTCAATTACTGTTAGTATTTACTTTATCCATTTTGAAAAAATAAGTTTTTCGAAAAAGCTAATACGAAAAGAACCGAAATGAAATTCCGAGAGCCGCATTGACATTCCAAGAGTCGCATGCGGCTCGCGAGCCACGTTTTGGCCATCCCTGTTCTACACCATATGCGAATGATTTGATAGTACCTGTTAATTCAGCTTCGACCTCAATTTCTTTTTTTTTTCTATTTGCCAAAATAATCATTACGCGTAGCTCCGAAACTTTTTTTAACGCTCTGTTTCTTTTTTAATTCTTTGCCCGCCCCCCATCTCCTTTATAATGCCGCCAACTGGAGTCCCTTAAACATAAAAACTGAGCGATGAAAGGCAATTTTAAAACTGAACTTTTTACTCTTGCATAAATATTTCTAAATAATAGTTTATTTAAAAGAATTTTCGTTTTAAAAAGTTAAGAAAACTAATCGGACCGGATGCTTTTATACAATTCAGTAACCATTTTTTTTGATCATCTCAACCAAGTTAGAATTACTTTAATAAAGAATTCATTACTTCATAAAACCTTTTTACATTATTAATGGCTAACACAATTAGGAGTGATAATTCCTGTAAATTAATTAAGTTTTTTGTTTAGGCAATAAGTTTAAGAATCATATCTCACAACTCTTGAGATGGGAACTAAATTTTAGATTGTTATAAGCTTGGGAACTAAATTGAGAGTCATTAAAAACTTAAAATCAATTAAAAAATCTTTAATTTGAATTGCTTCTGAAAAAGTTTGGGCTGAGAAAAAAATGTTATGGCTAAAAGCCAGTATGCAATACCATAAACACGCTTCTTAAACAAATATACGGTTTGTCATTTACAACTAGGGGAAGTTGGGGCATAACCGCATATGGAGGCATAACCTTTTTTCAACATTTCCCTTCGAAAAATGTTACCTAATATGGCAAAAAGCATACCGTGCGTCGGTAAATCAGTTTCCTTCATTTCGATTATGTCAAAAAGAATGCCTGTTGCATTTCTGGGAATTATATTATATTTACATCATATTTTTCCAGACCTTTTTTTTGAGGATTAAGCAATTTTTGATTTTAGTGTTAAACATTTGTTATCAGCATTATTTCATCAAGTAAAAACCGTTTTTGACATCAGCATAACTTAATGAGCAACCTATGAAACTGCATTCTTTCTATAAACTGTCCTCTGGGGCAGAACCGCATAGACGCACAGGAGGCACAACCGCGTACTTTTGATATTTATCATCGTTAGATAATTATGAATGACAACAATCACAATCGTCACACTTGAATGCCTCATGTAAAAACTTAAATAGAAATAGTATTGTTTTGAAATGTCGGAAAAAAAATTTTGTATTTTTTTATTTAACTTTTATAAATGAGTTTTTGATTAAAATTTAAAGCTAAGAGTATAAATCAATATCTTTTTACATTAAATATAACAAGATATCGATTTATACTCATAGCAATATATAATAACATGTATTACATTACACAATATATAATAATCACCAAATATACATAATATAATATTTATGTATATCTGGTGATTATCATATATTGTAGGTATATAATTATGCATATCCTAATTTGAATATACATACATACATACATACATACATACATACATACATACATACATACATACATACATACATACATACATACATACATACATACATACATACATACATACATACATACATACATACATACATACATACATACATACATACATACATACATACATACATACATACATACATACATACATACATACATACATACATATATATATATATATATATATATATATATATATATATATATATATATATATATATATATATATATATATAATATATATATATTTTAGGGTGCGGTTGTGCCTCACTATAGGGGCACAACCTTTTTTTTTTCTAAGTCTAATTTTTGTGCTATAACATTTTCAAAAACCGTTTTATTTTTTTCTTAATTGCAGCAACTTTAAGCTTAATGATGTGTTTATCGAAATACACTGTTAAAAAAACGCATGCCGTTTTTATTTTCATACTCCATTAATCTTATCGTTACGGGGGCTGTTATGCCCCCACTTTCCCTAAACGTTATTTTATCATTAACAACTGATGATGACTGACAATTTATAATCAATTGTCCTCTTTTTTTTCTCTACATAAAAGAAAAAGATGTGGTGATGCAAAACCTTTTGAGGCGAATGCAACCGACTATGAAATACCAAAATCACACATCAAACAACATGTCATTGAAGCATATTTAGAACAATATGCAATTAAAGTAAAAAAGGTTAAAATGTTTCGTTTTGCGATAATACAAATTTAGAAGAATACATTTACATATATGTATGTAATTAGCAATCGGAAAGTCTAAATATTGTCGAAGAAATTCTTGACATTTTAAAGTAGATGTTGTAGATGTTAAAGATGATGTGCAACTCCTTGTCTACTGATCAAAAGTATGCATAGAATACCTTAAGCAGTTATAATAGGCGCATTTTCCAACAATTTAGAAGAAACAACGGTTGGTCTACGCATTCAAACTAGATCCCGCTGCTGAAAATCTAGTTGAGGTTGTCGTTTGGGAAAGAAGAATATTTAAATCTACCTGTTTTAAAACTTATGTTAAAAGAGGAAGCTATCATTAAAAAAACAATTTCGGCTCCTCAAGTTCTCATTCATGGTAAAAATCATGAGAGGATTGTTGTAGTAGTTACCAGACTTCAAAAACTATATTTGCATTTGAGGAATTAAATAATTACATTAGCGTGACAGACACATTTTAAAGCAAAATATTATTGAAACTCGACATTTGTAAATATATAAATGTTTTCATATCTTTGTAAACATGTAATCATGCCTATGAGTTATGTAAATAACAATCCCAATTATTGTACCTGTCAGGGTCTTCTGAGATGACAAACTTTTACAATACAATCCTGGTAAGAAAATTACTAACGATGTTACTCTGGTTTAAAAATCAATAATAAGAAGAGTCTTATTGTTATTATTTAAGTTACAGTTGGCAAATTCAAGCTTTTACAAGACAAGACCGAAATGGCCTTATCGCTCATTCTTGTCTTATCTGCCTAAGGCTAGCTTAAAAATGCTAAAGCAATGCTTTTTGATTCAAGACGCAAACCCTTAATCACATTTGATTCAGCGCAAGAAATTTCATTCAGAAATCTAAGCTGCAACACTTCAGTTCACAAATGCATGAAGATGTTTATTTACCTTTGCCCATAGAGATAATAGTTGAGTTAATTATTATCTCTATCCTTGAATATTTATTTTTTTTAAAGGAACACATTTTGAAAATAACGTAGTTGCGCTAGGTTTGAGATTTTACGCTGAATTTTGGAATAGGTCTTTATATACATTACCCAAGACTCTAAATTTCTACAGGATCGACCTTTGGCGTCTAGTAGAAAATAACTTTGAAATGCAAAAATTACTAAATATTATGTCTCCGTGTAGTAAGCAAAGGCATTCAAAAATGCGCGGGAAATAATAAAAATTTATATTTTTGGTCTTATGTGACTGACAAATTATAATTTTAAAGTCTTTCTTATCGAGAAGCATTAGACAATTTTTCTAATAATTTAACTAAGTAGAGTTTGAATTTTATATAAAACTTGGTAGAATGAAGAATGCTAAATCTAATCTTTTTAGTAATTCCAATCCAAAAGGTCAAGCAAATAAGTAAGTTTTACAAAACTTATTCCTGTAATAAAACGATCCTTAGATAAAATCTTTCAAAACTGTTAAAAAGAAAGAAAAGATCAGGAATCAATAGTTTTTACATTCTAGACATCCCTATCATAATTGTTCAACTAATGATAGTAAGGAGTATTATTGCAACAGGAGCTTGAAGAAAAAGTATTTTTGCAATAGTGACTTTAGGAAAGAGTGTTCTAAACTTTGTCATCATTTACCTCCCAAAAAATCTGTTAAAAATGATATTGAAAGATCTAGAAAAAGAGTTGCTTTCCTAAAAGTAAGAAAATTTGGTATTAATATTAATACAGCATAATAAAAGTTAATTTTAAAAATTACCTACTTAAATGCTTCAATCCCTTCTTTTGTTTAGATTCAAATTGAAAATAAGACAAAATCTTTACAAGAATGCAAAGGACAGTATTTTAAAATGTATTCTTTATTTTCAATACTTATTTAAAAAATTATTTTAAAATGTATGCTAAGATTTCATTTTCAATAAAAGTTGTATGTATGTATGTATGTATGTATGTATGTATGTATGTATGTATGTATGTATGTATGTATGTATGTATGTATGTATGTATGTATGTATGTATGTATGTATGTATGTATGTATGCATGTATGTATGTATGTATGCATGCATGTACATAATGTACATGATAATTATTATAATGCTTCAATGTTTCATTTCCATAGAACAGAGCAAAATGAAATGTTAAAAAGAGATCTACTGCAGTTAGAAGATAACGTGGTATAAAATGTTAAAGAAAAAAGTCTTTTTATTTTTTTAAATATCAAAGAATAAAGTAAATCTATTCTTATCCTTAGTTTGCCAAAGCTAGAAGTACCCTTCAAGAATGTGAGAAATTATCAGTAAGTGAAATTTTTTATTAGTATATTTTTTTTATTACTATTTGGTTAATCATACTTTACTTACAAATTTAATTTATATTTGGATGGTTTTAATGCAAATGCAAAAGTTTTTTTAGTCCATTTTTCATACTTTGAGCATTGAAAAGTACCCTGACCATCTAAATGATGAACTCCAACAGTTTGAATTAGTAAAAAAAGCATTAGGTGCAGAATTAGATAGTAAGTTAAGGAAGTTGTTTTACTGACTTTAAAGATAGTTATATTTGACACACTTTTCTTTATTTTACTCTGGGTGTCATAGTAAGAATTTAAATTGTAGCACATCATTTTTTGTTAAGCTCCTTTTGTAAAATTAAGCGTTTGTATATGCATTTTAAATTTTATCTTATTTCTTTTTTAAAATTGTAAAAGCTTTTGGTGCTCAAAGTTTATAATATAGAAATAAAAATTGTTGTATTTAGAATATGTTTGAATTATACCAGCAAAACTGATTTTAAAAAACAAAACCAGACCTCTATTTTGCAGTTTAAGCATTACTTTTTTTTTTAAACAGAACTCAATAAAGAAGTAAAGAATGTGGAAGATTTAATAGATGAAGAAAATTCCATCTGTAAATCTCTTAAGCATTTCAAGGTGACAAAATTTAACATTTTAATTTTATTTTTAACCATTTAAATTTTAAATTTTACCTTTGATGATTATTTTAGACCTTTTGAGGTCTGCTAGTTGTGACCTTTGGGGTTACATTTTATTAGTATTTTGAGATTAAATTGTCCAAACAAATGAATTCTAACCAAAAAGTTGAGCTTAGTTTTCCTAATTTTGAAGAGTCCTTCCATCTTTGTTTATCTATCATTAGTATTATTCCTTTACCTAGTTAAAATTAGTTAAATATAAGTTTAATAATTTAAAATGAAAGCCACATTATTTCCGTACCTTGCAGTATGGATGGAAAGAATGCTATTTTCATTTTAAATTATTTTCAAGATTAATTAAAGAATTTATTTAAAAAATTTTTCATTAATAAAGTGGATTTTGTTTTTCAGGATATTGAATTTGCTGAAAATCACCGCAAAATTAGCTGCTTAAAAAAACAGATTCTAATGATAAACCATAGTCATCAAAAAGAGTATGAAAGTTTTCAAAATACTCATAAGAAAATTTCTGCATCAATAAATTTGCAAAGAATGCTAGGGGTTGAAGGTATTGAGGCAGACTTCTGTCAAGTAGGCATGTTTTGTCTAACATTTATTTTCAAGAAGTTTGTGCTTCTTGCTTGTATGATTAGTTTACATATCCTGCTAATGTAAAACAAGCCCCCTGACAGTTAAACATTAAATTTTTTTAGGAGAGCACTTTTAAGTTCAAATTTCTTGATTTAATATTTGAAGTTATTAGCCAGGTTTTAATGGCACTAATTCAATAACTCACTGTCTTTTAAAGATATAAGTAAGGTTTTTTCTGTGTGTGTATGTGTGTGTGACCAACAACTTGGACTTTGAGTGGTATCCTGCTGTTATTTTCCAATTATTTTTCTTCAAGTGGAGCAGTTCTTGTTTTCCTATGTGACTCATGAAATTGCATGAGATTCTTTTACCATATCATCTTATTTCTTTCAGCAGTGGAAGCACTTTTCTTATATGACATTATGAATGAAAATAATACTTATTATATTTCTGAAAGACAATAATGATTATTATTAGTGTTGTTCTATCAGACAGCATATATACAATAAATCTTATGACTTAGGAAATTAATCATTTCAGAAAAAGTCATAACCCTAATACATACATACATACATACATACATACATACATACATACATACATACATACATACATACATACATACATACATACATACATACATACATACATACATACATACATACATACATACATACATACATGCATGCATACATACATACATACATACATACATACATACATACATACATACATACATACATACATACATACATACATGCATACATAAATACGGGTTCAAAAATGAGGGTCTAGAAAAAAGATTTTTCTAGAGATAAATCGAAGCTAGTTTGGTGTATATATAGTAGGGTGCATCATCCCCCCCACCCCCCACCCCTAGTATTTTGCAAAATATGTTTTGTATTTGAGTTCAACTGGGATTGGAGTTCATTTATGTGTCCAACCAGGTCGATGAAGTTTTGCAATATTCAAAAATCGTTGAAAATAATGCACTATATGAAGGGATGTTCATTACTAAATGTTTCTCATAAACGAGTGTGTACTACATCTCAATTACAGTGTTGTTCACTTAATAAACATAATTGGTAATGTTAGAACTGTTTATCTACAAATCATTGCATTAGCTTAACAATAAACCAGTCCTTTCTCAATTTTCTTTTGTTTGCTGCAGCTTTTTAACGCGCTTTTTTATACTTGATTCAGTGTAAATGTTTTACCTTTATTTTTTTAAGTTTACACTTAAATAATGATATAACTTATTTATTAAATAATACAGTATTTAGGCTAAAATTTTTTATATTATATTTAGTTGGTATACTCGTCAATGGATTGCGGTGTGATATGCATGGCAGATGAAAATATCTTGCTAAAAAAAGTTCTGTTTTACTTTATCATTTTTAATTTTAACCACCTGCGTTGTTTATTCATGTGATTTTCAACTTTTGTGTAAAATTTTTTTAGGTGTATATATAGTTGATATCTTTTCACATTAGGAGATCTCTATCCATAAAAACGAAATGAGCCTCCTCTCGAATGATATTAAAAAGTTAGAGAATCAGGTTCAAAAGCTTCGATTTGTCGATAAATTAGGTGACTTTTTCATTTAAACCGTTATATTGTTAAAGTCATGATTATTGGTAAAATGTATTTTTTTTTACAGCACAAAAGATTTTGTTTTTTTTTCCGTTAACATTTTGTTGGTTTTAAAAAAACAACCTTTTACGACTTAAATAAGCCAAATTTTTTAATGATTGCACCATTTAGAAACATTTACAAACTATTTTAAACAATTTTCCTATTTAGGGTGTTAAACCAAGAGATGGTATTGTAGGGTAATCGCCTCAAGCAGTGTATATCCCAAACTCAAAAAAAAAAACAAAAAACTAATAACTGGTTGCTATTTGCTAATTAATTATAGTAAAAATGAAACGGGTTGAACATTTATTCGTGTTATTTGCGTATTCTTGTAAATTAATATTTGGCTTCTCAAAATTCTCAATCGCTTTTTGTTTCTCGTTAAAAGCATCGCATGAATTATTTGTTTCCAAATTAACTTAAATTTTCTGCTAATCAAAACTAGCATACCTGTAATATTTGTGGTGCTGAATAGGAAAGAAATAATGAAAAGGTTACCTAATATGATGTATCGTATCTTCTTCAAAAGTGAAGTTTATGGAACAGTTGGATTTACGCGTGAAAATAGGACGCCACAAAAGGTCGGAATCTCGTCAATGGTCGGAAAACAATTGTCTAAGCGATCTTTATTTTCCAATAACGTCGAATTCGAACTTTTCTTTAGATTCTACATTTAGTCAATTTAAAAAAGAAAGCATCAGATGCAACAATACCAATCATCAGATACAACTAGAGCAATTTATAAATATCATAACGTTACTTATAAAACACTAAGAAGTTTAAAGTATTAAATGGTTATAGTGCCGAAACTCTTAGGCGCGGTATAAGGAGCTTTTGTCAAATTCGCATTATCTCAATAGCCACAAGTTTCACGAAGCTTGTTGAAACCACAATCGAGCGATTTTTATCGATTACTAAGACCAACAAATGTAAAAAATAAGCTGAAACGGCCTAATGGCTAAAATCTAAACACTATGAAAAGAAAGAACCAAAATCCTTTGTGGAAGCGCTTAAAAACGCCAGCAAAACATCCCAAACAACCCAAAATACCAGCCAATACACGACCCTGGCACAAAAAAAGAGGAAATCCATAGCAGGATTTTCCACAAGGTCTCATACACTACCGACCAGTCCCCAAGCGGAATTGAGAAAAAGTCCAGGAGATACTGTCAACGATCTCAAAAGAAATAGGACAATATACAGTAGAAATGAAAACGAAAGAACTTCTCCGCAGAATCCTGACGAAAAATCTACATTTCCTAGGAAAAAGCCCTGGTAAAACCAAGCCGAAATAAAATCCCACTCATTACGATCAAAACCGACGCCTCAGTACTGAAGGAGGAAATCGCACATGCTTTACAACCATACAGTAAGGTTTCAAACATTAGCTACGGCTATTACAACAGCAGCAAAACAATACGAGACGGGATACAACTAATATACATAGTCCCAACTGTGACCATCGACAAAATTCCTCCGACCGTTCTTATTGACTACAGAATACATTAACTATATTTTAGAGGAAAAACAACACCAACAAAACCCCCCCAACAGGAAACGGAAAACCTACTCCGAGACCTAGAACTTTCGGACATATACTCAGCACTACTATAAAAAGCGGGTTCAAGCTCATTGGCATTTTTGCGCAGACTCATTGGCATTTTCTATAGAAAAAATGTCATATCAGGTTCAAGCTCATTGTCATTTTTGCGCCGACTCATTGACATTTTTGTGCATTTTCATAATGAGATGACATTATGAAAAAAGGATGTGAATGACATAATTTATTCTTTGTAGTGGTTCTTCAAACTATTGTCTACGTCCATTAAGTATTACTGTTGGTCCTCTTTCAATTATTTCATATCGTTTTTGTTTTTTAAGAGTTAATTTTTCTTCTAATGTAATTTCAACTACAGAGGGTCTTCTTATAATAAGTTTAACTTTAATTTTTCCACCAGGTTCAGTGGGTTCTGTTATAATTATTTCAGACGGAGGTCTTTCAATTCTTCGACGTCGTTCAATAATATCATGTTCTTGGTTTCTTTCTCTCTCATCGCGTATTCTGTTTGCTCTCGTTTCATAATTTTCTCGTCGGTTTAAAAGCTCATATTGCCGTTCTATCATTTCATCGTAATAATAAAAATAACGTAAATCTTCAGGATCGCTTTCTACAATTTCAACATCTTCAGTTACACGGGTTCTTGTAATTATTGTTTCTCGTCGAGAATTCATTATTTTATAACAAGAAAAAATTTATTTAAGTCATTTTCAATTTTTTTTCTTCTGTACATTAGATCCAAAGGATTCATGGAAAATCATGATGATTTTTTAAGCGTAATAATAGGCTTGTCCTAGAAGAAGGTAAAAGCTTCCAGATTGACCGACTTGAGCATCACCAGAGTTGAGCGTGACAACGAGTCTTCTACCAGCTGCAACCGTAGGCATAGAATCTGCTTCTCCAAAATTTCTGTAAAAAGAGATGGTGGTGGTGGAACCGATGGAGGATGTGGATTGATACAACAGTCCTGTCGATTTGTTGTTGAATGAAGTCACATTTGATCCGTTCCATGACGACAAATAAAAATCTTCCAGTCCGGATGAGGAAAAGATGCATGTGCTGTCACCATCATATCCTGGAAAATACGTGTAATTGTTGGTGTTGTACGGTGTCCAAGGAGTGAGAACAGTGCCGTTACCTGGTGGTAAATTCCCATCGTACATTCTGACTCTAGATTCCCACCAGTTTCCAGAGGCGCCAATAATGTGCATCCTGATATATTTCAACGACACGTCATTTCCTTTTCCGTTGGTGTTCAGCAAAACGTATTCACTGCCATAAGTGGTGTTCAAATATCGAAACGTTCTGCAGTACAGCTTGTAAAGAGGGATGGTTGCAGGAATAGAAGCAAGTGTGGAAATGAATGGTTGAATCCAATACGTGATGGCAGTAGCATTTCTGTTGACGAGTTGAATGGAGACGTCGTTTCTGAAAGGCATGTCCAACGTGAAATATCCTCCCAAGGAAGTGGTGTTAAACATGTTGCATCCCTGCAAAGAGTTGGCGTAAAAAGCTCCTCCTAAAGGTGAAAAAAGCAAATCGGTAGCAAGTCCTGTTTGATCCACTCCAATTCCTTCCGTTGTTTCTGCATAATTCCCTACATTGATTTCTCCGTCAGTAAAGATTCGAATAAAAACTTGACCTGGAATATTTGTGCCAGAGGTGCTGTATAAAGCCAGCCACAATCTTCTCAGCACTCCGGATTTTCCAGAAAACGCAAACACAGGAGAAGTGGTTAACGCTGCCACTGTCTGAGACTTTAAGCCTAAACTGGTAAAACTGGATCCTGGAACGACACTGGTCAAACTCGATTTTTGCAACAACAAGTCTACATAATTCTTTGTTGATCCGTCTTGCGCGTTGGTTGGATCAGTCACGTTGATCAATTTGTGTGAATTCAAATCCAAATCTGCTACACCTACAGTTGTTCCACCTGAAGCATGCGTGTCTACATAATTTTTCGTAGCCGAATCTGAAGCTGATGTAGGTTCTGCTAAATTGGTTAATTTGTGCGACGTCATGTTAATGTCGGTGTATGAAATAGTGTTGTAAGAGACTTTGGTGTCTACATACCCTTTTGTCGCTGCGTCTTTTAAAGCGGTGGGGTCGGAAACGTTGATCAACTTGTGTGAGTTCATGTCGATGATCCCTGTGATCGTGCTGGATCCATCTGTTTTAACACATAGACTCGAACTCACATCGACATAATTTTTAGTGGCGGCGTCATGAAGATTAGTTGGTTCGTTCAAATTGATGGCTTTGTGAAAATTTAAATCCAAATCTGCAGTTCCCACTACAGTTCCAGTACCACCTGTCACGTGATTGTCTACGTAATTTTTCGTAGCAGCATCGTGTGCGTTGGTGGGTTCACCCAGGTTGATGATTTTATGAGAGTTGTAATCCAAATCTGCAGTGATGGTGCTCGATCCGTCCGTTTTAATATAAACGTTGCTGGCTGAGTCTGATGCAACACTATCAAAATAAACACTGATTTCGCTTCTGTTGAATTTGTCAATCATTTTTTAATGGGGTAAAAATTTTTTTAGATCTTTTAGATCTGTTGAAAATTCTTCGAATTTTTTAAATGAGTAAAACTTTTAAAAAATCACCAAAGGGTGTTGACAACGTCTTGAAAGCTGTCTCCCTCTTCGCATTTTTTCAAGACGTAAAGACACAAGTGTCCACAATAAGACGTGTTTCCAAATTGAACCCTTTCACTGTTGTAAAAGACAGGACTTTTCAAATAGTCAACGAGCTCGACGAGAGGTGGTTGAGCGTAAGAGTCAAAGCTGTATTTTTTGTCTCCGTCTTTGAACCAACACACCCAATGAAACCCATCTGTGCTCGAATCCCCTGTGTTAACAATTCCACATTCTTTTTTTCTTGGCTTTTTTGGCAACGCGTCTCTGACAAAAACTCCTCTAAAGTTTTTTATTTTTAGTTTTTTTGCTGCTTCCATCAACTGAATAGTGGATAAAGCCTCGTTTGGTAAAACAATTCCCTCCACATTTATTTTTTTGTTTCTCATTTTTTTATTTTGTTATTTTTTTAAATCTTTCATTTTTGTATCCGCGATTATCCCTCTGCACTCTTCGATCAACCTTTTTGACTTACCTGAAATTTCTTTGTTTTCCGCGATTATCCCTCTGCACTCTGCGATCAACCTTTTTGCCTCTGTCTTTGGTTCTTCCTCTACACCGTGTTCTTCCTCTGTCTCTGTCGATTTTTTTAATTTGTAGTGACCATAAGCCAACGTGTGTATTCCATCTTCCAAAATGACTCTTTTGTCATCGTTAGCGCTGAGTGCGACTTTGTTGATTTCTTCAGTGAAAATATTGTGATGATGAGATCGTAAGACGTTCATTTTTCTGAGCTGTTCTTCTTTAGTCATTAAGCATTCTTTATAATCTTGATGAGTGATGTGCTTTTCAACAACACATTTCTGAATTCCTTTGCATTTTTTGTGTTCTTTTTCTTCATTAAAGACCTCATAAGAGTAGAGCTTAGGACGAAGTCCAACAAACTCTTTAATTTGCTTACCACCTGTTTCATCCTTAAACTTACCGATAACCTTTTTATTTTTAAACCCAACGTCAAATGCAAAGTTTTGAACGGCAGGATGATCTTTAGGAAAGTCGCTCGTGTCAAACTTGCTTTCAACGTCATCAGCAATGTCTTTGTAAAAGTCTTCCGTTTCTATTTCATAAAAGAGCGAATCAGTATCAGTCATGAGTAATTTCAGCTTATCCCCGTATTTAGGTTTCATGTAGTCGTAGTGATGTTCATACATGAGGGTTTTGCTGATGTCTAGGATGCTCATTCCCAAGAAAACAGGTTTGTCGTAAAAAACAAATGCCTTTTCCATGTGAACCGCGATCAAGTTTTCATCAAAAATGGTGTTTCGTTTATATTTAATTTTTTTAGATAATTTTATAGCTTCTTTTCTCGTGGTAATGAGTCTAACATCAACGCGTTTTAGAATATTCTCCATGGTTTTCCCAAAGACAGAGTTGTTCATGAGTTTGAAAAATTCTTTATCAGATTCGTTTGTAGCTTCTTTTCTCTTATCGGTGTTGAGATCAATGTACTTTTTCATGAAAGGTTCTTCTTCAAAGGTGATACCTCGATGAATTTTTGTAGTGATCAACCCCATTCGTTCATAGAGTTTTAGGTTTTCATGGTGAATAACATATTTTTCTTTGTTGTTTAAATTGGGAACTAACTTTTCCACTTTTCCAACAAGCATTCTTTCAGGAGCTAAAGGGTAATCATTGTGTAAATCGTGAAGACTTTCAGGATAATCTAAATCAACTTCGAGAATGCAAGGCATGGATTTCCAATTTAAAAGTTCATCCTCAGTCATCCATCTAAATCCTCTAACTGGAAGAGGTTTGCTCATAGCATATCCATAAAGATTATTGGCGTCTAAATATTGAAGGAATTTCGAAGGTTCTGAAGGTTTATAATCATCACTCATGTATTTGTTGTTAGCAGTTCCATGTCGATTGGAGATCATGCAGATTCCACCGCGTATTCCTTTTCGAATCATGTTGAGCATATCAATATCGGTTATAAGCTCTATTACAACTTCAGTTTTCTTTAGCATAGCATCCCAAGCCAAACCAGGGGAGGTGTAATACCAAGCAGGATCAAGACTGTAATGTTTCATACAAGTGTCTCTAAAAGTTTCAAAGACATCTGCTAGTATCAACACATCCGACACGTTGTACAAATCGTGATAATCTCTGAACGTTTTGCATTGAAACGTATTCCAAACCTTTTGCGCATGCGCGTATTCTTCGTCGCTTATCCCCTCGTGTCTAAGTTTTGAGAAAAACGCTTCTTTTGGTGGTAATTGCGTTTCTTGAAATTTATCGAATCCGTCCACCCAATCGTAAGGGTACACGCCTTTTTTACAAAACAAATTAAATTTTTCACCTTCAAAATGTAATGCAAGGCTTTTAAACTGCTCTGGCTTTAAATTTTTAGACAAAGTATCCAAACTGGAGGAAAGGAATTTAAAGCTGTCGATGAACCTCAATTCAATTTTTTTGTTTTTTGGTTTTCCATCTTTTCCAATGTACTCTCCCACTTTGATTTTTTTCGAGAAGCTGATATATTTTTCTTCATTGTTGGGTATACAAGTGATCTTTCCACCTAATTTTTTGATAAACAAATGAGTGTCGTAACCAGACAAATTATGAAAAACGACCGGGATGAATTTTGGAACTTGAAATTTTTTATTGCAATCGTCGTGAGCCGCTCCTCGATATTTTCCAGTAAAATGACAGTGATCACGTACTTTGTCGTCTTTGAGATTTTTATTGCAAATGTGGCAAACTGTTGCGGATTTGAAATTATTTTCGTCCTCTTTTGTCAAAACCATCTTTTTTTTCTCGATTTTTCCGAAAATTTCTTTTATTTCTTTTTCCAAACTTTCGACAAAAAATTGAGCCACGTCTTGGTTCTCGTTTGACGATTCGGAAATGGATGGTTCAGCATCACAAACGGTTTCATCAAAACATTTGATGTAATAGGAAAAGGAACTTGGAATGTGTCTTTGAAACTTTTTTGTGTAAGACTGGTTTGAGTTGGGAGCGCACGAGCCTATCGGCTTGATAAAGCTTTCAAAGTCAGCATATACGATAAATGGAACCCTCATTGACTTTCCGATGCCTTTAAACTGAAGAGTTGCACCCTTTTTAGGAAGTTCAATTCTCATTGGCGCGTTTTTATAACAATCTTCTCGATGTTTTTGAAGCTTTTCTTCTTGATCATAACATTGAAGACACCTTCTGCAAAAATGTTGTTTTCTTTTACCTTTTGATGTTGAGGAGCCGGCAAATCGACTGAAACTATTAATGAGACAGTAATGTTCTGTGTCTTCGTTTTTAATATACAGCAAATCAACATTATGCTTTCGATCGAGAAAGTCAGATACTTTCAAAGGGTTGGGTTTTTTATTTTCATACTCAAAAACGTTGATGCTAATAGTTGGATTATTTTTTTCAAACTTGTCAATATTATGGAAATTCACAGGAAACTCCATTCCTTCCCAATTCAGCTCTTTTGACTTTTCAATCAAGTCTTCATCAATTCTTTCGTTGTTTTTATTTTTCAGATTCAACGCTCTGGTCACCGACCATTTAAAGCATTGATTGTCGTTGTTTTTCATGTTGATGATTGCCTTTTTATCTTTTAGATCGTCAGTCAGCTCAATGTAGGATCCACCGCTGAGAGGTGTGTAATCGATAAAGTTTATATCCATTCTTAAAATCTTAGATAGGATGCTATTAGAACCTAAAGCATTGTATTTGACACTACTTTCCAAGACTTTTTCTTCCATTTCACCCATGAGTTCTCTTACATCTGTAGCTGCTCGAATAATTTCCGAGCTGGATGAAAAGCTTGCTTCCCGAGTCACTTCTTCACCGGTCATGATGCTTACAGATTTCATTTCGCACGTTAAAATAATTCTTACTTTTGTATTCCTTTCTCCTTCCATGGTTTGAATGGCAGACTCTCTTACCAAATTAAAAAAGGATGCAATGTCTTGATATTGAGAAGAAGGCTCGTAAGAATATAACCTAACAGTACTACCCAACGCGTGTTCAGTCAACTTGAATTTTATTTTATAAGGCTTTGGCAAGGGCTGTTTATACACTGTTTTTAATACAAGTGATTTGATAGACTGTATCTTTTTATCGATTTGTTCCGCTGATTCGTTTACCTTCTCCTTGACTACTTCAGGAACGTAGGGTTCTATCCAATCTTTAACATCATCAAACTTAGTTTTAACATACGACGCCACACTTTTTGCAGCTGCCTTCAGACTTGAAAAAAATGAAGGTCTCGGTGGAATGACTGGTTTTGGTGTTATGGCAGGTGTTAAATCTAAAACCGGTTCATCAAGGATATGTTTTTGCAAATGAATTGGTTTCGGAGCAATAGGAGGTTTTACCACAGGTCTTGGTGGAATGATTGCTGGTTTCGGAGCAATAGGAGGTTTTATCACTGCAGAAGGAACAATCCTTACTTTTGTTGGCTTTATTGAAACTTTTGCCGGTTTTATTGAAACTTTTACAGCTGGTCTAACAAACCTCACCACGGTAGCATTAACAGGCAAAGGTCTTGCCTCAGTCGTTCGCCTACGAAGAGAAGCAGGAGCAGAGACAACTCTAGGAGGCTGCAAAGCCATTATAAGCTCCCCCTTTCTCATTTTAGAATACCCTCTTATTTTTTGCCTTTTAGCAATTTCTTTTAATTCTTTCAACGTTTTGTTTTCCATTTTTATTATAGCAAGAAATTTATTTAACCCAAAATCATTTTTCTAATATTTTTATTTCTTTTCAATTCTCTGAAAAAAGAATTGAAAAAATTTTTTACATTTCTCACGGACTTTTTCTTTCAAGCTTTTCCGAATTTAAAATTTCAATCTTTATTCCATCTTCCACTTTTCCATTTCGACGTTCCAAATATCTCCATCCATGTCCTGTCTTTTTCATTGCTTTGTAAAGGGATTTGTATTCAACCACTTCCCCGGTTTCCATATTGGTTGTTTTCACAGACACAGGTTTATTTCGAATTGAAGCAAGCCTCTCATATTTTGGATCGATCGGTTTTTTTTCCGTTTTCTCATTTTTCATTTTTATTTCTTTTTTTGGTCGACCCACTGACCTGTGTTCTTTTACACCTTTCAAAAGCGAATCTTTACTTATTAGATTATTATCAATCGCAATCATCATCAAAGGCAACAATTTGTTTGAGGTTAATGTGATTCCATTTTCCATAAGCAAATTTTTCAGATAATTTTTTGTATATCTCATGTTTTATTTTTAAAAAGAAAAAAAATTTATTTAAATCATTTTTGTTAAGAATCTCATGAAGAACTTTCAAACCTAATAAACAACGGTCATGTTGGTTCCGTCGGAATCGAATCCGATCAATCTGTCTGAAATGATCACTGCAAAAATAACGGTGTTTTCTGGTACTGCTGTTCGAAATTTGAGGTTGACCACCAATTCTGCCGTTTCAGAAACAACTCTTTCTTTTTGCTTGCTAATGTCTACAAAAAACAACGGAAACAAATTTTTATATTCAAGCAGAGACAAACCAGATTGACAAACAAGTTCGTTTGTACCATAATATTTATCGTCAAAAGAGAACGTATCAGAATGAGCCATGGTAATTTTCTTTTCTCCAAAATTCAAATCGTAATTGTAATTTGGATATTTTATTCCATTGACGGTTACGAAAAAATTGCTGACATCACAATGGTTGAAAATGGCTGGATTTATAATTTGACTGGAATTCTTGTTTGTCTGAAGTCCAAGCACGATATATCTCGGAACGCTTTTGTCTGTGATTCTTCCTAGAGTCCAAGTGAATTCTGTGAGACCAGCAGGAATGACCTGTCTTTCGACTCTGTTTGACTTATAAGCTACTGGGACGCGAATTTTCCTCGCCATTAATTTCAAAAATTCGGATTTCTTCGAAACATCCAACTCAATTCTAGGCATAAAAAGTCTGAATTTTTTAAGGTCGATCATTCCTGCGGCAACAGTCTCGGCTCTGTAAATGGCGTCGTCGTATTCTTTTTTTGTGAAGGTAATGATGTGTCTGAAGCCATAAACAACTTTGTCGTAAGTTTCGCAAAAACCAAAAATGTGTTTTAATGGTATCTTGAACGAAAATGCACCAATGGATGTCGTGTCTGCAAACAAGTGGTCTCGTCTTACAACAAACCCTGAATTTCCAGTGGCGCTTGAAGTGTCTTTATACCACATTTTCTTCAATCCATCTGCAAGCTGAAAACCAAAAGGGTATTTCAACAATCCAAGCATGGTTGTTCCTTGACCTGGATACGACACTCTTTCCACTTGTTGTCCTCCTAAATCATAGGTGACATCATTAAACAAATACATGATGGCGTTGTTTATCAGAGCAATGTTGTCTGTTGCTGTGTATGCAGTTCCATCTGCTTTTTTGAGAACCCCTTCAACGAGGATGTAAGCCTCTGATGGTAGTGTTTGAATCGATTGACAATCCATCTCAAAAATGATCGAACTTGAAGAATTTAAATCGAGGTTTGTTGGGTGGTACTCGAAAAAATCAACTTTTTCAATTCCAGTGTCATACTCTGGCATTTCTTCAACTCTTAATCTATCGGTGTTTATCATTTTTAAAATGAGAAAAAAAAAATTTATGTCATTTTTGATTTGTTAAAATAATCAAGCAATCAAAAGCCCGCTCCCCATTTTAACGAGATCTTGGATTCTAGCCGCATTCTTTTTCGTCATTTTCTTTTTCACTTGAATGGAAGAACCAAACATTTTTTTATGCAGCTCTTCCATTGGATTAATATATGGATCAGGCTTTGCCGCTTCGTTTACAATCGTGGTGAGTAATTGGTTTGGATTCGCCGTACCTGTCTTGGCGTAAACTTTTTCAAGCGCTTTTTTTCCTTTGTCGATGGCAACGTCTTTAGCAGTGGATATAGCTGAAGAGGCCAATTCTTTTCCAGCTGATTTGGCGGCTGTGATTGCTTCTCTTCCAATTTCGCTTGCTGCTGCTTTTCTCAATAAATGAAGAGACGATCGTGAAGCGTTTGAAGCTGCCATTCTCCTCAAAAAATTTTTAATCGAGTCCATGATTCCTCCACCTCCAACGACGTTCTTTTTAAAATATCTTCTGTTGTTCACAATGAGCATTTTTTAAAATGAGAAAATATTTTTTTAAATCCTTTGGATTCATTGAAATCTACGATTTCTTAAATCCGTTCTCACGACTCGATGTATTTTTGAATCGCTCTGTATTCTTCTTTGTTTATTTCCCCCTGTCTCAAAAGCTCGTCACAAATGGCAACGGCTTCGTTTCTCGATGCTATATTTCCTGCATGTCCTGCGGCGATGCTCAAGTTAAGCCTTTGCATAAGCACATTTGGATCGCTCGGAAGAATGATCACTCCTCGACCTTTTCTTCCACTCGTTTTTGTGTAATTTTTTTCCCAAATTTTTGAAACAATCGTTCCCCACTTTTCACTTCTCGAAGATTTTGGCACGGTTGGTCTCCCTTCTTTCTCCATTGCATGCGTTTCAACGAGTATTTTTTCATAATTTTTCATGTCCTCGTCTGACACCTTTGTTGTATCAGGCTTGGATCTTGTGATCAACTCCCAAAGACCTGTCGTCCCCTCGTACTTTTCTCCATCAATAATAACGTCGTTATTGTCGATAAAAATTTCTTTGTCTCCAATAAACATTTTTCCGCGTTCTTTTGCGTGAATTCCAAACACTCTGTCTGCATAAAATTTTTTGGCTGCATATTTGGATAAATATTCCAAAGCAATATTTCCAACATTCATTTTTCCAAAAGTTTTTTCATCACTTTTTGAACTTTCAAAAGACGTCTCACTTTCTGGATAAGTCAAAGCCAGTGGAGTGTTTTCAACCTCTCTGTATGCGATGCTTTTTAGTTCGTTTTTTATATTTTCATTGCTCTCAATCAGAGGCTTAAAAAACTTGCTCAAATCAGTCTGATAATTTGCATCTGAAATGTTGGTGTTAAGACTCTCATTGTAAAGCTTTTCTCTATTAGCTCTATATTCTCTCAAAATCTCATCTCGCTTTTCAGGATCTTGTATTCTAAAAAAAGACATTTTTAGAATACGGAGAAAAAAACTTAAAACAAAAACTCGATTGCGTTTACGATTTCTTTTTTGATTCTTTAATTTTTCTTAGATTCTTTGAATCCCATGGAAATCTACGATTTCTGAAACAAGTTGTTGAATGCTTTTATCGCTTCTTCTCTTCCTTTTTGGATCAACGACTCTTTAGTCAATTCGTCAATGACGCTTTTTGTCTTGGTTCGGATTTCTTCAGTCATAGTTTTGAATTTTTGAAGCTCGCTGAGAATGAGTTCGTACTCGGAATCACTCACAAATCCATCCATAAGAGATTTTGAAATGTGGTCGCTAATCGTATTCAATTTTGACTCGGAAAGAACTTTCAATTTTTCGTGCTTTTCAGCCTTTAGCAACATTTTTTTGTTCTGATGATTTCCGAAAATGGATAAAGCTCCCAATCCAACAGCAACCCCTTCACACGCAATCGAAACTGGGGTGGCAACGACGGTTGACAAAAGTGCAATCCCTGCAACCCCTAAACCAATGCATACCGTTTGCAATCCGTCGTCGGTGAAACGAATTATTTTTGCCGCTCGATGGTATTTTTTACTCAAAGCCATTCGTTTCACTTTTTCATCCTCTATTTCTTTTTGGATCTCGCTTATTTTTTGAAGCCGGTAAATATGTCCTCCATCTGATGGTGCCGTTGGAAGAACTGGATAAATTTTTTCAGTGTTTTTGTTTATCTCCATCTTTTTAACAAAGACACATTTTTTTTAATTCGAATCGATGTAGTTTATTTTACAAAGCTTTTCACCTTTTTTAACGGTGACTTCCTGGTTGTTATAATTGTGTATGGTCATAACTATGTCATCCACAGACTCGGAAAAAATAGCATCGTTTTTGAAATAATTCAATTGGTTGCTTATTTTATCCATCAAAGTGACGACAGCAATTCCTTTGTCTAATTGTAAACCTACAGACAACGATATCTGCTTGTGAGATACAGGAGGAAATTTAATGTCTTGTTGAGCAAAAATCTCGTGCTGTCTGTAGGTGTTGAAATAGGCGGGATAATCCAACTTTTTCTTTGTTACAATAATGTTTTTCATATTTTTTCGTTCCAACTCTTTGATTCTATCCTCTAAATGACTCAGTTGGAAATTAAAATTGTAAATCTCTGCTGAGGCGCTGTTTTTAAGCAACTTGTGTGGGGCATGCATTTTTTAATATGAAAATAAAATGTTTTAAGTCGTTTTATTTTCAGTTTTTTGTGCTTTTACATTTCCTCGTCAGAATCCATTTCTCCCAAATCCAAGTTTTCACACATCATGATGCTATGAGGTAAAGATGCATTTTTTACGATGATGGCTTCGGACAGTTTAACTTGAATAGACACAATCGAAGGACCAATATACACCCCCTCAATTCTAAGTCCTCCAATAGCATAACATCTTTGGTTGATAAAATCATGCCCAGAAGATAAGACCAAATTTTTATTATGAGGTTCTCCTTTGACTCCATTTTTTATATCAAGAGCTGTTTTCTTTCTATGAAATGTAGAAGTAATGAATATTTCGTCTTCATTTTTAGATCCTTTAGTTATATACATTTTAGCATAAAACACTGGCGCTGCATCAGCATGTCCAGCTTTATATTTTAAAATACTCAATTCGTCTGAATTAATTTGCTTTCTTCTTCCTCCCTTTTTAAGTTTGGATGACAATTTATCTACTTCACCTCTAATAAACAAAGTAATCTTTTCCATTGTGCTAATAAACTTTTCTTCTTCTTCAGTTTTACCCTTTTTAGCATCAAAGCAAACAAAGGACATGGAATATCCAGTCAATTTTTGTGTTACCGGATCTTTATTTTCACACACACCATACGAAAATAATGTAGGTGTTCGTAATACAAGAGGACCATCTCCAGTTGGATAAGAATATTTTACTGGCACTTTTTGATAGACCACTGGTTTGGTTGCTGCGTAAATTTCTCCAACTGATAATTTGCTCTCATCAAAATTTTCCATTGTAATAAAATTCATTTCTTTTCTATATACAAGATTTTTATTTAACTCAAAAATTTTTTTTCTTGCCATACAAAACGACGCGTCTATTTTTGCAAACTTAACAATTCATTATTATCTACCCATGAGTTGAACGAGTCTGGATATCCCAACCATTTGACTAAAGATCTGTTCTTTTGCTTTCGAATGACTTTTTCAATTCTAAATATGTCTTGATTGGTCTTTTGCATTTCTTGTTCATAAAATGTACCTTTAATTTCTTCACCGTTAGCATCAGCGATTTTATACGTGGGTGGATTCGTATGCTGAACATTTAACACGGTAAAAACCTCTTCAATCCATCTCGGTGTATACCCCTTTTCAAAATGAGACTTCTTTTTTACGATCCTCACTTGATCACCCATCAAGAATTTTGGTCCTGCTCTTTCTGTTTGCGTATTTCCATTCAGGTTCATCCAAACCCTATATTTATTCTTTTTATCGCTAGCTTCCACTGGAGTCATTTTGATAGAAGAGTGTTTGGTGTGGTTGTAATTTTTCACCATTTCATCTAATACGTCAATGTATTTATGAGTGTTGTTGGCTGAAAAATATTTAAACATTCTCTCTTTCATCGTTCTATTCCATCGCTCGACAACAGAACTTTTTTCCTCGTTTTCAGTGGAATACAATTGCACTCCCAACGCTTGTACATGCTTGTTATAAAACTCTTTACCTTTGTCCACCCACATCTTTGTACACCTTCTCTCCTCAAATATTTTGCTTAGAGCGTTAGCTACATCAACTCCAGTTTTACTCTTTAACGGAACGATCCATCCATACTTTGAAAACACGTCGATCACCATGAGCAAATATTTTACGCCGTTGTTGAATTTTGAAAACGATTGCATGTCAACCAGATCAGCAGCCCATATTTCATCGATGTCGTTCACAAACACTTTTCTTCTTTTAAAATGATGAATGACTGGTTTATGAAGCTCGTTTGCAAGTTGATCCGTCCATTTCAGGTTCTCCGGCGGTTTTTTTTTGCAGATACACCTAATCCGAATTTAGCTTTGGCTTTGATGATGGGAGTGATCAGTTTTCTTTCGTTTATTTCTCTCTGAGTGGGATTTTGTATAGAGTTCATTTCTTCAAGCATCATTTGATCTGCTAAATTTCTGCTTTGAACGTCGTTTAAATATTTATAAGCTAAATCATGATGGTATGCTGCATTGTCCACTCGATCTACCGGTTTGCTCCACTCTTGATACATGTCTGTGGATGTAAGTCTTTTGTCCAAGTTTGTGCCAGGTCCTGCAAAATTCATTCCTGGAATGTGCATTTCTCCTGGAAATTTTGCCCATGGAAGCTTTATTTTTTTTGAAAAATTGTTAATCGTTTCCACCAAGTCTCCTCCTTTTGCCGTATGCGAAGATGATCCTTTGAGCGCATGCGAAGAAACAAACTTACATTTGGTTGTTCCGCAAACGTTGCAAGCCCCTTTAACCATATGCCGGTTGTTTTTTGTGATTTCGTTTCTCAAATGATTCGTTTCTGTTTTCCTTTTACATTTAACACAGTACATTTTATTTAAAAAAAATATTTTTAAACTAAAAATGGAAGTGTCTGATTTGTCATGGAATATTGGAAAAATCAAAAGAAACAACAACAAGCTTTTACCGAGAAGCATTCGAGGAATCATCGTTGGAAAATCCGGATGTGGAAAAACAACGTTGCTTCTCAATTTATTGCTCAGACCTGGATGGTTGGATTATAACCATTTGCAAGTTTTTGGAAAATCTCTTTTCCAACCCGAGTACAAAATACTAAAAAGTTCGTTCGAAAAAAAATTACCAAAAAAAATAATTCTCGACTTGTTCAAGGTGCAAACCGAAATTGAAAAATTGAAACTAGACCCTGAATGTGTTATCAACGATCTTTCAAAAAATTTTTCCGAAACCGAGGGTATGGAGTGTGAATTTTTTGAAACGGCTGACGATGTGCCTAATCCTGAAGATCTTGATTCATCCAAAAACAATTTAATGATCTTTGACGATTTGCAACTTACCAAACAAAACAAATGTGAAAAATATTACATCCGAGGAAGGCACTCTAACGTCGACTGCTTTTACCTCGCTCAAAATTATTTCATGCTCCCAAGACAAACGATCAGAGAAAACACCAATTTTATCTGTCTCTTTCCTCAAGACTTAAAAAACATTAACCACAATTATCAAGACCACGTTTCGAGTGATATGGAAAAAAAAGAGTTTGAAAAGTTTTGCAGACATTGTTGGTCTGAACCTCACGGATTTGCGGTGATTGATTTGTCGTCAAAAAAGGACAATGGAAAATATCGAAGCGGATTTGACACTTTTTATTTTCCAAAAGAAACCATTTAAATATGTCTGAATCCGAAGAATCTAAAATTTCACTTGTGAAATTCCATGAATCCGAAGGATTTAAAAAAAATGTTACATAATAAAAAAATGTCAGGCATAACCATCGACGTGGACGGAAGTTCCAACGTAATCATAACAGAATTTTTAGACAAAATCGTTTTTGACAAAGGAAAAACTTATGAAATGGCTTTTCTAGGGCTTGAGACGTACAACAGCTTTCCAAACATCATCAGCAAAAACAATTCTTTCCGGTATAGCATGAACAACGGAAGGAATTGGGAAAATGTCACCATTCCAGACGGGAGCTACGACATTAAAGACATCAACAATTATTTACAAAAGGTCGTCTCAAACACAATAAAAAATTATGCGTCTCAAAGCGCAAGCTACGTCACAGCAAATAAAATCAGCTACTCTCCCGATAACATAAAAATCGGATCCAATTTAAACACTTTAAAATCAACCATCACACTTGGAATGAATTATTTGATGGATTTGAATGTGGAAAACAGCATCGCCTCAGTTTTAGGATTTACAAAAAGACAATTGGATCCTAATTCCGAATATGAGTCTGACGATATTGTTAGAATTTCAAGCATCAACACGATCAGAATCCTCAACAACGTCATCGGGTCTGCTTACGTCAACGGATCCCAACTCAATTGCATCTACTCTTTTTATCCAGCTGTTGGTCCTGGTTTTAAAATCATCGAAAGACCAACTCATTTGACTTACCTCCCTATCAAAGTCCCAGAAATTTCCACAATGATCACTCGCGTTGTCGATCAAAATGGAAATTTGGTTGATTTTCGTGGAGAGGAGATTACGATCCGTTATCACATTCGAGAAGTGAAATAAATATTTTTTCTCACATTTAAAAATGAGCAAATATGTTAGTGTTAAATTAAATGTGTCTCAGGGACAGATTGAAAAAATAAAAAAATCAATGATAGCAGGTAAACCTGTGAGCATCCGTATTTCAAAAGATGATTTTAACGGAAACGACGTTTTACTTGTAACACAAAATCAACATCGAAAACTTTTGGACGCTCTCCATCGAGGAGTTGGAGTCACCATTAAAATGAGCAAAACCCAATTGGAACATAACGCAAATGTGAAAGGAGGATTTATTGGAGCTCTTCTACCTTTATTGGGTATGTTGGGTAGTACACTTGCAACAAGAGTAGTTCCAGCTCTTGCCACCGGATTGTTAGCAGGTGTAGGATCTTCTGCAGGTTCTGCTATGGTTGATAAAATTGCAGGAAGAGGTATCGTTTATTTGAAAAAGAATGGAAATGGAATGAAAATGGGAACGCACAGAGGAAACGGATTATTTTTAACACCCTGGCCTAAAGGAGGATCATTCAAAGACGGAGTTTACGTTAAAAGCGGAAGAGGATATGAATCTATCGGAGCTGGTTTGCTTCTCGGACCAAACTCTCCATTCTCAAGCATCCCTTTTTTAAATTTAATTTTGTAAATTATACAGTGAAAAAAACTTTTTTAAAATGACTTAAATAAATTTTTTCTTGTTATAAAAATGAGTATTACAGAACAAGAAGAATTTGAGGAATTCCTTTACAGCGAACTACAGGAAATAAACACTTTTGACCCAGAATTACACAGAATGGCCATACAATTCCACGATGATAATCACAAAAAAAGAATTGATGAAAATTATATTAATAAAATTAAAAAATTAAATACCTTACCCATTCATACCAATACTAAACTCTTACTAAAACATGGATTTGAAGAACAACGACAAAAACAACATGCACAAAGAATTAGAGAAACGCGAAGAGAAAAATATAAACATCTTTTTCCATACTTGAACCACTACAAAGAATAAATTATGTCATTCACATCCTTTTTTCATAATGTCATCTCATTATGAAAATGCACAAAAATGTCAATGAGTCGGCGCAAAAATGACAATGAGCTTGAACCTGATATGACATTTTTTCTATAGAAAATGCCAATGAGTCTGCGCAAAAATGCCAATGAGCTTGAACCCGCTTTTTATAGTAGTCTCAGCAATGACGAAATGTCACAGGACGAGGACATACCTAAACAAACTAACGATCCCACAGAGGAAATTAAAACCCCTCAACCAAACACTAAAACAAGAAAACCCACAACTGACACCACAACCGAAAAACCTTCCACTGCCATCGACTCCAAACAGATAACAAAAACAGAGCAGACACCACAAGTATCAAAAACATTGGACGCACTAGGACAACACAAACACCTCTTGACCCCACACGGACCTCCACATCCTCAACAAATACCCCAATGGAGACAGACAGCAATAAAATCACTCCAAAACCCACGAAACGAAAGAGTGAAACAACACTGAAAAAACTAACACCCTTGACAAAGTCTTCCACAAACAAAATCATCTACAGCAATGACTACAAAACTCATGTCCATGAACACACCAGGAATGAGAAGCAGACAAAGACGAAGGCAAATCCTAAATAACATGTAGTATTCAGAAAATGATATAATACTACTGCAAGAAACACATATTTCTCCAGACCTCTACAACAAAACAGAAAAATTGTGGCCAGGAACCATCTCTTTCTCACCCGGAAAAGAAACCACCGACGGTACGGCGATTACAAACAACATCATAAAAGATAATAACGGAAACTATCAAATACTAGACATAGACATAAACGTACACACGCTAAAGCTGATAAATGTATATTCCCCATCAAGAGGAAAGTTCGAAAAACAAAAGTACTGAGAAAAGCTATGGACGACCCTTCCCAATACGCTAAAAAGACAGGACGACACCGGAGAGCATCCACATACTAGCCGGCGACTTCAACATGACGGAAAACAAACAAGACCGTACTACCCAAAACGAATATGCGCAAACTTGCTAATCCCAAACCTCCCTAACCGCACTTAAAAACACATCGAAGACATAACCAAAAAAAGCATCCATCAACCCAGCATTACACATACTTACACCAAATAACAATGACCAGAACAATGTTGGACAGGATCTATACCAGCAAAAGCATAGGTTACTACATAACAGACTCCACACTGATCCCAACAACAATGACAGACCATTACAACGCCCCTTAAATCACAATCACTTTTAACAGACAAGCGCGAGGGAAAGGCATATGGATCATGAACAACGACCTGCTCCAAGACAACGAATACATAAAACTGATCACAGCCACAATAGAAAAACGTAAAACCACAAAATCACATTACCGTGACATTACAGAATGGTGGGAAAATACAAAGCTAAGCATCAAACAAAAGACAGTGATATACCCAAAAGCACAAGCGAGACTTAAGGAAAAGACTGAGAAACACACTTAAGAACGACACTAGGACGCGACGACAAAATAAGCCAACAGTTAAGAGCAAAAATAGAAGAAATCGAAAAAAAGAAAGAGAAGGGAGCACAAATAAAAACTAGAATAGAGTGGAACAACGAAGGCGAACGAAGCACAAAGCTCTTCTTCTCCCTAGAAAAGCAAAACGCAGCCAGTTGTACCATAACGCAACTCAAACGCGAAAACGGAACTGACAAAGACAAACACGAAGACATACTCAACATTATGAGGAACTTCTACGAGACTTTGTACAAAAACGAAACTCTAGACGAAAACGGACAGGACGAAATCCTAAGAAACACAAAACTACCGAAACTTTCAGATGACATAAAAAAAAGTGCAACAGCAACCTCACAGAGCTAGAATTAACGACAGCCCTTAAAGACACCAAGAGCGGCAAGTCCCCCGGCTCAGACGGACTGTCACCGGAGTTCTACAAAAGGTTCTGGGGACAGCTAGTGAAAGACTTTACCAAAATGGCAAACACAGTACTGAACAAAAAACTCCTTACCCCCACACAGAGACAAGCGGTACTGACTTGCATTTACAAATACGGAGACAGAAACGAGATTGCAAACTGGAGACCTATATCTCTCCTAAACACAGATTACAAACTGATGACAAAAACGCTGATAAATAGAATCAAACCGACTCTACAGCACATAATCAGCAACACACCAGACGCCATGCATACCCAACAGACAAATGCACATGAACCTCTTCTGCACACGGGACATCCTAAAAATAACGAAAACCGAACAACTCAAAAACACGTACATTGTTTCCATCGACCAAGTAAAAGTTTTTGAGTGTGCTGGACATACCTGACCAAAGTATTAAACAAATATAACTACGGCACACAAAAAATAGAAAACATGAAGACTCTCTACACAGACATAGAGACAATCATAAAAGCAAACGGACACATGGCAGCCCCATTCCACCCGACCTGAGGAGTACGGCAAGGTTGCCCCCTGTCAATTATACTTAACGTACTCCAAGCCGACATACTGATAAGAAACGTTGAACAGAACAAAGATATCAAAGGCATTACAGTCAACAGAAAGGAAACGAAAGTAACCACTTACACTGATGACACCATATTCTATATCACAGGACTGAACTCACTCCAAAAACTCAACTCTCTGCTGGAGGATTTCGAACATGCCACAGGAACCTAAACAGGAAAAAGTGCCAAGGCATCTTAATTGGCAAAAACGGTCTCACAACGAAGAGACCGTTAAACTTTAACTAGAAAGAGACGCACCTAAAAACACTAGGAATTACATTCAACCGAGACGGGCACAACCAAATCCAACTGAACTGGACTCCCATGATACAAAAGACGGAGAAAACAATCCGCGCGTGGGTCAGACACAGACTGAGCCTCAAGGGCAGAGTGCTGGTTCTCAACTCGCTTGTGATGATCAGGATGTGCACAATACTTCCACTTTCAGACAAAAAAACGGTGACACAAATCAACTCAACAATGCACGACTACTAGTGGCACAGCAGAAAAACAAAAATGAACAGAAAACAGCTTCAACAACCACAAAAAGACGGAGGCCTAGGCCTGACAGACATCCAAACAAAATTCGACGCACTACAGGCAAGATGGGCACCAAAAATACTGACCAACATAGACAACGCGTCGTGGACACACACCGCCAAATACTACCTCAACAAATACCGAGACGGTCAACAAAGCAAACACACGCTACTAACTTACATTACTACAACAGGCATGAAAGCGCTCCCGAAAATATACCAACACATGCCAAAAAATATAATCAACAGAATCCCGACCGACTAAAAAGAAAAAATAAACAACACCAACCAAAGATACCCGCACCAGCACCACTCGAATGAAATACTAATCAAAGGGAGACCGACACCGTTAACCGAAATAACAACAAGACACATACACAACTCCATGTTGACAAACAGGACAAAGACGGAACACAGATATCTGAGATAGACGAACGGCAACACAACCGAAAGACTACAAATCGCCAACAAAACATGGGAACGAAAGTTTACGGACCTGAAAAAATTGAACAAATACAACAAAGCCACGGACATAATCTACAAGTACATACACAGAAAAGTACCATCACTTGACAGAATGCGCAAATCGAACATGACCATCTCCAAAATGTGCCGATGCTGCGCCACAACCACAGAAACACCATAACACTGGTTCTACGCATGCCAAGACACACAGACGCTCTGCCGTAAAAACAATAGACTACCACTGATCTCAAAATATAACTGGACATCGTATACGGGAAATTTTTTGAAGCCAGCTTTGGCCTCCCAAGATGGGATCGGAATTAACGAACGGCTATATGAAAATTAAGAAACTGATGATAATCAAGTTTTATATCTTAAGCTTAAATATTGATAAATATATAATTTTCGAATAAAAATCTAGTTTTTTTGTTTAGCATAAGATTTTTTTAATAAAAATAACTTCTTATAATAACTTCTTTTATGTTAACTTTCTGTTTTTCGTTTTTTAAAATAAATATAATAATATAAAATAAAAATTCTCCGTATGTACGAATTTTAATTTTAGTTTGTTTAAATTTAGTTTGTTTAATAATAGTGAAGAAAAAGTATTTGATTGCTTGTGCATAAATTTCAAATTTCAAATAATTAGCATTTGTCATATAATTTATGCACCATTTATTTCTTAACTTCCCAATACTGTGTGCTAGAAGGCTAATAACACATTAGCATGGTAGGCAGCTGAGTTTCTTTTTAAGAAAAGTATTATGCATTAGTTTTTCAGATACTAAAAAAGTCATACAAAAGTCATGCTGCATGAACTTTTAATTGAGCGTTGTGAACTCAGTGAACACACAACTCAGAGGTTCTTTCTTGAGTTATTTGGTTGTATTTCGTTTTTATATATAAATAGTTGATATATATATATATATATATATATATATATATATATATATATATATATATATATATATATATATATATATATATATATATATATATAATATAATATATATATATATATATATCTTATAATAAAAATATTTTTCATTTGTTCTTTACCCAGGTGATAAAGACGTATTTTTGAATAGTTTTCTGAAATAAGTTTAGTAAGTGAAAATAAATAATTATCAGTTATAGCCAAGTCAAAAATATAAGAGGTTTGTTCATTAAGTATTTCTATACTCAAAAATTTATTAATGGGTTTTAATTAATTTTTTTAAGGTGTTTTTACATGCATTTATATCTTAAACAACGAGTGATTATCCCTAAACTTTAAGGGATAGTTAACATTTAAAGATATAAATTTATATGTATCATACATTTTTTAATAACACACATGTTGATAATGTTTGATATCATACATAATGTGTATTATCAAAAGATTCCCGTAATAATTTTTAAAGTTGTTTTGAAGAACAAGTAAAAAACAATTGGCTTAATTATTGAGAGCTGGAATATTACAAAGAATAATATATAAAATAATATATGATATTTAAAAAATTATATTTTGTAATTAATATTCTTATTAAATATTATATACATTAATTACATTCATGTATTAAATAACCCTAGAAGGAACCCCTGATTTGTGTGTGCTCAAAGCACTCAGCTCATAGTTCATGCAGAATGTACATATCTGGTATCTTTCTACAAAATTTGAAAATACAAAATTTCTCAAAATTGTTAGTAGACACCTCTGCCGCTTACAATTCAGTTATGTTATCAACCTTCTAGCACGCTGCGTTGGGTAACTAAGAACTAAAAGGTACACAAATTAAACATAAGCCACACTTGTCCAAAAATGAGAATAATTACTCCGAAAAGCACCGGAAAAACCCTTTGGTGGGAACAATATGCACACCTTCCTGATATGAAAAATCCCAAAATTGAAATCTTTTATGACCGTCCGAGAGAAAAAATTCAATTTGAAGTTTTCGACATAGTCAAAAAAGTTTGTAAAATGGTATAATATATATCTTCGGAATAAAAATCATAAAAACAAGTCAGAAATTGTATGTTGACTGCTTTGAGAATCATAATAAAACAATTTTTGCTTTTCTGAACTTTTTATTCTCAATAAATACAAGGTTATTTTTTCTTATGTAATTAAAAATTTCTCCACAGCACTTTCCACATATTAAGTTCAAAAAACAAACAGTGCATTCCTTTAATTTTAATCAGAATTTTAAATTCAAAATGATGATTTTCTTTGAAAATTTCAACAGGTATTCAAGAGGAGCCAATGCTTTCACAAGTTCTTGCTGTTGAAATCAACAAGACAATTTTGCAGGTTTCGCAAATATTCTGGATGATCTATTGGCATCTTGTATCTTTCCCAATGTGTCCTGAAGTTGTGATGCAATGCCTCTGTGGCCTGCTCACTGTACTTGCCAAGAGATTCCTTCCTGTGATCAATGAATTCCTTGACATGAAAGAAGACGGCGTGGACTTTAGGGATCACACTTGCCTTTGGCAAAGAAAGGAAGGAATTTTTAAACTGTGTGATTTTTTCAGCATAGTTACTCTGCAACTGATTTCCAAAACAAGAGGACACAACTGCATCAAACTTTCTGAGTTTATCAATCCATGGAAAAACTTGGAATGCTGAGTCTTCTTCAGCAAGTCTTTGAAGAAGATCAACATGCTTCAAAAGTTTTCGGCACTAATTGCCAGCAAACTGGCCTCCATGAAATGGCTGAAGCTTGATGTGAAGTGCTTTTGGCTATTTATCAGCTTTATCCCAGGTTTCTTTCAGTGTTTTAAACAAATGGTTGACCACATCATGTAAAAAATGAAGTTCCATGGGTGGGATCTTGTCAAGAACAAAAGTAGAGTCATGCACATCTAAGAGTGGATTACATTTTGAAACTGCTTTGCCTTCTTGTGGTCCAGACCTGAATCTTGAAATGAAGCAAAGCACTTTCTTATTGAGCCAAAAGTGCGAAATTTTCCACATTGTGACAAGTTACGGTGATCCGCATCACACCAAGTACATGGATGAGAGCTGGCATGGGATTGAAGCCCGCAAACAAGGTTTTCTAACTTCATGTCACAGGACAAAGAAAAATCTACTCCACTTGGACAAATTAAAAACAAAATGCTTTTGAGGTTATCATAATTTTCAGGAACATCCTCCGCAACTGCAACGAGAAGTTGGCGCTTAACTCCAATGTCTTTGGGTGTTTGAAATAACACAGCCTTTTTGCCTGGTGGTGAAATGGATGGAAGTCTTGTTTCTTCTTCTTGAATGCCAAGACTGACTTTAAGGAAACCACCTCTACCATCGATGCCCAACTTCACCAAGTAGTCACCTTGAACATGACGTTGCAACAAGACATCATTCAGTAGCTCAGACAGATTTTTGAAGTGAACCACAAGCTGTTTTCTGGACTGCTGTTTGTCATTTGAAATGGATATGTATGTGTGTGAGAAGTGATCTGCCAATTGCTTTCCAATGTCAAGAAACTTTCCTTTAAATCTTGGCTCGACAACTTTTGTATTTGTGACTTGGTTTAATGTAGACGCAAGTTTTTTGATGTTGTTGTTCGACAGTCCAGTGTTGTTTTGTATGCAGACAAGATCTTGAGCTCGTAGAAGTGGCACATCACCAAACAGTCTCTTGGGGTTTGAAGGATCTTTAGGAAAGAAATTTGAAAAACACCAAATTGAGACACTTAAAAAGCAGTGGTCTTGTTAAAATGCAAAACATTTTATGTAATACTTTTACTGTTGAAGTAATAAGCAAGATTCCTTTTACCTGGAGTAATTGGCATGGGACAGCCTCCACCACTTTGCGCAATCCTGACAGTTCCATGAGGTGAGGACTGTTTTGCTGAGATAACAGTCAATGCAATCTGTTCACTGGCTTTTGGATCCTTTGAAGCAAGTTCTTTAAGATTTTCTCTGAAGGTGTATTGATTGCACTGATGTTACACTCCTCTTGCAACAAGTGTAAGACAGTCTGAACATCTTCTTTGATTTTGTGAAGCTCCTGAAGATTCTGATTTGTCCAAAGGGTGCTTTTGAAGTGCTTTCAAATGACCAATTCGACAATTAATGAAATCACAAGGCTGACCACGTGTCTCTGGTCTAACCAGGACTTCTGTGAAATCCATAAAGTTTTGAGAGAGCCACATTTTCACCTTTGCACTTTTTTCCTAAAAGAACCCTGCAGGTATTGCATATTCCACTTGGAACTTGTGAGTCAGAAAAGTCAAGTGCGAATGAAACTGATTTCTTGATTTGTTTAATCAAAAAACTTGTCAATTCTTGAGTACATTTGTTCAAACATAGGAAACAAACTGTTTTCCTACAGTCATCATGTTTTTTAACAGAATTTGGCATTTTTGCTTTGAAGTTAAAAAAAAGTTGTCATGCAGAGTTTAACACTTCGTCAGGTTAGAATTATTTTGTTCTATCTCCCATTTTAAACATTGAAAGAAAGTTTTTGATTTTTTTCTATAAGTAAAAATTATTTAAAATTTTACTATTACTTTTTTAAGAAATAATAACTTATTCTTTAAATAATTTATATTTAAAGAAACTATTTAGAAAAAAAATTTCAAAAAAAAATTTATTTTAAAAGTAATCATTACTTAGTAAAATTAACAACTCATTTTCTCCCAACGTTTAAAATTGGAGATAGAACAAAATAATTCTAACCTGACGACTTGACAAAAACTGCTTTTTCCTGGAATTACAAAAACTTGTTTAGAATTAAATATTACTCACTAGGGCTTCGTAATAATAACAAAATGTTTTCAACACAATTTCTGACTTATTTTTATGATTTTTATTCCAAAGATACATATTGTACCGTTTTGCAAACTTTTTGGACAATGCTGAAAACTTCAAATTGAATTTTTTTTCTCGGACGGTCATAAAAGATTTCAATTTTTGGATTTTTCATATCAGGAAGGTGTTTATATTGTTCCCACCAAAGGGTTTTTCCGGTGCTTTTCGGAGTAATTATTCTCATTTTTGGACAAGTGTGAAGCATTAATTTAATCTTAAATTGCACTTAAAAATTATATCGAATATTTTGAACTTTAACATTTAAATTAACAATTTCTTTAATTGTCTAATTTTTTAAAAATCACTTCATTTCTTTAAACTTTTAAAAAAATCATTTCATAGTCTAGATTTTTTTTTCAAGGCTCTGTTTAATTATTTTCTTTCATATTTCTGTAAAGCCTTATAAAATGTACATCAGTCACCGCTAAAAGCTCTGATCGCCGCCATCTTGCAAGGCCAATTTTGGCTTGAACTTTAAAAAAAACAAAAAACAATAGAACACGCTATCTAGTTATATTTTTAGATCAGTGAGATATACTACTAGGCTTTGACGACAACAAACAAAATTGGAGAAACAATAATAGAAACACTCTACGAAACTACACAATATGTCAGAAACGTACTAACAATAAGCAACGAAAATACAAACTCACTAAAACACTTCACAACCCTCCTCACAAAAAGACTATACGTAAAAAAAACACTAACCTACGACAGAACATAAAAACAACAATATCTTTACGCCATAGCCGTTTGCAAAAAAAACAACACATAAAAAAAAAACAACAACCTGTAAGTACATGTTAGTATGATTTATTAAAAAGGAAAAAAAAAAAAGAAAAAAAAAAAGTTGTATATATGTATTATATAGTATATAGATTTACATTTTGTAAATAAATAAAAAGAAAAAAAAAAAAAATTTCATGTAAAAGCGGATTTATATCACGACATTTTCTAACCTTCTAAAAGGTATTGTAACTTTTGAGAGGTATAATAAAAATGTATATATATATGTAAATATATATAAAAAAAGAAACGACCTAATGGCTTAGATCAAGTGTAGTACTATAAAGCTCATCCGAAAAATTGATGCATCAAATTTGTTGGAATTAATAGGGTGGGCGGCTGGTACTTGCTCGATCATATAGCTGGGTCATTCCATTAGAATTCAACAAAAGGTTGGTGGCACTATGTCTCAGATTTTGCTCTTCTTTTGAAATTATGTTAATAATAATAAAATATGAATAATTTGAAAATTTCAATGCATTTGGATTATCCGTTACTAAATTATCGGCATTAAAAGATTTGCGATGGAAGCCTACTTTTTAGAAAACTGTATTTTTGGCATTTTAATACGTTTATAACTTTTTTCTGTAATATAATAAATGCATATTTTTTTATTTACTAAATAAATGTAACTTAGCCTAAATAAAAAACAACATGCAGCTTATTTATTTGATTTCAGAAAAAAAATATCAGCACACAAAAGTTGAATAATTTTCATTAAATTGAAAAAAGTACTACTTTTATGCCATTATAACTTTTTTCTGATGTATAATAAACTATGTATAATTTTAGAACTAGAATCTCTACCATAAAAGTAGAATTAAAATTTAAAAAATCTTCATTTATTGTTTAACAGAAAAAATATATACATCGTTAAAAATTGCCATTGATGGAAATCGACAAATTTTGGGCTTAATTAAAATAGTCAGTAAGATTTTCTGATACCTTGTACCAAACTATTAGTGACAGCAAATAATATTCATATATAGTATATTACTTAGCAAATAAAAGTTTTCATTTATTTTAACAAATATCAGCTATTCAGATTTTATATTAATTGATTTACGTAATCAATTAATATCAAATCTGAATAGCTGATATTTGTTATTAAAAAAGCACATTGAATGCAAATTCTAAAATGAAACTAAGAGTTAATAGTAAAAATTTATTATTATTCAGGCATAATGACTAACAATACGTGTTCATTAGGTGATTATTTAAATCAAGAGTGCCACAAATTATCCTATGTCACAAAGTCAGATGTTTGTGATATAACACATGAACATAAATATTTGCTTAGCGTGAGAACAGGAATTAGTGTACAAAACTTGAAGACAACTTGCATTCATCATGAAATGGAATATTTTCGATACTATGGCAATAATTTTCGTAGCTGTTGTAATCCTCTGAATCTTCACACAAAGGTAATTAAAAAGAATTTAAACCCTATAACTCTTGTTCATCACAACATACACAACTCCCTAATTCCTGGCCAAAAGAAATGTTGTCCCTGCTTAAGAAAATTGAAAGCAAAAATGATGGAATCAGTGTTGAAATAGAAAACCATCCTGATTATATAGATGATAACAATATAAAAAAAAATGTTGAAGATCTCAATATAAGTTTAACATCGTTTGGACATTCCCCTATAATTAGCAAAAAAAGAAGCTATGAACAACTTCACAGTAGAGTCAACGTAAAGTTTCGAAGGCTGTATGAATCAGTAAACTCTGTTAATATCATTGAAGCCAGTGATGCAGAAACAAGTCTTAAAGCAGAATCATTAGACTACTTTGTTATGAAGTTAAGGGAGAAGTATGACAGAGAAGTTAACATAGCTGAAAAAATAAAATTACTGACACTTGTCTCAATACATTGGACACTTGAATTTACAATTCAAGAGTTTAACACTACACAGTATATGGTAAGAGAGGCAAGAAAACTAAGGGATGAAAAAGGCATACTTGGAGATCGAATATTGGAAAACAATAAACCAAAGAAGTTGACACCTGATGTTACTAAAACAATAAAAGAGTTTTATGAAAACGAAGAAAATTTTCTTTTACTTCCCGGCAAGAAAGACTATATTAGTGTTAATACTGATGTAGGAAAATCAAATAAACAAAAAATTTTAATTCTATGCAACTTAAAGGAACTTTATGCTGCGTTCAAATTAAAATACCCAGAAATAAGGGTTGGTTTCTCCACATTTGCCAGTTTAAGGTCTAAATGGTGTGTTTTGGCAGGGTCTTCTGGTACACACAGTGTTTGCGTATGTCATCATCATGAAAACCCAAAACTCAAACTTTGTGCTCTTGATAGTTCCTTAGAGCTAAAAACCATGATGGCTATACAAGTATGCAGTGTAAATTCAGAAGAATGCATGCCCCACAAGTGTAAAAACTGTGGCGGAGTTAACGCTGTAAAGATGGAACTGGAAAGATATGCTACAAATAGTGACACTTACACTTTCAAACAATGGGTAAATGTTGACCGCAGTGAATTAACAACAATCACAGAAGATGCACATGTGTTCACTGAAAATTTAAGTCTCGATATTTGGAAACTATCCATTCATGAATTTTTCAGGCATAGACAAGCTGCATACCTTAGAAATCTGAATGATTCTCTACCGCAAAATGAAATTCTGATAATAGGTGACTTTGCCGAAAATTATACATGTATTGTTCAAAATTCCATACAAGCACCATACTTCTCAGCCACTCAAGTGACATTACATCCATTTGCTGCCTACTACAACACAACCAATGGCTTAACATCAAAATGTTACTGCATACTGTCAACTCCATGGATCATAACCATGTTGCTGTTCACTCATTCCTTAAAGAACTTTTACCAAAAGTCAAATCATTGGTTTCAGAATTGAAACACATTCATTATTTCAGTGATGGATCAGCTGCACAATACAAAAATCGGTGAGTAATCTATACCTATAATAATAGGCTTATTAACAACCTTTGTAAAGTTGTACAGCATACATTTCTACGATTTTAGATACAACTTAGTGAATCTTGCAAACCAAAATCAAGATTTTGGTGTAGAAGCCTCCTGGAATTTTTTTGCCACAAGCCACAGAAAAAATGTATGTGATGGTATTGGAGGTGCTGTGAAACGAGTGTTGTCTAAGTTATCACTCCAGGGACACCTTCTTAACAATGCTGAAAGAATTATGAACTGTTGTATTGACAAGATTAAAGGAATAGAGTAAGTACTTTACACTCACTAACTGTATTTTATTTTGAATCAATAACATTGTTACAGTTCAACTTCAATCATATCATGAATATTTGTTCAAATACAAAAATAAAATAATAATAAAATTGAAATAAAAAAATTAATGACAAAAAATAAATAGTTAAAAATGGTAATGAATGAAAAAGTATGAAAAATAATTAGTAAAAATGATATAGTAATGAATAAATATGATTTTTAGTTTTAGATTCAACTATGTTGATAAGTTAGCTGTTTCTCAATGCCAATCATTACTACAGACTCGATACCAAAAGATGACTGATCCAATGAGAGGAACCTGATCTTTCTATGCCTTTCGAATAACAGATAATGGTCTTGCTCCTTATACTCTCAGTGAGCATATCAATGGAACGCTTGTTATTCTAGTTAAAGCAAGCTTATTTAACAAAAAAAAGTAAATATAATTTTAATTACAACAAATAATAGCAATAACAATAAACAGGAAGCATACATTTTTGTAATTTATTCCTTTTTTTAAATTTCAGAAAAATCAAAGTATGTGAAAATATACAATCCAGTTCTGTATCCAACACATTGACTGACATCAGGTGAGGCAATATATATTCCGATAAAATATGAGAAATATATTATTAGTAAACTGTTTACAATTGTCAATAATCATCATAACTATGTTTAGTGTAGTTGATGATCATGTTTTTAATAATGATGTACAATCTATTAAATTATGAATTTAATCAGATATTCAGTCATTACTTAACATGTACAGCCTATTTTTATTTAATAATCTAAGACATACATAATTTTACATTGAAGAAGATTAGTTTACTGTCTAATCTTTATTTTTATATATAAATTTAATTTTCAGCATGATTCCTGTTATGGGAACCTGTGACATGAGCTCAAGAAATTCTGGGGAAGCCGAAATTATACTCTAAAAGCACAAATAATAGACAATTTTATATTTTTTGATTTGAAATAATATATGCATGGCATCATTACTTTTGTATTGCTGAATAAAAATTGTTTTATTGTAATATCAGTTTATGTAAAACATTTTTAAAAATTAGTTATGGTGGAGATTAGTGTGCTAAATTATAAGATTATGTCGTAATATATAATGGCCTGTCATTTTAACATGTTACTGAATAAATGAAAACTTTTATTTGCTAAGTAATATACTATATATGAATATTATTTGCTGTCACTAATAGTTTGGTACAAGGTATCAGAAAATCTTACTGACTATTTTAATTAAGCCCAAAATTTGTCGATTTCCATCAATGGCAATTTTTAACGATGTATATATTTTTTCTGTTAAACAATAAATGAAGATTTTTTAAATTTTAATTCTACGTTTATGGTAGAGATTCTAGTTCTAAAATTATACATAGTTTATTATACATCAGAAAAAAGTTATAATGGCATAAAAGTAGTACTTTTTTCAATTTAATGAAAATTATTCAACTTTTGTGTGCTGATATTTTTTTTCTGAAATCAAATAAATAAGCTGCATGTTGTTTTTTATTTAGGCTAAGTTACATTTATTTAGTAAATAAAAAAATATGCATTTATTATATTACAGAAAAAAGTTATAAACGTATTAAAATGCCAAAAATACAGTTTTCTAAAAAGTAGGCTTCCATCGCAAATCTTTTAATGCCGATAATTTAGTAACGGATAATCCAAATGCATTGAAATTTTCAAATTATTCATATTTTATTATTATTAACATAATTTCAAAAGAAGAGCAAAATCTGAGACATAGTGCCACCAACTTAGATGGAAAGTTGTTGAAATCTACTGAAATGACCCGTATACGGTATACTAACTTTACGGTATACTTTTCCGTAAACTTGGTATACTAAGAGTTAGTATACAGATTCGTATGCCCGTTTACTTTTATTTGTGAAATATTTTTGGACTTTCTTTATAATCTTATAATTATATTTTCTCAAAGAATTAAATTACTGGACCATGTCTATGGACTATGACTTATCATGATTAAAGTGTTTTTTTTTTAAAATTCAATTTTAATTTCTTAGATTTACTTATAAAAACTTTAATTTGTTAGTTGTTATATTTTTAGTACAGTTCACCGTATAGTATACTTTACGGTATACTATACGGTAAACTGTACACTAAATTTTTAGTATACCGTAGACTAGCGATCCCTAACATATCGCGAGGTTAGAATTATTTTGTTCCATCTCCAATTTTAAAAGTTGGGAGAAAATGAGTTATTAATTTTAGTTAGTAATAATAACTTTTAAAATACGCATTATTTTTTAATTTTTTTTCTAAATAACTTGCTTAAACATAAATTATTTAAAGCATAAGTTATTATTACTTTAAAAATTAAAGCTAAAACTTTAAACAATTTTTACTCTTAGAAAAAATCAAAAACTTTCTCCCAACAATTAAACTTGGAGATAGAACAAAATAATTCTAACCTCGCGATATTGAGACTTATTCAACCTGCCATATCAATAAACGATATAGCCGAGAGAAGAAAAGTTAAAGAAACAACTGGGAAAAAACGTAAACGCGAAGACTGGTAAACGATAAAGCGAAAAGAAGAAAAGTTAAAAACAACAACCAGGAAAAGACTTATACACGATGATTCATCAATCTATCAAGTAAGCAAACGATAAAACGATAAGAAGAATAGTTAAAAACAACTGAAAAAAGACGTAAACACGAAGCCTCATCAACCTGCCATATAAATAAATAAAAAGATATCGCAACGGAAAAACAAGCAAAAACTATAAAAGCTCAAAAAAAAAAAAAAAAAAAAAAAGAATCTGACGGTTTGAAGAAGAGTTTTAAAAGGAGGAGGAAGACGTAGTTTTAAAGAGAAGTAAATTAGAGTGTTAAGAAAGTTTGTTAAGAAGAATTTTAAAGAGAGAGAATTCTTGTGATTGAAAAATACTTTGATGAGCAAGCAGTTTTTATAAGTGAATAAAAGAAAAAAAGAAGAAGAGATTTTTTTTACCAGAAGATTTTAATATTGATTGAAGGACAAAGACCAGAAGTTTAAGTAAAGAAGAGATATTTGTAATAAAAAGAAGATATATTAAAGAAGAGTAATTGATATAAACAGTTTTGAACACTGCAGGAAACGTAAGAGAATATTATTTGTATTATATAAACGTTATGAGTAAAAGAGTGCTAATCATTACACACTAATAGAACATTTATTGAGTTTTATTATATAATAGAACCTTAGCCCTTTAACGAATAAACCTATCTCATTACTAACCAAACTTTCCCCAAACCTCACCCTTTCCTAAGCAAGTAATCCCCAGATCCTCAACCTTATTCCCAACCTCCACATCTACCTTCCACACAACTCTAAACCTATGCCTCCCTTAACCCTTACCCTTTCCCTCAACGAAAAACATTAAATAGATAATTTAAGTCATTAAAAATGCCGCCCTCAGAGAAGTAAAGCAAAACAAATGAACAAAAAAAAAAAAAAAAATGAAACCCTTATTAAGCCAAGTTTTATAGCTTTCGAGAAATCAACGGAACATTTCCAACGCGGTGTAGACAAATCGTTTACACGGGATGTTTCGAGAAATTCTCAATTTCTCGTTTCTCAAAGAGAGCATCAGATCATTTTATTTGGTGACAATTAAATGATCTGACACTTTTCATGAGAAACGAAATACGATTAAGATTTTTCATCTTTGATCAAATTTATTGTTCTAATTCAGTTTGGTTTTGATTGGTTAAAGATATAGCAACTATAATATATGTAATTTGATTTTAATCTGATTTACTTTTTTTTTTTTAACTAGGTTTCGAGTAAAACGTAGCTGGCGCTATAGCAGCTATGTTTTAGTATACGCCCCTGCTGTATACAAGGTCAGAGCGATAATCAGAAAATTGGAGCTCTCAGCAAAAATTTCGAAATGCATCCTAGTTAAGAGAATGTTTGCATAATATTAATTTTTTGTTAACAATAATAAAAAAAACAAGTTAAATACATTTGCTTACAAATTTTAATCCTTTACAGAAAATGGAACATTTGAAAAAGACGCGCAGGGAAAAGCCTAGTTTAAATTTCAATAAATTTCGCATTTACGTCCTTTTCATCATTTACTGGTGCTAGGCTATTTATTCCGATTTTATACAAGCGAATAATCGCCGAGGCTATCGAAATGTTTTAATATCGGGGTGTTTTAAAACTTTTAACATTGAAGATTTTTTCCAACACAAAACTTCGTTTCTCTCAAAAGTAGAAAAAAAGACAACTCTGGGTCTTCCCATGTTGTCTTAAATTACATAAAGATAAAAGAAAATGAAAACTGAAACGAAGATCCCTTTACTTACATTAATAATAGTCATCTCATAAACATATGCACTAACACTACATATATATGCATAAAATATGTGTACGAATTATTATAAACTGCTTTAAATTATTAATATAGTAACATTTAATATTTAAGACATAATTTTTTGTTGAAAATATTCACCGCTTTAATTTTTTTTGGTATTTTGGTTTTCACCAGTCCGTAAATATTAGAGATTTTTTTCGAGATACGCAGGGTGTCTGAGGTCTGCTTACATTTTTCCCGTGTAAGTGGTATTGAATTTTTACAACCGCTTTCATTTACATTTTACTTATTCTTCTGCATTAATGAAAGGCCTGAAATATAGTATTGTTGAGTTATCTATCTCTCAATCAACCACAGATCAGTTAGCGATTACATATTCTAAATAGTATTCCATATCATAGGTTTGTCAACTTTTAATAAGCTTTGTTTTCTATTTTCTAAAAAAATTTGCTTTGCAAGAAACTCTAGGAAATGGCCAATAACAATGACCATATCAGTTAGATAACAGCAGACCTACTTTTTATCGTTCTTAATAGGAGAATTATCTTGAATGTAAAAAAAACATTTTTTTGAAATTTCAATCTATAAATCCTTATCATTCCAATAACATAATATATATAAAAGTCTTAAGTTTTGGTGACTCTAAGGAAGTTTAGGAGACGTAAGAGTAAGCTAAAAAAAAAAAAAAAAAAAAAAAAAAAAAAAAAATTTGCATTTGCACCCAAAAAATTTATAAAAAGTCGCTTCAACCAAAATCACCTTATTATACTAGGTTGCTAACATATTACCAAGTTGCTAAACTTACAGAAAGCTTACTTTAGTAAATGCTATCATTAAAAATTTATTTAGTAAGTGTTATTTATTTCTTTAAACCTAATCTAGACTTAAAATAAAATTCATTATTTACAGATTTGCAAAAAAATACATAAATATTTATTTAGCACGTGAATATTAATAATTTTGTTCTTCTACATAGTTTTCATGTCTCAAGATGCTCAACAGTGAGTTGTCCAGTTGAATTTTTTCACCTTTCCAACTAAAATGTGTTGGAGGATCATTCTCACTACTGGAATTTAAGAACAAAAAGTTTGAACTAAACTGAACTGCTAAACTTGTTTTTAAAATTCCAACACCGCCAACCTTTTCCGCTGCAGGATGATAAACTCTTCCATTTAGTGGAAGCATGCAAAGTTTATTAGGCTGAAATGGAACAGTCATCAAATCACCAATACCATTTAATGTCAGAAAAGTATTAGTTTGCTGCTCAAAAAGATCAGTGAATACAATTGGTCTGCTCTCACAGCGCACATAGTTCATTTCAGGACCACATTGTGATATGTAAGGATAGTCATCAGAGTATTTACCGCTATTGTTTGTTTTAAGTCTTTTGAAGAAGAATGCAAGAAACTGTCTGTCTAAATATAATCAAAAAGTATGTATCTTAAAAAAATATATTACAATAAAAACAGAACTGTTTTAAAATGCTTTAATGTAAGTTAACTGGATTTAAGAATTTACCTTTAAAGCAAGTGACAAAGTTTCGTGTTTTGGTACCATCCATAAATAGCTGAAATAATTTAATTTTAATACAATATGATAAACAGTTGTTAGTTATGGAAGAATAAATTTTGCACTTATTATGACATATACACCATGTAACTTTAAAACCTACACTAACCCAGTAATAAGGAAATATTTAAAAATTTCCACACATTTTAGTAAAAAAGAACTTGTACCATAGATTTCTCACATGAATTTCAAATATAATAGTCAATGAGACCAGTAGGCATATATTACAAGATTGATCATGATAAACCTATTGCAGATTCTTCTTGACATTTATGGATATGGCATTCTATTATTCGATAATTTATGTCCATATTGAGTTATCAAGAGGATTAAAATCTGGTGAACTAGGAGGCCATACACTTTTTCTCCAGAAATCTGATTGATTCTTTTGGCTGTGAAAAGAGAAGCTCTATTCTGTTGGAAACATAATCTTCACATAAGGAGTGCAATTAGAACTGATCCATGATTAGAGATGAGAAAAGAAAAAAAAAAATTACAGCCTGTAAAAAAAAACTTTTTTAACATGTTTTATCAATTAAATATACCACCTTTTCAATAAAATATTTATATCAAATACAAATAACATTTTAAAATAATTAATGAGTTATTTTTCTCCATTTATTTTACAAATATGGTAGACAAGTGTGAATATTCTAAAATTGTATAAACAACATATTACAATCAAATATGCTGTAACTAACTGAGTCAAGAACATAACAGATCACAATTGGGCTGCCTGTGTTTCCTGTCCAGATCATTGTTTATAACCAAGATCTGCAAAACTTGTACTTATTGTGCTGGAAATTTTCCAATAACTCAAGGTACAACTTTTGAGAAAGTATGCATGGCATTAACATCTGGAATAAATGCCCCTGGTCCAGTGCCATTATCACTGTCACATTCTACCTTCAGACTCACAATTAGATGTGGCTGATAAGTCTAGTGACAATTCAATTCTGATTCTGAAGTTGATTAGCCAAATATTTAAATTAACCATTTTCTTTAATCTTGTGTAATTTTGTAATATTTTTTAAATTTATTATTTACAGAAATTTTGTTACTTTTATAATTGCTTTCAATGCAGCATGTAATCAGCATATTACAAGGAATATTTCATTTAGGGCAAGTTTGAATTTCTATATGATATTTAAAGCAGTGTTTTTTTTTTTAATTATCCCAACTACAATGTAAAAATAATAAAAAATGAAACGAAGAAAAAAAAAAAAAACAGCATTTTTTTTCATAACCCAATCCATGACCTAACATGCTTTTCTAGATTGATGTATACATCATAAATGATTTTAACACCAGAGTTGATGAAGACAAGTAGCATTTTTTTACCTTTGACAACTTTGAAAAGCTTCGGTGTCTTCACTTTCTTTTTCACTCCCAACCTTCCTTTCAACATGAGCAATTTTATGATTTGAGAGTCCTTTAAGATGTTATTTTGTCATTCATGGTAAAAGTTCAGAAAATAAAAAAAAACTTGAAATACAGATATCTAATCAAATACCAATTTCCATGATGCTCAAAATAATCACACAAAAATTAATGTAGATTTATTTGTCACATGCTGTATTATCTTTTATTAACACTATACTAATATTTAATGCTAACCTGCCCTTGATGATCAATGTAATAGAAATATTCTCTTTCACCGTTTTCTGCAGAAAATCCTTGAATATATTTCTTACTATTGAAACTTCGACATGCTATTTTGTGAATATAAATATACCTCCAACTTTGTGTATATTTAAACATGATGAAACATCCTTAAGAAGATTTTTTCTTAAACCTAAAAAAAAGTTTAAAACAAAAAAACAGAAAGAAAAATTTGTTAATAATGAGCTCCTTAACTTTGGCACATTTGCCAAATTCGAAACTCAGGTCCAAAACAACTTGCTTAAGAATGAGACACTATTAACATAAATATCTTTTTGAGATAATTTTTGCTTAGGAAGGAGAAATAATTAGCTCATATTTTCCTTGTTGTCCCTTGTTATCCTTTCCAAATTACTTAATCTGCATTTAAACAAATATAGAAAAATAATAAAATTTAAAATATTACAAAATAATTTTTTAAAAATTAAATTATACCAAAGAGGGGGTAATCCTGCAGCGTAAAAGCGGCGTAAAATGAAATAATATTTGTGCTTTTAGCGCTCTTTTTCGTAGTGGTAAAAAGTTCTTAAAATAATTGTAAAAATAGTGGATAAATTTCAAAGTAGTTGTTTGCTTTTTTTTTTTTTAAATAAGTTTTTGTTTTATATTTTTATTATTTGCTTTTATTGTTGATATTTAATTATTTTAACATTTATATTGGTAATATTTACTTATTATATTACTAATTATGTAAGAAAATTTAAATTAACACTTTAAGATTGTAAAATTTTAGATTGTTTTAGACTACTTAATATAAATATAGAATATAAGATATACAACTATTGTTCTTACTAATATGTTTTTAAATGATATGTAGCTATGAAATAAGGCGTTTTATTTGTCAACTACAAATAATACTGACGAGACACAAAAGGAATATTGGAAACTCTTTAAACCTTTGACGCGAAATAAATTCGTGAAGATGCGATGTAAACAAGACTTTATGCGTACCAAACTGCTGTCGATGTTTACGCTTAACATGTAATATTTACAAAAAAATTAAAAAATTTAAAAGTGATTTTTTCTTTCATTTATTTGTATTTACTTATCTGTATCGGGCTTTTCTTTTTTTTTCTTTTTCTTTTTTATAGATTTCGATTATTTCTATTTTTCGAATTTAGTTTCCTCTTACGCTTCAAACGTCACTTTCAGATAATTTGTTTTAAATTTTTAACCATCGCTGAGTTTATATTAAATTATTTTACGCCGCTGAACTGCAGGATTACCGCACAATAAACCCATTGGTAATACTAAATACGACAGCAAATTAAAAAGCATATAAAGATGCAATAAAGATAAAAAAAGGAAAGTGTGTATCAAAGTATCCAAATACCAATGTACTTTGCCACTCGTTAAAATGAAGATAAGACAAATCTTGCATGAAAATTTACACACTTATTACATTAGGATTGCCAGTTATTTTCTAAAAAACACACCTAAGTATGCAGGTTTACATGTATCCATGTATGTACATATATATATATATGATTAAGCGTCTGCGTATCGTTATCATTCTGATATATTGGAATAAAAGTGTCATCGGAATGACCTGAGTTCCGGTATATACCGAGATTTAAACTAACTATAATACCGGTTAAAATTTTTTTACCGATATTTTTTCGCAATCATTCCGATGAAACGTTTTTTTTTTCTAATATCATATCGGAAAGATAACGATGCGGAAATGAAACTATACGCAGACGCTTATATATGATACACAGACAAACACACAATTATAAAAAGCAAATTTAATAGCTAATATATCTGAAAAGCATATTCACATAGCTAATAGAATTTTTTTTTTTTGGAATTTTTTTGCGTAATAATTGCGGAACAGATTTTTAAATGCAATGACGGTGTTGGTTTAAAGGACAACTATACACAAATAAAAAGAGTACATTTCTAAATATCATCTTTATTTTGTACTAATATAAAAACATACAACTTTAAGAATGTTAAATTTTTTACCAGAAAAAATTTAATAGCGTAAAAATGCTTAAAAACCAATGAAAAAAGATTTAAAAGTCCAGCCTTCAATACATTTTACACCCCAAATAAATAAAAAAATAAAAAAAGCGACACAAGTATTGTGCCAAATGTTTCTATTTAAAAAAACTTAACTAATTGTTCTATTTGAAGAATCGTAATAGTATTTCACATTATAAGGTACTGTTGGGGCTTCTATTAAAATGTGGTTATTTAATCCGGTCATTCGGCCAAAAGCCTTTGTGAACTCTTTCACCCACAACGCGTTATCACGTGCGAATTGAACTGCGTGTCTGTGAGCACGAGAATGTCGACAAGCAATTGTTGTTGAAGTTGGCGTACACGAAACAGCTCCGTTTTCATCAGTTGGTTCAATAACCCATGAGTTGGCCATATCAGCATTTAAAAGCAATGTGGTTCTTTCTGACTCGGGCAGCTTATCATTTGGTACTGGGTGGCTTGGAACCTGCCATTGTTTTCGTGTACCGTTAATTGTTACCTGTATCCATGGTACAATATCTATAAACATTCTGTAATAAGCGTTATCAAGGATGCTAGTTGGAGCCAACGTGGTTTGATCTTGTGGAACTGTTGAAAATTTTTCGTCAACAAATGTTCCCACAAAACCTGTATTTTCCAGTCTGCATCTTCCGAGTGTGTGTGCCCCTAAAAGTGCTACTGCCTCTCTTAAACTTAACCCAAATTCGTCTTTAAAAAACCGAAAGGTTTTTTCAGTGCCATCAATGCCATCTGGCGGATCAACACTCTGGACTTGGTGAGGAGAAGTGCTACAGTCTTGCCTGCCAACCTTAAAGTTTTTCAGACCGAGGTATTTGACTGGAGCGTCAGCAGTGGATCTAGTTAGAGCAACTACTGCGGCTAAGGCGTAGAAATCTGCTCTAGATATTTTTCCTTTATGCGAGGCATCATACAAAGCATCAAGACGATCAGATACTATTTTTAACCCCGCGTTACCTTTGTGATTATGATCGATACATCCGTCACAGTTATCTTTACCAATGCAATCGTGAAAAGCGAGACGAACAGTGCCAGCGATCATCGGTAAATCTTTCCCTCTTTTGACTGATTCAATTAAATTTAGAAGATCTACTTTTGCTTTTTCATAATCCTCGAACGTGGGTATAATTTGCGTAGCTAGAGAACATGTTATGAGCAATATAAGGTACCATACTTCAATTAGCCGAGACATGTCTAAACAGAAAAGGTATAATATTAAAATGCTGTATGTATATATAATTTGCAGTTGAAATGTGTAGTGTTTTGTTGCGGTGGTTACCAAAAGTGTTGATTACCACGGCAACAAAACAGTACACATTTTCGGTTTTCATTTCTCCACTGAACAGAAACTGTTTTTCTTATTTTTACTCTTCCAAATGCAGCACCTACACTTACATGAAACTCACTTGTTATATATTAAAAATTTATTCTGTAAATTCTCTGTAAATATTTTTACACTTTGTATATAGTAAATTCTCTTACCAGTTCTTTTTCTTCGCTTTGCAAATTGATATCAAAATATTGGAATTCGGGGTCCTTTTATAGCGAAGCATGTTTTTTGGCGAATATCTGTGGCGCAAGTTTTAAAGCTAATTGAGGAAGAAATGTCGCAGATAAATTGGCAGACGAAACAACTTCCTTACTTCCTTCTTAAAACTAAAACGTTGGCGAAAACCAATAATTTACTTTTTATGAAATAAATGAAGGGAAAAAAAATCCTTTAATGAATCATTAAACAGTAGACCTGCTAAAATATTCAAAATATTTCACATTTGCAAATAAAATACGCGCTTTAAAGAAGAGTTTCCTGAAATTTCTCTCTTAGCCATCATTCATCATAAAATTTTTTAAGTTTTTCGTTAAAAAAAGTTGAATGAAACTTATTGAATGGATTTATGATAAAATATTATAACGTAAAATGATCACAGCTTTTAATTAAAAAATAATTGTTAAAAAATAAATGTAAAAGTAATAGTTTAAAATTATGAAAACTATAAAAAGTGATGATTATAAAAATAGCAACAAAAAATAAGATAAAAAGTATTAAAATATAAAATTTCAATTTTTTGTTCATATTACTTTTTATATGCGCGTCGGAAAAAGGTATTGTACAACGGATTTTCTGTCATTTAATATTTTTTTATATATGGAAATTTAATATATTGACACACTTTTCTATGTTATGTGGTTTGCTTGTAATGTTATTATGATCAGTTTAATCGTTTGCAATCAATTTATTTATAAATTCATTTATAATGAACTTTTTTATCATGAATTTCTTTTAGCCAATTTATTTATGAACTGACTTAAATTAATGAAATTTAAGTTTTGATTGGTTCCTTGGTAGTTTCTTGAGAAACACGAAATGAGTTTCTTCAATCGTGCTCTGAACGTGTCTGCCAGAAGGAAGAGTCTCCCAAAAAGGTCAGAGTTTGGAATAAAACATTTAGCGCTTGCAGAATATAACACCTTCCTTATTTATAGCAGGTTTTTTAAGATCGTTGTTTAAAGTTAAGATAAGAGGTTTTTTTTTTTTTTTTTTTTTTTTTAGCAACGAAAAGTACTTTAACTTAAACTTGAACAAAAAAAAAAAATGTAAAAAAGTCCACCAAAACACTAATAGTCGGCATTTTTCTCTACGTGATCTTTATTAAGTTCCTAAATTAAAAAACCACTTCCTTGTAACATAATAACCGGCCTGGTTTTTATTCCTTAAAATTGAAAAGGTTTTCCAGTAATTATCATAAATTTTCAAACACTCACTTTTGTTCATATAACATTTTGCATTTCCAATTTTTGATTTATTTCTATTTCTCTTTATATATAATTTTTACATAGAGATGAAAATATCTCCAAACGGTTAAAATAACTTAAAAGCAAACTAAGAAATAAAAGGTTTTGTTATACGAATTGGTTTTTGTTAAAACGTTGTAAGTCAGTAATGCTTATGTAAATAAGCATTACTGACTTTAATAAAGTTTTTTTTTTAATGCGAAACAGCAAAATTTAAAAAATACAGGTATTTTTTAAATTGTACTCAGTTTGAGTCAAAGAAATAAAACTTAAAAATTTTTCAGATTTGAAGAACATTAAGGCAAAAATAAAATAAAATCCCAGAATGATAGCGCTAACATAAGAAGACATTTTTAAACAAATTTTCTTCCATCAAATTTTTAACAAATTTGATTAGATGTTAATGTTCTTTTAACAAATCAATTAGATGTTAATGTTCATTAAGGTCCTATTTCAATTGCAATATGAAAACTTAACAGCTGCGACCGTAAAAACCGTGTCATGTGAAAACCATGTCATTTCCATGTTAACATGGCTTGAGCTAACAAAACTAATGGTTTTGAAAAATGGCATCTAAAGTTTTCATGGAACTTTAGAGGTTTGGTGCCACTTTATTTTCAAGGATCTGATTTAGCTTCTTAAACACCAAATTTAGTATTAGAGTTTTGGGGCAATTTAGTTTTTATGACTACTTTTTGATTAGAGTTCGCTAATTTTTGATTATTGACGTCAATCTTTAGCAATAAGGATTGCGTTGTAGGCGTTGGTGCACGTACCCGCGCTATGTTGAAAGTTCAACTCTTGAAATTGACTAGTCTTAAAGGGCTATGAGTGACAAACTATAAAAATTTAATATATCCATCAAGGTTACTAACGTGGTATTGTTGCTATTAAGAAGTTATCGACTAAAGCCAAGGTAAGCGAAGAGGTTGCGCACACATGGTTTAAGCGACAAGCAGTATGGAAGATATACTTGTCTGCTCCATATTATCTTTTGAAACTCATGATCAATAAAGTTGGACCTGGCTGACCTACTATATTTTCCACTTGATAAGGTGGGCTAAAAAACTTTTTAATAAACGAGAACCTCTAACTTTGCCAAATCTAATACAGGTGGACCCAGGTCGCGAGTTCATTGGAATCTTCAGTTTACTACTCACAAAGCACAATATACAGGTGCACCAAGGTAGAGCTGACACTCAGCAAGACTAACGTGTAGTAGAGCAATTCAAACGGACATTTGTTGAGAGAATATATGGATGTCAATACGAACAGGACCTTTTGATGGTTGGAAGAGTTTCGTCCAAGAGTAGTACTAAATGGGTGTGAGCTTTGGTTGAAGTTGTACGTACACTCAACAATGAGGCACCGCATTTGACGGCGAAGAGCCTTTAGAGGGAATAAGGGCTAAAGCGGTAGTACAAAAACCCTCTCTTTCCATCATCAGCAAATATACACGCAATAATGATTGTAAAAGTACTCGTATTAATACACAGATTTGCAACATAATAATTTTAACTCATCCGCGCTACCGCTAAAACGGATACTTGTATAGTTACTGTTTTTTTTTAAGTCCTCAGTTTTTAGGCCTTTTACCCACCGCTTAAGCAGAAAGCCAAAAAATTGCGTACCATCACTGATCTAATTTTTTGATTTACCGCTTCTGATTTTCCCACCACAGGCATGATTAGATGCTATCATAGCCTTTAAGGTTTAGGAAGACCACTGGCAACTTAGTTTTATAAGGTTAGATACGAAGCCTCGGTATTTTCCAGAGATATGATAGTGATTTCAGACTCAATCCATGATTCCCACACACGGTACAATACTGATGTATTGACCAAGATCAGCATCTTAATGGTTTATGCTTTCTCGCTTACACCTTGACAGCCCTTCACATGCATTTTTCTCATGAGAGACATGATCGTATGTAATCTCATATCCTTTCTAGCTGGCGTCACTTGTTCACTGATGCTATTATTTCTTTCCTCTCTACTCTTTTCCTGTTGCACAACTTCTTGGTCATAGCTCTGAGCAAAATATCGTTGGACGTTTTTTCGTCATCCTGACATTTAAGCCATTTGTAATGAAGACAAATTTTGAAACTCAAATTCTCCCGTCTCTTATGGTTGTTTGCCTCTCTTAACTTCTTATGGTTGTTTGCCTCTCTTAATTTCTTATGGTTGTTTGCCTCTCTTAATTTCTTATGGTTGTTTGCCTCTCTTAATTTCTTAGCTCCAAATATTTTCACTTCAAAAAACTTATTCAATAAATCTGTAATTACTTTAACATGCCTTTGGTGTCCATACATAAAACAAGTTTTTGATAAACATTAAGTTTGCGGAAATTCGGTTTGAGTTCACACGATTTTAGTTTGTATTAGTCAGGGCTATTCGTCGACTTAAAATATACGGCCTTATTTTACGCATTTTAAGTAAAAAAATAATAGAAGGCTAAAAATTGTTGCTTCTAAAACTCTTTTTCCAAAAATTATTATCTATTTTTAATAATAATCAGATTTCTTTAGCAATCTGAAACTGTTTCTTAAGAAAAAAACGTTTCCGATAATGTTTTTTTATCAACTGAAATATGAATCAAATTTCTTGATATACATATTTTATTAACTTATAAGGTTCCGTCAACTGGGCTAACTTATAAGGTATATTCCGTCAACTGAAGTAAGTTTGACCACTTTTTGAAATTTTGTTTCCTTGTAAATTGTCTTTTACAAACATATTTACACTGAATGTCTACTTTTTGAGTTGTCCATTTTTAAAAAAACATGTTGAAATTAATATTAAAAAGCGAATTATGTTGAATCCTTTATTACTAAAAATGTATTAAAAAGTCTTGTAAACATTTCTATATTCAGCATATTTTAAAGTTTCTTTTTTATATAAAGTAGATAACTTTACAAACTTGAAGTTTTAATGTCAGCATTATCTAGAACTCCGTTACAAAAAAAAGATGGCATAATCGATGAAGCTAACGAAGGATGTTATAGGCCACCCATAAAGTATTCTCTGAAGAACTTTTAGTTGAGTTTCTAGCTAATGTAAAAAATAGAAACTGAAAATTATAACAACAATTAAAAACTAAAATTATTATTAAAAAACGAAATTGAAACAAAAACGAAAACTAGCTACAAAACGAAAACGAAATTAAAAAAGAATTGAGATTAAAAAAAAAAACGAAATAAAAACGAAATTGATTTAAAATCATAAAACGAATTTATTACTGCTTAGCACTTATAAATTAAATTAATTAATGATTACATCAGTTTTTTATGAGATTTTTTTATATTCGTATGATAACATTTCATAGTATTTTTCACAAATATTCTATAAATTGTTAAAAAGTTCTTAAAAACGGTAATAACTAAATAAAAATAATAGTTTTAAATTTTAAAGTTTCTTCAATAAATTCTTTAATTTATCAATATGCAGAATATTTAAATGTACAAACAATTCTGAGTTTACTTTTGAGTTTTTTTTTTAAGATCTGTTTACAAATCAAAGTTTCATGAGCCTTACCACCAGTAATTCATATTGATCTTCTTCCATTGGTCAGATGTTTGTTCTACAGTCTCACTTTTAAACAAATTGCAATTAACTATTGGAAAATTGATGATAACTTCGGAAAAACCACCCTCAACAACCAGCTTGGCAAATTGCTTGCTAACCTTGGTAACATGAGTGATAATTTTGAATAATGCTTATACCTGTATTTGTTACTTAACTCACTTAACTCTATAAAAATTCTTGAAAAGCCTGAAAAAGTTAAATAATAATATCCCAATATTGAGCTTATTTCTCAATACTGTAGTAAAATGGGAAGAAAAAGCGTCAGTGAAGCCATCAAATGGCAAATTATTGGTTTGAGCAAAGAAAACAGTAAGAGTAAACGAGAAATTGCAAAAATTTTAGGAATAAGTGAGTGTTGTGTAAGAAACAAAATTAAAAAGTATAACATAACAGCTGAGCTCCAAGATTAACCAAAGTCTGGTAGAGGCCTCAAAAGTTGACAGAGTTAAACACTATCTTTATAGAATGGCTAGAAAAAATCCAACGTTAAGTGGCAAAACTTTAGCTGATGAATTTAACATAACAAATTTAACAGTTAAAGTAAGCAGAGAGACAGTCAGAAAAACTTTGCTCAAATTTAAAATAGCCACATCATGCGGACCTTAGAAAACCTCTCCTAACAGTTAAAGATCGATTTAAGAAAATGGTACAAGGAACGCTTCTCTTAATCAGTTGAATATTGGGCAAAAGTCATTTTTAGCAAAGAATCTTATTTCAATGTCTTCAACAGGAAAGGAAAAGTGCTCGTTTAGAGATTAAGGTCAAAAAAATATAATCCAAGGTTTGTGGTAGCAAGGCTTCAAGACAGTGGAGGATCCGAAGGCATCTGGAGTTGTTTCTCTTTTAAAGGAACATATCAATGCAACATTCACACAGGTCGAGTCAATCAGTTTACTTAGATTTCAACGTTGAAAGACTACCATTTGTCGTCAGCTGCAAAATTTTATGGACGTAGGAAATACATCTTTCAACAAAATGGAGCTTCGACGCACACAGAGACTTCCGTAAAAGAATGTTTTACAAAAAAAAAGATAAACCTGATGCTCTGGTTTACCAGATCACCGGATCTCAATCCAATCGAAAGCATTTGGGCAAATGGATGCTGAAATGATCAAAGTAAAATAACTTCTGTGAAGCATTTAAAAGCGGTTTTAGAGGAAGTCTAGAGCTCAGTACCAATAGAACTTTGGATGAAGCTATTTGAGTCAAGGCTAAATAGAGTGAGATCATGCTTAAAAGCGATTGGAGAATATTTTCGTTATTAATTTATTAATTTTTATCTTGGAAAATATAGTGCGTTTAAAATTATTTGTCATTTGTAATTTCTTTTATTTGCAATATTGTACCAATTTATCATAATTCAACTACTATTATTGTATTTTTTTGTTTTGTTTTAATTGTAAATTGTAAATACATCTTCTAAATATACCATTGAAAAAAATAATTAAAAAAAAAACTTTTATAGTTTTTCTTTTATGCGACTTTAATCTCGACCGAATGTTAAAAAACGAGAACGCTTAATCTTGAACTACATAATTTTTTTTTTTTTTTTTTATAAGAAATTTTTGGCACTAATTTGAAAACCAAATTAGTGCCAAAATAACATGAAGTAACTATTTTACATGTGCAATGTGTTCCATAAGTTATTACAAAAACTGAACCTATGTAATATGCAAAAAATATATATTTCTGGTGAATCAATCATACTTTATCTTCGTTATAGTTGGTTAGAGTATTTATATAAACTACTAGTTTTTGCATATAAGTGCGCCATCAATTGGAACTATACAGTTATGCAAAACAGATGGAAAGCGCTTCATAGTTTTGGAAAACCAGTTGGATTATCTAGAAAAAATTTTGTGGACAGATGAGCTGTATTTTCATCTTACGTGAACTGTTTACACCAAGAAGGTCTTCATTTTTAGTGACACGAATCCTTACATTTTTACCAAAAAGTCACTTATTTAATTAAAGTTTTTGCGTGTGGATAGGTTTTTTTTGGCAAAACTATCGTTCCCTTACATTTCATCAAAACCGAGACTATTTATGGTGAATATCTACTAAGAATTATAACTTACAGCTCACCGTAAGATAAGGTGCAATAAGTTGACAATCAACAATAAATAATAAAATATAATAATATAATAAGCAATCAAAAAAATTAACAGAAGCTTATAGAAATCCCATCACAAAAAGTTTTTACAGTTCTACCATTTTCAAAAAAACAATAATTCGAAATTTAACCAAAGCAAGTAAAAATAGTGATTCTATACATGAAAGCCCACCGAAAATGTGCAACACCAACAAGATGGTGTTTTGCTGCACATAAAGAGAAATGTGAAAAAATTTCTAACAAAAACTTTCACAAATGATTGTGTTACAAGCCATTTTTTTCCGCAGTTCTAGTCACTGCATTTACCAGATTTATCGCCTTGCGATCTCTTGTACTGAGGTAATCTAAAACAGTTAGTGAATGCGCTCGTATCACCTTTCACAATTGAAAATTTACGATCTCAAATATTAGATGCTGGCCATCAATTCACCATTGACAATACGGCACCAGTGCTTCTGTCTTCTTTCAGCTCACTTTTTGTGCATTCTGACCACTGTGCCCCTCATTCAGTACTCCTCCCACAAACAAACCTTCTGGACTTGCGATTGCTGACGATAATCCATGGTCAGTAGAGAATTCGTTAGTAAATTTATGGACAATAATCTAAAAGTTAGTAACATTTATTCAGGCGATTAATATATTGATATATCCGTCAATTAATAATAATTTTAAACTCACTTTTTAAAATATATTGTTACACATTTAGTAGCATAATTAGGCTTTTATGCTCTTCCTACGTCTCTGAACCAACGTTTTTTTTTGTTATAAATTAAAGATTAACAATCTCCAGAAGATTAGCATTTTAATTAATCTAAAAGAAAAAAAATTCGTAAAATAATTTACCTCGAACATTCCATACATCACGTCATATCCGACAAATGTTTTGTTAGAATTGTTAAGGAATGCCAGCTTTACGCTAAATGTTTACGCAAGAGCTATACCATTAAAGAAGTGCGCTGAATTGTACCATTTTAAAATGCCGTTAAGACATTGGTGCTTGCTTAACTAAATGTAAATGTTGTAAAATAACATTTTCTTATATTTATAATGTTTTTTTAAATTAAACTGAAAGAAGAAAACGAGTAAGGAAAGATGGCAGACATGTATGAGAATGGAAATATCATGGACTATAGTAAATTGAGAATACTTATTGTTGGAGAAGCCATGATCGATGAATATAGCTATGGTGATCCCGGTGGAATTTCTTCAGAGGCCTTGAGTTTTCTTGTAAAACATTTGAAAACAACAAGAAACCTTGGTGGAAGTGCGAACATCGCGCAGAATATTACAAATCTCGGTGCGAAAGTAGACATATTGACATCAGTAGGCGACGATGAATACAAAATAACACTTTTACAGAAAATGAAAGAACAAAACATAGAAGTGATTCCAGTAGTTACGTCACGTCCGACAATTGTAAAACGAAGAATAATGGTAGGAAGTCAACAACTAGTAAGAATTGATTATGAAGACGATTCAGAAGTTTCAGGAGCCGATGAGGTATTATTACTAGATAACATAAAAAAACTTAATGCAACAATTTATGATGCAGTAATTTTATCTGATTATAACAAAGGTACGTTTACAAAAAATATTGTAAACAAACTATTTGATATGTTTGAAGGAACTTTTGTATTGGCTGACGCGAGACCGAAGAAAATGCATCTTTTTTCAAAGGCTTCAATAGTAAAGACTAATTTTAGAGAATATGCGAAATTCATGAAAAGCCATAATATAATGGTAATCAATACAGATGAAAACATCGAAGCTCACCGTGAATTCTTGTTAAGACATTTTAATGCCTACCTTTTGACAAGAAGCGAAGCAGGAATGAGCTTCCTTTCTAAAGAAAAGGCTGAACATTTGCCAGCAAATGCATCGTCTGTGCTAGACGTAACAGGTGCTGGGGACACTGTTACTGCTACTTTTGTTTTGGAGTATTTAAAAACAAAAAACATTAAGGTCTCGATGACCTTTGCTAGACTTTCCGCACAAATAGTTATAGCAAAAGAAGGCTGCGTTCCAATATCCAAAAATGATTTTTGTGTCAAAAAAAGTACACATTCAAAAATAATCTCTGATTACGAAGAATTGAAACTAATAGTAGAAAATGTGAAAAAGAAGGGCGAAACAATTGTTTTCACAAATGGATGCTATGACATTGTTCATTCAAATCATGCCAATTTATTAAGGAGAGCAAAGGACTTAGGGGATGTTCTATTTGTTGCAATAAACGACGATGCCTCCGTTCGAAGATATAAAGGACCAAATCGACCAATCATTAATCAGAAATCACGTCTTATCATGCTCTCCAGCTTCCAATATGTTGACTACGTTTTTTTATTTCACGAAGATGATCCAAGGAAAGTAATTGAGTTAGTTAAGCCTAATATTCATGTAAAAGGCGGAGAATACAAAAGTGAGGATTGCTTAACTGAAACAGAAACTGTAAAAAATGGCGGCGGGAAAGTAATATTAATCCCAAATGAGGACATTAACTCAACTATTTCTACTACAGAAATAATTAAAAAGATCGTCAAGGTTTATGGGAATAGTTTTAAAGAACAGAATGAATAAATAAACTTTTTTTTCCGAGCTTCACTTTTTTTTAATTGCTTTCAAACACAGTCATTTTACATTTAACACAGTTTTCTAGAAGGAATGACTTCCAAAATAATTTTTTAGTTGTTTTTGTTTATGAAGTTTTAGATGAGACCATTTGTGCTTATTCTTCAGCTTTCGTTTTTTTCTGATTGGTTCCACATGAGAAGTGAGTTTAAACACAGACTCAGATGATACTTCTATTTTTAAATTACTTTTTTTAAATTAATTTTTAGCAGAAATAAACTTTTACACATATTTCTCCTGCTATTTTAGGAATTTCATTTTTATTTGGGTGTTTTAAAAGATTATCTATTATTTCTGAATTTAATTTATAGAAATTTATAGAAATTTATGGGATATCTATGTAGAAATATTAACTAGTTATATTATAATTTATTTAACTAATTCTTTCAAAGACAATAGCAAATACATTTTGACCTATATTAGTATTTTGCCCTCTCAGATTTTGTTGCAAAAAAAAAATAATTTTATCAAACTTTATCAGATCACAGTTTCTAATCCCAAATGCTTTAACACTGCAAAATATCAAGAGCCTGAACAAAATCAGAGGTATGTTTTGTTTATTATTCTTTTGTTTATTATTTTAAATCAAATCTGTTTTGGATATAACTACAAGTGCTCTTTCAATTACATTTTTTTATTCCAAGAATCGTTTTAATATACTGATTAGAGAATCCTATTTTGCTTTAGTATTTAGAAAAAGCTTAAGTTTCTTTCAGTTCGACAAATCTCTACATATCAGCTCTGGAAATCTCTACATATCAGCTCTGGAAATCTCTACATATCAGCTCTGGAAATCTCTACATATCAGCTCTGGAAATCTCTACATATCAGTTCGGCAAATCTCTTTTAAGCATTGATTTTCCTAACACTTGGACTGTTTTACAAACCTTTGGTTGAGAATACCAGTCTGGATTAAACTGGATTCCCTCATCAACAGAGCTGTTACTTTTTTCATTCCAGCATTCTTTATTGTCCTTATCATCATCAGAACCAGAATAAGTTTCTTCTTTTTGATTATCCTCATTCTTGATTAGTTTTTCTCAAGTTGTTACAATTACTTAACCTTTTTTTCTTACAAAAAGTATCACATATACAACAAGGAATTTATTCTGTGACAATTGTAAGATGAATTCGTCCATGGCAGTAGTCCCATTTTCTTCATAGCTAATGCACCATCAGTAAATTAAAAGATATCATTGATCAAACTTAAGCCAAGTTTATTCAACTTATTAGTAAAATAATAACTGCTCTTTCTGAAGACTTCGATCTATTTATTCTAATCATAATTGCAGTAAAATAATTTGGAGATGTGCTAAAGGTGTTGGAGCATGTTCCGATGCACTTGATATTAGTCAATGTTTATTAAGGCACAAGTACCTTATAGTTCCACCTGAAGTCCACCAATCAAAAGAAAATGAAAATCTTTTGACACTTATCACCTTTTCATACCCCCCCCCCCCCCTCAATTTTTTAGGATTGATTTTGATGGAGAATTTTACGCTGATTAAGATCCGCATTAAAGCATAGATCTCCAAATCAATGCAAAATTCTCTAATTTGATGTTAAAAGTAGAAAAGCATACAATAAATTGCTAACAAGCGAGTAATGATTAATTTTGCTTCAAAGATTTCTTTTAAAGGTTTTAACAACCTGGTTTTAATTTTTGTAGTGAATATATTGAATATAGAAGTTTCAATCGTTGCAAATCATATCAAGTTTAATTAATTTCACCCCCACTTTTTATCTTTTAAAAATGTTTATGGAATAACTTGAAAAGTTCTTTTATTGATTATAACTACAATAAACTATAAAACTAATAAACTTGTTTAAAGTAAAAATGTATAAATTAAAAATCTTTAACTTCATTAAAATTTTATTTTTACTATTATGCTTGTCAAAAAAAATGTAAAAGTTTTAAACTAAAGAAAGATTTTATAAAATTCAAATTCACAAAAATGAATCGGATGTTTTATAAAAATCACATGCTTTAAAGAACGTAATTGCTTAAACATACGTTAAATAAAAAAACATGTAAACTTGTCTTAACCAAAAAAGCATAATAGTATTTCATCGAAGCTAAATCTATTGAATTTAGATTAACCGTTCAGAGAAAAAGTCTGTAGAAAGAATATCTCTGATCACGACACGTCTATAATATTTTGTATAGAAATTAAATGTTACGCAAGTGCAATATTAAGTAATATATCCTGCGACGTGCGTATTTTCTCTTCTCTTCGGCTCAGATCACCAGTCTTAAATAGAACACAGCTCACTGGATTATCCAAGATTTTGTGTTAAGCAAAACAAAAAGTTTTCTTCGCATAGACCCCAATTACCCAATTCAATCTTTCCACTTTATTATCTACTTTTCCAACAGTGGAATTTATTAGATTTCCCGCGTAATTATCAATTTTCTATAAGGTAATAGCTATAAATTTTGATGTTTTACGTTCGTTTCCATAGATACAATTACGTTATACACCAGTTTATTTAGATCAGCCAATAGAGATTGCAACACTTTGATCGTTCTTTTTTATACTTTTTTTTTTTCACGACGTAGCTCAATTAGGCTAAACTGGTTGTCGATTCATTTTAAAACACACTTTGCTGTAGTATTAAGTATAGAAATAATAATTGAATGCCAAAAAACAACTTTTTAGCATGCCACTCGAATTTTATCTTGTATTGAAATATTTGAATGCATTCTTTCCCGCATTCACAAATCAAGAGAATTTGTTTTAAACAAAAACAAACCTTCCAAATATTGAACAATTATCAATTTCTTTGAGTGAAGAGTTACAATCGTGTATTTGTAAAAGTTCATTAAATTTAGATGGACACTTATGGAATTGCCAGATACAGGACGCTGTCAATAAAAAGATGGCATTTGCATTTTCAGTAGACTTGTATCTGCAACCTCGGGTGCTTACATCACTTTGAAGGAAGGAGAGAGAGAGGAAGTCCTCAATACACCATTTGTTTAAAAGATAACTCAACACCAGCCTGTTTAAGATAAATCTTTAAAACTTTCATCGCTATTTAAAAAAAATAGTTCTGAAGATAAAACGAGGTCTTAATATATTCACTAACATGCTGATTATGATAGTTTCGGCCTCTCTGTTTGTAAATGTCAATAGTTATATCAGTGCCTAGTATTATTGCTAATGTTCTATCCTTTCGACTACCCGCTTTACTTCTGCTACGTTCTATTGCAAGGGCGGGGAAAAATTAATTGGGCAAACAATTAATTGCAATTAATTGATTGCAATTAATTGATTGAAAAATTTTTAATACCAATTAATTGATTGAAAATATTTTTTAAACCAATTAATTAATTGGGTCAGAATTGCAATTAATTGATAATTTTGCCATTAATATTATTTACCGAGATTATATTATACTTTTATGTAATTTTTAGTTTAGCACTGTTTTTAACCATAAAAAGTTAAAGATAGAATGACGCATAACCAATAATACGCATGTATAAATATTTCGAGCTGTATACGCATATAAGGTTAAGGATAGATTGACGCATAACCAATAATACGCATTTACACGCATTTTCATTTGATTTGTGCTATTAATTATGTTTGTATGTGGACATAAAGTAAAAAAAATCCTTTTTAGGATTTTTATAAATCTCGCAAACAATGAATACAAAAGAAATAGTCAATATTTACTTCAAGAAAGATGAAGCTAATGACAGTAATTGGACCTGTAAGTGCGGAAAAAAACTACGCCAGAAAACTGGGACAGGATGGACCAATTTATTTAATCATGTTAAAAGTATGCATCCAGAATATATAGAATATAATACTTCTTCAACTTCAACACAACAGCCGATTACACAGTTTAGTGGTTTTACTCATATTCCAGGACCAATAATACCAAAGAGTGCCGACAATATGTATTCATGGATAGAATGGGTGACTTGTGGCCTTAAACCATTTTCATTTGTAGAAAACTCTCTCACGCAAAAATACTCTAAATTAGAAAATATTTCCATAAAAACCATGAAAAAGTACATGAATTTGCTGACTAAAAAGGTTGAAGTAGAAATTGCTAACATAGTTCCAGAAAATTTCGCAATTATTTTTGATGGATGGTCAAACGGAAGTACGCACTATGTGGCATTGTTTGTATCATATCCTAATAATGCCAGTGAAAATGAGTACAGTACTGCATTAATTGCCTTTTCACCTATAGGAAATGAAACAGAGTTTACAGCAAAAGCCCACTTTGAATATTTATCATGGGTTCTTCAAAATATTCTTCGCAAAAATATGACTAACGTAACATCTTTAATAGGTGACAACTGTGAAACAAATAAGGCCCTAGCAAATCTGTGCAATGTTCCATTAATAGGATGTGCCTCTCACAGGTTCAACTTGGCTATAGAAATGTTTTTACTCAAATATAAACATATCATCGATAAGACAAATACGCTTATGGGTAAATTCAAAAATTTAAAGCTAGCCGGAAAACTCCGTTTGTTGACTTCTCTTTGTGCTATTCAAAGAAACACAACACGATGGTCAAGTACTTCAAAAATGATAAAACGATATTTTCGTCTTAAGCCATTTTTCACCCAAGGGAACTTCGATAAAATGCCCGAGCTAATAGATTACATGTTGTCTGCCAGGGAAGAAAATGATCTTCAGTTGCTAAACGAGACTCTACAAAAATTTAACTCATTAACCATTGCACTTCAAGGAGAATCAAGTGACATTTCAGAAGTAAGAATTTTATTTAATGAAATAATTAGACACGATGTTAATATGGGTACCTATTTATCTTCAAATGCAGATATTATTCATTCTAAAACATTTGAAAGTGCGCTAGTTAAAATATTGGACAACAGAGAGCACGAACTATTTTTAAATGAAAAGGAAAGTGTAAATAAACTTCTAAAGTAATCTTGTATCACGCAAGTTAGTGGACTTTGCTTCTAAGCTGCTAAAGAAAAGAAAATTAGAAAAAATGTCTTCGGATTCAAGATATGTGAATTGCAAGTTTCTGGTGCCAACGTCAAATATTGCGGAAAGATTTTTCAGTGCTGCAGGTTACGCAATTGGCCATTTGAGACATAATATACTTCCATCCAATCTTGAAATGCAAATGTTTTTGTGTGTTAACAAACGATTTTGGGACAGGAAAATGCTCTCAGATATTATGATGAATAATGAAAATAACTGATTGTTTTAGTGACTTACTTTTCAAGTAAGTTTTGGTTTTCAATTTATTTTTTATGAGTTCTTAGTAAAGACGTACTTTAAACTGGAATTATACATAACAATGTAATGTACAATTCCAGTTTAAAGTACGTTATTACTTTAAATATATATATGTAATGATTGCATGTATATATTTAAAGTAATAACCCAACAATATTAATCTTTTAAGTATGATATTTAATAAAAAATTATAATTTTATGTTCTGTTTTTAAAATTTTTAGACATTTTTAAAAACCAATAATTAATTGCAATTAATTGGAAAAATTGATTGAACTGTTCAAAAATTGCAATTAATTGATTGCACTGAATAATAATTGCAATTAATTAATTGGTAGTATATTTTTAAACAATTAAATTGCAGTTAAATTTTCCCTGCCCTTGTTCTATTGTATACGTTTAATTGACATCCGAAACATCTTAAGATTTTTTATTTTTGTTACAACTGAATAAGCCTTTTCTGCTTTCATGTATTAATAGCTTTGTTGCTCAGATGCTTTTAAGTTGATGCTTACCAAATATGTTGATGGAAATTCATTTAATACTTCTTTTTTTCCCGGTGCGGTTTTGGATCCTCTGGAGGTCTGATATCGAAACCCACGAAAAACTTCAGTTTTTAATCTTTTTTAAATTGAACATTAAAATTTTAAGTGTTTTGTGTACGTCAAAATTTTAAGGTGGTATTGGCTCCGCCAAGTATTTAGTTGAGCTTAAATCAAAGTTCAAAAGCCAGAGTGACATTATGAATTACTGACGCGTTCGATGATTAAAGCAATTTTTAATTAACATAAATAAAAATAATCTTTAAATACCACCACAATTAGAGATACCAGTAGCTCTAAAGGACTTTATGAGATGACGAGAGCAGAATAGTAGGCAGCAGAATATTTTAAAACCGATAAAAAAAAAAAAAAAAAAAAAAATTGAATAACATATTAAGAGAGCGCCGATAATGCAAATAGAACAAATAGAAGACAATCATATTTAAGGTTTATTTACACATTATGTATTTGTAACAATCTCGCCACACTTATTCAAAAATAAACGTATCCAGTCTCTTTTCAGCGGTAGTCGGTAATAGACCGGGTTGAGATCTTATCCGTTGGTTCGCCAAGAAAACCGCACATCGTTTTTCACCAAATTTGTAAGTAAAACATTAAACCACATAGAATAAGAAAAAACGACTAAAAAATAGTCAACAGTAAATTATTCGCGAAACGAACGCTACTAGATATGTTTGAAAAGGCGTATTTCATAACTGGTATCGCATTTGGAAAAATCTTGATTGATGGCAAGTAATAAAAAGAAAAAGATCACTCAAAACGCTCCACACGGTTTATAAACACTAATGAGTAATCTCAATTGATCAAGAAGCTCATTACTAATGTTGAGCCCATTCAATAGATTTAAGATCAATGCCATCCTGAATCATTTCCCACAACGGACTGAAAAGAAAATACATTACAGCATTATGTAATAACTCCTGAAAACTGAAGATTGTTTATTTGTAAAAAAAAAAAATTAAAATAATTTTCAAATATTTACATACTAAGTGTAAACATTCAGGTTATACAAAAAGGGTCCCAAAAGGTTTCGTTACAGAAATTCAAGTTTTTCAAATCTTTATTCCGAATTCATTAAAATGGCTTTTTTGTTTGTTGCAGATACAGAAGTTGAAATTTGTTGATGAATCATTTTTACATTACATTACTAATGAAATTACATTAATACTGTTACATTACATCACTATTGAAACTCTACTATTGATATCAAATTTTTGTTTTGAGAAATTATATATTTATATATATAATTATATGATTCGAGCAATGAAAGATTTAACAAACTTAAGATTATCTGCACGAAATCAAAAAAATTACATGGTTTTGAGAAGAAACAGCAATCCCACTAAACTAACACCTGTTTCCAACATCTAGCTTACCTGGCCAAACTGGTAGCACTACGAAAAAAAATTCTGCTTTCTTGCAACGACCGTTCCTAATTTTATTTTTTAACATATGTTTTCTCTCATATCGAAGTTCAAAGTGTGACAGCCATCCATAAACATAAATAGAAACCATTCACACGATAAAAAAAAAACCTCAAGATTTACCTCATCTCACGAAGTTTATTGACATTACTGACGCATTTCTGAATTGTGAAATCAATTTCTTCTTCAGTTGTGAAACGACCAATTCCAAATCTGAAATTGAAAAAAGGAATATTATTCTTCGTATATAACATTTTGCGTACAAAAAAATATATTTGACATTTTTCACATGTATTCATTTTTGGCGGTCAATATAAACTTAGAGATTTTAGCCCATTAGGATACAATAAAAAGTAATTTAAAAGATATAAGGAATTGAAATCAATCGCAACTTCGAAAAGGTTTCATTTCTTCTCCTAAAATATGTAACATGGAAATATAAAATTAAAAAACTTGTTTACCTTATAGATGAGTGTGCCATATCGTCGTCGGCACCAAGAGCTCTAAGAACATAAGATGGCTCCAACGACGCCGATGTGCACGCACTTAAATTAAAGCAATTCAATTAAAAGCTTAAGAAATTTTTATGAACGAGAAATTTGTAAGCTATTAAAAAATCTGTATGTTAAATAGTTGTATACTCCTTCTCTATTTAATGTTACACAAAGTAAACCACAAAGAACATTTTAGAACGGAAGAGACATTTTAAAGCGGAAAACACAGGTGTTGTTAAACGTGCTATTGATTTAAAGTTTTTATAGCGCTGATGACCTAAGCTAAGTTATAAGTTAAAAATTTCGAATCTAAAATAAGTCATCCATACTTTAAAATTTCTTTAAGACATTTTTACTTATTCAGCAGTTATGATCAATTTCCCGAAAGTTTATCATAAAAGCACAGACCAATCAATCACAATAAGTTAGAAAGCAATCGAAAAAATATTTGATATAACAACGTCCATGAAAAGCATACTGTAACAGTAATAAGAAACGTACTCTAAAGTCCTTTTAAAAAGGTAAGTGTGCACACAAGACATTAGAGAGATGCTTAAGTATTGAAAAAGAGCAAAAAGAAGTAAATAAATATCTAGAAGGTTGCAGAGCTACGTACCTGCCAGAAGATAGAGCAATATCTTTTAAAGCCATTAACAAACTTTCCCCTTCAATACATGAAAATGATAAATTGACACAGCCTGGATAAGTCATCAAAGGATCACCATTTCTTACAACATGATCAATTTGACTCATGATACCATTGACTAATCTCAAAGAAAGCCTTTCAATGTGTTTTCTGTCAAACTAAACAAACAGTTATTTAAAAATGAAGCAGTAAACTAAAATCAATTATACAAGTGTTTAAACAATATAAGTGATGAATATTACTAGAGAAAACATTAGCTTTTATTTTAACAAAGATTCATGAAACAGCAATTACCTCCATTTCTTGTCGAGCAATGTCACAAGCAGCACCAAAGCCAACAATTAATGGAGCTGGTAAAGTACCACTTCTTAAACCCCTATATAATATCAAAGATCAGCTTAGAGGATGAAGAGAGTTTGTTTTAGTTAAATATTTACAACTAAATATATATAAAAAAAATGTTAATATCAACATAAAATACCTTTCTTGACCTCCCCCACTCATAATGGGCTCTAATCGCACACGAGGTCTCCTTCTCACATACAAAGCACCAACACCTAAGATAGCATTTAAACTAGATAATTCTTAAAACATCGATCTTTTAATTGGATAGATAACTACACTAGGTGCTTTTACTCAAATCATAAAATATTGCTTTTTTTTTTTATAAATGCAGATTATCAAAATATTATCTTTATGAAAACACTTAATACCAACCTTAATACAAAGCCTTAAACATAAATAACATCAAAAAGGATTTAGCAATTTAAGACACCTTTAGGGCCATATACTTTATGACCACTAATTGAAAGTAAGTCAACATTCAGCTTATTGACATCAATGGCTACTTTGCCTGCCGCCTAAAAAATTTATTAAAAAAAAAAAAAAAAAAAAAAAAAAAAATTATAAATTTTTAGAAAAATAATATAAATTAAGACACACATAAATTTATCTAAAATATATAATTTTGTAAAAAAGAATAATATATTAAAAAAGTATACTTTGGAGTAGTTACAAGTTTTGAGTTTTGTTAATGAAAAAAGATAATTTTATTTACTGAATAGCACATCTTACCAATAATAAAGTTAAAATTTATTGAATCAGTAGAATATTTGACCACATATATGAAATTAATGGCTGAGCTGACAACTGTTATTAATTTTTGTATACCTGAGCAGCATCAGTGTGAAAGAAAACATTTTTCTCTTTACAAAGGGCACCTTGAAAAAAAAACAAACAGAAGTTAAGTGAAGAAAAAACAACTAAGCATGTTAAGAAACATAAAATACAAATAACAGACAAATAAGAAAATATATACCAATTTCTTCAATAGGTTGTTGAACCCCAATCTCATTATTAACAAACATGACAGACAATAGAGATGTTTCTGGCCTAATAGCATCTTTAAGAACCTTAACGGTCAAAACAAACAGAACATTATTTCATTTAATTGTTCATCCATAAAACAAATATAATTCAAGTTGCAATTGTTTTCTGGTTGTTACATTTTCCTCTCACAAAAGTAAATTATACAAAAAATGTTAAAAATGAAAACATCATTAACGATGATGTTAACAACCTGTATATCGATCAGTCCATTTGATTTCACTGGCAAATAGGTGACATTAAACCCTTCACCTTCTAAATATCGACAAGAATCAAGCACACATTTATGTTCCTTAAAAAAAAATTATTCTCATTTTTTATGAAATTATAACATAAGTTCAATGCTGGAAACAACATCAGCACATAAGACAATCCAGTTCACAATAAAAATTCCATTAAAAAGTTCAAAAGTTTTTATATTACTTTGAATTTTCTAATTTTAAATTTGTACTTAATTTTCTTTTTTCTGACATAATTTTTTAAATCAGTAGTTTTCTTAAAAACAAAAACAACTGGTCATTTAAAATTTAAAAACTTCTTGATTCATTGAGATTACTCATTTCATGTTTATAAACATTAAAAAAAAACATTTGTGCAAAAGTTTTTAATTAATACCAAATAAACCATAAATTTAAAAATAAAGCTGATTCATCAAAATAAACTAACTAAAATAACCTTTTGTAACCCAAAAAAGAACATACAGTTTGAGAGGTGATTATATGATTTTTCTTTCTTTTATTAAACTTTGCCACACCCTAAAAAGAAAAATGTGTATTAAAAAAAAAAAAATTGTACATTTTTTTCATCATTTTCTGCTCATCACTTATTTTATAATGATTTTCTGCTCATCACTTATTTTATAATCATTTTCTGTTTATTATTTATGTTCTTGTAAAATTGAAAAAACAAGGTTTTCTGTAACTTTTTAAAAATTATCCATTACTCTTTTTTCAATTATAACTAAAATAAAAGCTGCTGAAAATAAAAAAAAAAAGTTAAAAAAAAGTTAACAATCTTAACTATGGTTAATTTCAGATTCTTAAAAGTTTAGACCTCAAAAAGAACTTAAAAATTATTTAACAAAAACATACCTTAATAGCAATATTATTTGATTCAGTGGCCCCACTTGTAAAAATGATTTCCTTTGGATCTGCTCCTATTAGATTTGCGACATGCTAAAGCAAAAGCACCTTCTAAGTAATTTCAAAGCTTGAGTTTCTTAATATTTTCTTATAGATAAAAACCTCACAGAATAACAATATTCATCATTGCATTGCACTTTCATATCATAAATTTAAAACCTAAAGTGATCCTGATGTTGGTATTCGTGCAAAAGTTTATTAAAATAAAGTTGAATTTATGCTGCTGTTGCATATGCTCCAAGGTTTTAGCCAAGTAATTTCCAATAAATTTTTCTTAAAAAACTATTTTACAATACAGATAGCAAAATGCATAAATATATATGTATGGAAGATATGATAACTATTTAGCTCTACAGAATGCTAAATAGAATGATAAACTGGTACTTCAATTACATTTTTAAAAATTTTGTGAAAAGAACTTTGATTTCCGAAAAATGAAATAGCATTAAATTGCCTAATTTATTATGTACCTTATGAACACCCTCCAGACTATTCTTAGCTTGATGCAAATGATGCTGAGATTACTCTCCAGTTTGGTAAAGATTGTTGTATTAAAACCTACAATTATATGATTAGCTGTTGATTATTTTTCCATCTCTCATATACTTTACAAAAACTCATCATAGAAACCTTTTACTGATTTCTGTGTTCTATCACAGCTCTTGGGACACCTGTGATAAAAAGATCTTTTTTGTTGATTAGTCATCTCTCACCTATCATACTAAAAACTGTTTAAAATTTCCTGAATTTCCTTAAGGAAATTAAAAAATATAAAATATATTTTGACATTTGCTAGATTTTTGTATGAATCTTAATCCCTATAAATCTTGTTGATAAACTCATCATTTTTTATGAATTTGAATAAGCTAGAATAAGAATCACTTCAACCATACTCACATATATATATATACATATACAGTCATTAAAAAAATGTCAGGCCACCTGTTGAATTTTTAATTTTTTTAAACAAAATTAAAAAGATGCTTAACTTCATTTCTTTTTCATTTATTCATTAAACTCTGATGTTTTCCTTAAAAAACACCAGTTCAAAAATATAATTCAAAAGTTAATACATTTATCACTATGAAATCTTTTATGCACCTATTCAATGTAAAAAAGTATTCAGCCAACTGTGAATTTATGATTACCTGTGAACGTTTTAACATAAACTTGATAGGATATTGATAGTAGATTAACTGTTGATGTTCCAATCACACAAATGGTAATTCACAATTGAAAGGCCATCTTTTGTATATTGCATTTGCAACTGATTTTTTTTTGGTAAAAACATCCAAAAATGACTTGAGTAAAAGAAACTTTGTTTGAAGAACAAAAAAAAAACATAAATTTACATCAGGATAACAGAATTTTTGTGTTGACTGTGGTTTGAAAGCCATTCTAGCAAATTGGAAAATTGCTAGAGTGGTTTTCAAACCAGTCAACAAAATAATTTTATCATCAAAAGCCTTGATAAAATTGTCTTATTATTCAGCAAAGCAGGATCTGCCCAGCAATCAAAAGTCAACACACTGTGCCAAGTGTGAAGCAAAGTTGTTAAAAAATATAAAAAAAAACCTTGACTGTTTTACTCAATGCATTCAAGTCAACCATGAAATGAAAGAGTAAAGAAATAAACATTCTCCTTACTTTCCTTGCTGTCTCCACTGCTTCTTCTGCTTCCCACCCATAAAAATGAGTTCTTGAATGAGGGTTTCCATATTGTGATATCATATATGGAAGCATTGCATCAAGAACTCTAGGATCCTAAAAAAAGCCAACCACTTGTGTTTGTACTCTTTTTAATTGAAAGAATTAAAAAAAGTGGCAAAATCACCTGAGGGTGAGTTGATTTTTTAAACATCAAAAAAAAAAAAAAAAAATTAAAACTAAAAACTCTGTTTTCCTTTTCTTATATTTTTTTAAAAAAGAAATATTTTTAAAAACTTTTTTTTGTACAATCTACAAAGTTACAAAAAGCTCATGAAATGTTTTGATTTCAAATAAGAAAGGAAACAGAATGACTCTAGAAATAAAAGATTGTTTTTTTTCAAGGGCCATTCGATTTATAAATCTAAGTTTTCATGGTCAACGGCTCAGATTTGAAACTTTCAGTTTTTTGTTTCATGCATTCCTAAGATATGTGTATTAAAAATGACAAATCTTCAACTTTAAAACTTGAGAAGCAATAAATCAAATATACAAAACATATTAATTATATCAAAGGAATAAAAATGTATTACTTACTAAAGGTGTTGTTGCTTGAGCATCCATATACAGGGGTTTTATATGAGATTCATTTTTGAGATCTAAAGAACAAGATTTTTAGAAATATTTTTTAAGCAAACTATTGTTTACATTTTGGATTTAAATTTCCTAAAGTGAAGTCACCAAAACAGGAAAAATGAACTTTAGAAATTTTTCATGGCAAATATAAAGAGCTTTAAATTTATATTTAATGTTGATAACCTTATAAGTTTTAAATAAAAGAACCTTCAAACTGGTCAAAATTTTTACACAGGGCTCTGACCCTTTAGCTAGTACCGCATAATAATCAAACCAGTCTGTGGTGATCACAGAAAACAGAATCAAATCAATTAATCAAAAACCTGTAGGCTTTAACTATTAGCCTAATACTCATAGCTACTAGCTGCTTGTAGCATTGAATGATTTTGGTACTAGTAATACTCTTTAGTAATATATAAATTATAAACTACATTCACAGAATAAATAAGCCACCATAGTATTTCCATTTATTTATTAACCATCTGTTAACTATTCTTAAGATCAAAAATATAATTTTTTTCTTTTATTACAAAATACAAGCTTTGAATAACTATGGAAGATTAAGGGGAATATAAATGAGAATATTTTGTGCCTAACTACTACAGTAATAAGACAGAAATACTATTACTAAAGCTTGTTAGTAGCTACCAAGCTTATGAGAGAAACTGACAAATTTGCATTCATTTTAACTGAAAGTTGCATTAATGAAATATCAAAAATGAACATTAAGCATGAGCATATATCCTGGAGTTGGTATATTTTTATCAACTCTGAGTGAGAGTTCTTTGCACTGTGGAAAATTAGCTTGCCTCCACCTGGAATGGTGAACTGGGTATGGTAAAACAACTTTAAGCCCAAAAACTTTGATGTCAGAAAATTTTTAAGGTCCATGCCACTCCAATTTGTGTGCAAAAACCAATTATTTCTCAGAGGGCTGGTGATGAACTTAAAAATTAACTTAGAAGGGTAATTTTTTTCAAGATGCAACAGTTTAGCTTAGTTATCAATTTTAGACAGCGGGCAGAATGAAATATGGATGTGTTAAGTGAGCATACATGTGAAAGTATTTAAAAAACCAATATTTAAAAATGATAACCAATAATCTAAAATGATACATTATTATTTATAACTGAGACTAATTTCTTCTTCTATTTAGGTCAAATTCAATAAGTAAATTACATACCTAAGCATTTCTATTATTTTTAAGCTTCATATAGAAAGGGCTTATGAAAATATTTGCTAAAAATCGTGAAAATATTGTTCCTAGTTTTAGGGGAAGGATATTTTCACACAATTTTTAGCAAATATTGTCATACCTAAATATTTTTTTTATTTTTGAAGAAAAATATTTCTTGAATTATTTATTTTAAATCAAAATATTTTTAAACCATTTTCAGAAACAAGATGTCAAAATCAACTAGGTTTAAAACAAAGCCATATCTTTTTTAAAGAAGAGAAACTTAAAGAGAGTCCTAAAGAAGTGTTTTCTACATATGAAAAAATTATTCTCCACTTTCAGTTTAGAAGATCTAATGATAAAATAACTCAACACAAAAGATTATTGCTTGTGCCATTGGACAAGGTGTTCTGGTCTTTTTTAATTGTCCAGAAAACTGCATTCTAATTGCAGTAAATAAACTTTGGGAAGACTTATTTTTGTATTTCATTTTTATTTATACATCAAATAACAACATTTATATGTTAAACAATTACTATAAAGTGCAGCATGTGGGGTATGTATGACAATGTGAGTGCACAGCTATAATTTCTATATGTACTTTATAATATATTACAGGAAGCATATCACTGATCTGATCAACAGCTGGGAGTTTAAAGAAAAGCAAGAATAATAACACAAAATCAGGAGGAAAAGCTAGACAAGATATTAAAAATAATATGGACTCATACCATAAAGATATAACCATAAATAACATATCAAAAAATGACCTGGAAAAAAATTTCCCCAATGAAACTGGAAACATGTTCTTTGAACCAATGAGTCAAAGATGCAAACTTTTGGTTCAAAGAGAAGAGCATGTGTTCTAAGAAAAGTTGGTGAAAGGATGATATTTACATTCCATTTTGAAAATTGTTAATTTGCAGATTCTGGAACTTGTTTTGGTCGATTCTTGGTCACACATTATGAATTTGGGGAAAATGGTTATGCATCATTGCATTAATTATTTTACACTTAAATGCTATTATTTTCAAAGTGTCACATACAAAAAAACATACCAAAAAATATTGAAAAAAAACAAAAAAACAAAACAACAACAACAAAAAAAAACAACAACAAATATGACTAGTTTAGCCATATTTAAGAGAATTTTAGGAGATTTTGAGTTTTAAAAAATAAGATATAGATATAGGTCAGAAAGCGTTAAGTGAAGCATCAAACTGGCATAAAATAGATATGAAGGATGGTTCTAGGATCAACAACAAAAAAATAGCAGGTAGATTATTATTTTTGAGAATTAAGTCAAAAAATACTCTATAAGCATTTTAAAGTGCCAGGTGACATCCAATCCTATCAAGGATCTGAAGGTTCAAAATAAAAATACTGAGTGGAAGAGCAGTCTTATAGTTTTTCAAGTAAGAGAATGAAAAACATGTGTATTTAACACAGTTAGAAACATAGGTGCTTATGCAGCTGTTAGAAAACCAATAAAGAAAGAAAGAAGGATAGCAAAAGTAAGAATAGAATGGGTTGGTCAATAGAAAAGTAGAAGCAGGTTATTTTTAGTGATAAAAGTAATTTTAAAACAATAAACAGGAAAAGCACAATTTTTGTTAAAAGATTACTTACTTTGAAAAAAGAAACTAAACACAAGCTATTTTAATACCTTTTTTTTTGAACACTGTTTATACAGAAATTATAAAACTGTCATTTATAAACTTTTAAGCAACAAGTTTTTTATTTTAACAACAATTGTACTCAAATATTTATTTAAACATTTTTGCAGTCGGAGAGGAGATTTCAACAGATATTTCTAATATATGTTGAAAATAATTTCTATTGTAATAGTCTAAAATATAATTTATATTTAAACTTACTGATTTCCTTTTTACCAGCAGTTGCAGTGACTAAAAGCCGTGATGAAGTAGTAAATCTTCGACTATTATTTCTCACCAGTAAATGCCCAAAATATTTGAACATATACATTTTTATTATTGATAATTTTTCTGCAAAAGTGCAAATAAAAAGTTGTAATATTACAGCTATTTAACAATTTCTTTTGTAAAAGTATCTCTTTAACTTAACTCATTTAGGAAAAAAGAAATAAGAAAAACAGACAATAATTATTACACATATAATTAACATTCATATAATTAACAAAACTCAAACTCTTTAAATTGTCAAATGTTAAAACATTATTTATGGTATTTCATTTGTACAATTTCTGTCATTTTTAGATATCTAATAAAGGAACTGCAAATACTAGTAAGAAAAGTAGATTATTGGACAAAAAATCTATTGAATTTTTGAAACCTATATTAACAAAAAAAACACAAAACAACAACAAAAAAAAAAAGCACTTGTATTTTGTAACTTGTAGTCTGTGGAATAAAATTTAGTTTTTCTATTTTACACTCAAGATCAGTAACTCAAAAGTTGGAAAAACTTATTAGCAAAAAAAAAAAAAAAACATATCTGAAGAAACCAACTGAGCTTGCTTTAAAAATTTTTTGATAATTTATCAAAGAAAATATGGTTGTTATAGTAAAAACTAAATCAAATAGAACTATTGATTTGCTAACTAAGCTTCTACTCAATAAACAGCATACATCTATAAAATAGAAGAAAAATAATATCAGAAAAAAAAATAAACAAACTAAAAATTGGTTTTGATTCTTAATAAGAATGGTACTTCTATATATATATATATATATATATATATATATATATATATATATATATATATATATATATATATATATATATATATATATATATATATATATATATATATATATATATATATATATATATATATATATATATATATATATATATATATATATATATATCTGTGTGTGTGTGTGCATTACAATTTGAAAAGCCAACATGTTGCATGCCACTACCACATCTTAGATGGAGGATTGAAGTATGTGCTGTTACACCTGTTTAGATCAAAGTCAAGTCCATATATTGATAGTCAGACATTGCAAACTGAATTGAACAATGGTGAACACTTTATGAACTATAGTAAAATTTTGAACAAATTAAAGTGTATTTTTGGAGTGACGGCATCAAGTTTAACATTTCATCAATTTATTCTCAGATTTTGGACAAGATTCAAAGCAAAAACTTCAACACCTCCCTGCTCTCAAAAATTCAAGATAGAATTTTAGAACAAACGTTGGTTGTTTTCAGGAAAATGATAATAGTATATAGATTTTTTCTGTATTTTGAAAGAAACTTACGATACTCGTGTCATGTATATATATTACGACGTTTACGGCGAAACAAAATTTTAATGAATACATTTTATTACATAATATAAATTTTAAATAATTTTACTCCCCACGCGGCATAATGTAAAGCCGAAATTTGTGTTTAAATTTGGGGGAGGGACTAAATAAGGATGCGATATTAAGGGGCACTTATTGTAGGATTCTGCATGAGGAGAAATACCGTTGCCAAAAACAGGGAGCTATGAGCTGACCTGAAAGTATCATTTATATGGGGTGAAAGAAGACATTCCAAAGTTGAGAAATGTAAATTTTGAAATCCAACAATGACGTCTGCGAAAATAAATTGAATTTGAAAGATTGAAACTACCGTTTTCAAACCTTGGAGTAAAAGTTGGAAAAATACTTACTAAATCTGACCTATTAGCATGGAAATTTGTGGATATATAATAAGCAGTATATGCAACAAACCACTAACTATTCACTATGATAGTAAATTTTTACCCAAAAAAAAAATTAACTGAACTGCAGCTCATGTCACAGGCAGTGGTGAAAAAATGCTAATTAGTTTTAAAACATGGTAAGCTTGAAAAATTGTACATTTACTTTTACTAAAAACCTGTCTTGTTTTAAGGGCATTATAATTAATAATAATAATAACAATAATAGTAATAATAATAATAATAATAATAATAATAATAATAATAATAATAATAATAATAATAATAATAATAATAATAATAATAATAATAATAATAATAATAATAATAATAATAATAATAATAATAATAATAATAATAATAATAATAATAATAATAATAATAATAATAATAATAATAATAATAATAATAATAATAATAATAATAATAATAATAATAATAATAATAATAATAATAATAATAATAATAATAATAATATTAATAATAATAATAATTGAATCATTATTATTGAATCGATAATCAACAATGGTAAAGTTTTTTTAACTTTATCGTTACATTGTTTTCTTTTTTGTGACATACATAATGTTACATTTTTCAATATTTAGTTGCATACTCCATCATTTCACATTACAATTACTACTGCGGATTATTTGAAAAACTTTAAAATCATAGAGTAGCGTTTTCTTTAATAGGTACTCAGGAAGATGATTGACATTAAAAACGGTATTGGTCCCAGAACTGAGCCCTGGTAAAAAACTTGAAACATTAAGCCATGTAGAACAATTTTCTCCGAAAACAACTGTTTACTTTTTATTTGATAGAACCGACTCGATCTATTTGAAAATCCTACCTCTTATGGAGTGAAATCTGTTTTTGGAGGAAAAAGTAGGTGTAAGTGCAATGTTTATAGAATCTATCATCAAAGCGAATGACTTCAACAAAATATATTTCAAAACTTAAATTTGTTAGTAATCCAGGTAATGAATGGCAAACTAATTTTCGAAAAAAAATCCTTGGTTATTTTGAAAAAAAATCCACTAGCCTTGGTAGAGCAACATCATTTAGCGCTAAAAAAAGAAAAGCATTTTATGATAAGTTGGCTGAAGTAATGGATATATACGAAGTAAATGCTTCGAAAATATGAAATATTGACAAAACAGGTGTATATACAATATTAAAACCTAATAAAATTATGGCTGCATAAGGTAAAGAATATATTGATCCCATGACTTTTGGGGAAAGAGCTAATAATGTCAAAACAGTAATTGCTGTATCTGCTTCTTAAAGAATAACGCCCCTTATGTTCCTATTTTCTCGTAAAAATTAAGGATTATTTCAAAAACGGTGGTTCGCTCGACTGCATTGGAATAGGAAATGAGAGTAGGCTGGTTGCCTGATGCAAAAATCAACAAGTTTGTACAACTTTTTGTAAAACACATAAAGCCTTCTAATAAACATTGTAATCTGCTGATCTCGGCAAACCCATTTTTACTTTGAAACACTTAACGTAGTGAAAGGGAATCTGATATTGATGTTGTTTTTCCGCCACACTTTAGTCAAAAGCTAAAGCCACTTGATTTATCAATATTCATGACTTTTAAAAAGTTCTTGGCTGGCGTAAAAGGTGCATGGTTAAAGAACATTGCCAGAAAGACTAACAATTTATGACATACCAAGAGTAGTGCCAGTTTTATTTCGGTAAGCTATGCTTTGTACAATATTGGAAAAGGTTTAAAAAAAACTGGCATTTTCAGTAACAATGATTTTTTCCATAACTTGTGACAGACCGTCCAGAATTAAAAGCCTTGTTTCTAAGCTATTGTGAGGAGGGAAAATGATAAAATTGTAAACATTATCTTTAAGTTTTACCCGACTCAAGCATATAACATTCGAACGAAGAAAAGAGTGAGTCAACCAACAAAAAATTACGCCAGAGACTTATTGAATTTGACATATAAATAAACGATAAAGCGAAAAGAAAAGTAAAAAACAACAACAACCAAGAAAGACGTACACACAGAGACTTATTGAATTCGTCATATGAACAAGATGATAAAGCGAAAAGAAAAGTAAAAAGTAACAATAACCAAGAAAAGACGTACACGCAGTGAATTATTGAATTTGTCATATGAATAAACTATATAGCGAAAAGAAAAGTAAAAAATAACAACAACCAAGAAAAGATGTACGCACGGTTGAATGGTTGATGATTAAGTAACAAAACCGTAAACAACTGAAAACTATAAAAAGCTCAAAAAAAAGAAAAAAAGGAGAGGAGGAGGAAAGGAATGGAAAAGTAAGAGATAAGAAGAGAAAAGAGATTTAAAGAGATTTAAAGAGAATTTTAAGAGAAAAGAGTTTTAAGAGATTTAAAAGAGGATTAATGAGAAAAGGATTTTTAAAGATTTAAAGAGAATTTTATGAGAAGTCTTTATGAAGATTTCATGAAGAGAAACTTATGAGAAGAATTGGTAAGAAAAGATATTTGAATAACTTTAAATAAGCGTTATTATCTGTATTGATTTATTGATATTTGCATGAATTAATATTAAGAGAATATAAATTGATGAGAATATTTGAGAATATTTATTAAGAAAAATAAGAGAAGAAGAACCAGTAGTAAGTATTTTTGTTTGCATTTTGATTATCAATATTACTGTTGTTATTACTATATGCGTTAAATATTGTTATTGAAAAGTTTGATGCTCTAACCGCACACCTTACTATAGTCGCGCCGTAATATATCACCTGAGGGACCAAACATAGAAAACATTTAATAAAACCCCCAACACACCCCAACCTTGTTCCCAACCTCCATAACCTTTCTACAACCTAAACCTAGCCCTTTCCTAACTAAGTACTCCCCAAACCATCAACCTTGTCCCCAACCTCCATATAACTAATCCAAACAACACCAAACCCAAATCTTCCCCTTACCTCTTTCCACCAAATATTAAACATTTAAATAAATAAATAAGAAAACAATTAAACAATAATCCACCGCCCTCACACTATCAAGATTGTCCTAAAGACATTTTAATAGCATGTGTCTGTCAATCTGTCAGAGATCTGTTATACAGCATGGAATCCACGTCTGTCAATCTGTCAGAGATCTTATTTTGAGCATGGAATCCACGATACTTCCTGTGCAATTTATATCTTGACTCGGCAGCTTTTTCACACAGTACGCCAAGTTGAACAGGCGAATGCAATAGAATTTCAGCAGCATGTTTAAAATATGCATACATGCATGCTAATACCTTGTGCACTAAAGATGGAATCATAAACCAAGAACTCTATATATCAAGAAATAATTTATAAACTCACTGCAATATGAATCCAACTTCACTGCATTGGTTTCTAGCTGGCAGTTAATCGCGATCAATATGTTTTTAAATTGAGCAATCAGGACTTCTAGCATATCAAAAACTCCACTTAATTTCTTTGGATAGGAGAAACTCGTCGACAAATATTTTTATACCAGATAAACAATTGAAAAAAAGATAAGCTTCTCTACCTGCATCTTGTGATCATACCATTTCTTTAGGGATATGCATCATATGGAACGATTGTATCTGGTATTAAAAAAACCCAAATTGAGACCGAAAAGTTTTCTCAAAAACATCATTTGATATTTTTGAACCTGATTTTAAAAATAGAATTTCGTCATGAAAATGTTGCAGAGCAAACTTTTCGTATTTGAATATGAAAAATTATTATTGTTATTGTTATTATTATTATTATTATTATTATTATTGTTATTATTATTATTATTATTATTATTATTATTATTATTATTATTATTATTATTATTATTATTATTATTATTATTATTATTATTATTATTATTATTATTATTATTATTATTATTATTATTATTATTATTATTATTATTATTATTATTATTATTATTATTATTATTATTATTATTATTATTATTATTATTATTACTATTATTATTATTATTACTATATCTTAAGAATTAAATCTCTCGAAAAAGTGAAAGATATGAATCTAAACTTTTGGCTGGAATTAGTAAACATGTCAGAGATTCGATTGTGCTCTATATCTCAATTCAACTATTCTAATAAAATTTTTTATGTCCAACAAAAATGAAATTTAAGATATTTTTAAATCAATTTCGATTAATAATCACTTTCAAAAAAGAAAAATATCTATTTCCAAATAGATAAAAGGGAAGTGGGGGCACAACAGCCCCCGTAACGTTTAGATTAACGGAGTATGAAAAAAAAAACGGCATGCATTTTTTTTAACAGTGTGTTTCGATAAACACACCATTAAGCTTTAAATTACTGCAATTAAGGGGCTGTTTATATGGACAAGGGCTAGCCTGTTTGCCGAGCTAGCCCGGAAAACGAGCCAGTTTTATTGGGTTGGGGAATATGTTCGTAGCGTTTTTATCAAAGACTTTTATTTAAGGGAAATCTTTACTTATAATAATAAATTAATCGATTGTTTATTCGCCATCGCTGTTTACGACCTCCTCCCACCTCTCGACCAATTTGTCGATGCCTTTCCGCCAAAAATCGCCCGATCTAATATCGAAGAAGTTATTGACCCAGTTTTTAAGGTCCTCTTCATTATCGAAGGTAACGCCCCTCATATGGTTCGACAGAGATCGGAAAAGATGGTAATCTGTGGGTGCAAGATCCGGAGAATACGGCGGATGCTAAAAGACCTCCCGTTCGAGCTCTTGGAGTTTGGCTTTGACGACTTGTGCAACATGGGGTCTGGCGTTGTCGTGAAGGAGTATGGTTTGGCCTTGTCGATGAGGTCTTTTCAGTTGAATAGCTTCATTTACGCGGCGTAGCTGGGCTAGTTAGAGCTCCTTGGTGATCGTGACATTCCTATCGAGCATTTCCCAGTGCACCATGCCCTCCCAGTCCCACCAAACACATATCATGATCTTCTTTGGATGAAGGTCACGCTTGACTCTTGGCTTTGGCGTATCTCCTGGTGCCACCCATTCCTTCCTTTGCTTCATATTAATGTATAGACACTATTTCTCATCTTCCGTGATGATTCGATACAAAAAGCGCTGTTTATGACCACGTGTTGCTCGATGGCGGGCGAGATGTTGAGAAGCAATTTGAAGGCGATTTTCTTTGTTTACTTCGCTCAACTCGTGAGGTACTCAGACTCCCAATTTTTCAGCAAATCCCATTGAATGAAGATGGTTGAGAATCGCTCTATGATCACAGTTCATTTTTTCGGCCAATTCACGACTTGTTTGGTGACCGTCCTCCTTTAAAAGTGCTTTGAGACGCTCTTCGTCAAAGTAAGAAGGTCTCCCGCTGCGAGGTGTGTCGTCGACGTCAAAATCGCCATTTTTAAACTTTGCAAACCATTTTCGTGCAGTGGACTTACCTATGACACCGTCTCCGTATACGTTGCAAATGTCCTGGGTTGCTTCAGCAGCCTTTTGGCCTCGATGAAAAGCGAAGAAAAGTAGGTGTCGAAAATGTTGTTTTTTACCTCCTGGATATTCCATTTTTAAGCCTTAAAAGTAACAAAAAATTAAATTATTCCAAAAGACGATTAGGACAATTTTATAGAGCAGAAAGAGCTCTATCGAATGAATATTTACACTTTGTCAAACAGAAACAAATCGTTGTAAAATAAAATAAAATATAAAAACGCTACGAATATATCCAATAAAATTGCGTTTATATGAATTTTTGCCAAAAAATTAAAAAATGATATCGAGGTCAGCCTGGCTTTTTCTAGCAGGGCTGGCCTCTTTATCAGTAAAATATAACTTTAAAGATTGAGGCTAGCGACAAAAAAACACATTGCATTTTAACAATATGTTTAACTGGTATTATAACACAAATAATGGTTCTTAAAAGCCTAATTGTATTATATAAGCTTCAAAAAATTAAATTTGATAATTTTTTAAATATTATTCTTTTACGAAAACGATCACAATCACTTCACAAGATGAAACAAGCAAGAGAGAGGCGCCTTAAAAGAAAAAATCGTAGCTGCTGGTTTAAAACTGGCAGAACTGATTATGGTAGCATAAAATTATAACTGGTGTAGCTCCCATTGATGTATGGAAAACAAATTTTAGGCTTTCATGGTTTTTTTTTCATGAATTTGGTTTCAGAGTTGGGCCCTTATTTATCTCCTGACCCTTTTTTCGCCTAACTCTAGAGCTCTATCAGTAGATAAAAAAGTCGCTATTACTTTATATTACTTAAAAGATGCTGGATCTTTGGTAAATTATAAAAGCAAAACAACTAAAATTTTAAGTACACGGAAGTTGCCAGTTTTATTATTAAATTTATTACTTTACGCGGAAGCTTTCAAATTTAAAAAATGTATTTGTACGCATGCGTACAAATTTATAAAAGAAATTAACCAGCCCGTTTGCCGAGATCTCAGCAAAAAGCAATGATATATTATATATACTAGATGTCTAACTTCGATCCGAAAAGTGAAGCCGTGGAAGCCGTTTCTAGTTCGGGCAAAAACATGCATTTTTAACTTTTATTTCGCACGTCGGATATAGCTTTTGCCCTTATTACAAATGGCGGATTCAATTTGTAAACAAAAAAAGCGGCTTCACTTTTCGTCTAACAAAATCCCGCAAGTTAGACATCTATATATATAATATATCATTGTATATATAATATATCATTGCAAAAAACAGTGAGATCTCGCTATCCGGGCTCGTTTATTCATATAAACGCAAAATAAAATTAATATAAAATATTGATGACGACAAATATCTCGGCTTTCCATATAAACAGGCCCTTAGAAAAAAAAAACGGTTGTGCCCCTAATATATATATATACCGCACCCAAATATATATATATATATATATATATATATATATATATATATATATATATATATATATATATATATATATATATATATAGAGGTATATATATTCATATTAGGATATGCATAATTATATACCTACAATATATGATAATCAACAGATATACATAAATATTATATTTATGTATATCTGTTGATTATTATATATTGTGTAATGTAATATATGTTATTATATATTGCTATGAGTATAAATCGATATCTTTTTATATTGAATATAACAAGATATCGATTTATACTCTTAGCTTTAATTTTTAATCTAAAACTCATTTATAAAAATTAAATAAAAAAATACGAAATCTTATTTCCGACATTTTAAAACAATACTATTTCTATTTAAGTTTTTACATGAAGCATTCAAGTGTGACGACTGTGATTGTTGTCATTCATAATTATCTAGCGATAACAAATATCAAAAGTATGCGGTTGTGCCTCCTGTGCGTCTATGCGGTTCTGCCCCAGAGGACAGTTTTTAGAAAGAATGCAATTTCATAGGTTGCTCATTAAGTTATGCCGATGTCAAAAACGATTTTTACTTGATGAAATAATGCTGTAAAAAATATGTTTAACTCAGAAAAATCAAAGATTGCTTAATCCTCCAAAAAAAGATCTGGAAAAATATGATGTAAATATAATACTTTTATCAAAATAGACATTATTATGTACAACTTCCCAGAAACGCAACAGGCGTTCTTTTTGACATAATCAAAATGAAGGAAACTGATTTACCGGCGCATGGTATGCTTTTTGCCATATTAGGTAACATTTTTTCAAAGGGAAATGTTGAAAAATGGTTATGCCTCCATATGCGGTTATGCCCCCACTTCCCCTATATTTTTTAAAGTAATTATTAGAAAATACGTTTAATTGTGATTCTAACGATATATAGGGTAATGTGCTCTAATAATGACCGGGTTTTATTAAGAGCCAAATTTAGGTCAGCTTTTATTACATTAGTAGTGGGAATTGCCGATTCTGGCTCATTAACCATAAGTGAACCGTTACTTTTTTATTCCGTGCAGGAAAGCAGTACGTCATATACACGTCACTTTTAATTATTTTTTTCTTGATGTAATTTGTGACGTAATGAATAGAAAAAGTAAAAAAATTTTTTTTAATTTTTCGCTTCATGTATTTTTTATGCAATTTTCAATTAATTTTTTTCAGTTTGATTCAATTTTTTTTTTTAATATTATTGCGCATTATCATGCGTATGTGCACTAAAGCGTCTTTTTTCGCAAACTTATCAACTCTTTATCATCAACCCATGAGTTGAATGAATCTGGATATCCATACCATTTTACTAATGATTTGTTCTTTTATTTACGAATAACTTTTTCAATTCCAAATATTTCTTGATTAGTTTTTTGCATTTCCTGTTCATAAAAAGTACCTTGTATTTCTTCCCCATTATTGTCTGTTATTTTATAAGAAAATGGGTCTGTGTACTGAATTTTTGATACAGCAAAACCCTCCTCAGTCCATCTTGGTGTGTATCCTTTTTCAAAATTTGACTTCTTTTTAGTTATCCAAATTTTATCACCAATGGAAAATTTGAAATAATTTCCTGACGAACATTTTGGATTGGTTCTTTCTGTTTGTGCATTTCCATATAAATTAAACCAGATAATATTCTTATTCTTTTTATCACTAGCTTCAACTGGAGTCCTTTTAATTGAAGAGTGTCTTATGTTGTTGTAGTTTTTCAAAGTTTTATCTAAAATATCTATATATTTTTTAGTATTATGAGCTGAAAAGTACTTGAGCACTTTTTCTTTCATCGTTCTATTCCATGAGTAAGTATTTTATACAGTTGTTGATTTTTGAAAAAGATTGCATGTCAACTAAATCAGCAGCCCATATTTCATCTATATCATCTACAATCACTTTTCTTCTTCTGAAATGATGGATAACTGGTTTATGAAGTTCGTTTGCAAGTTCAGGTCTTTCAGGCCTATAACAATTAGGTCTTCATTTTTTTCTTTTTCACTGATCGCTGGTAGTTTTTTTGAAAACCAAGTCCAAACTTTGCTTTGGCGGATATGATGGGTTTGATTATAGTATGCTGCATTATCAATTCTGTCAACAGGTTTGCTCTAATCTTTATATGCATCAGTAGAAGTGAGTCTTTCATCCAAGTTCGTACCTGGACCGGCAAAGTTCATACCAGGTAAATGCATCTCTCCAGGAAACTTTGCCCATGGGAGATTGAGTTTGCTAGTGACAGAGTTAATTGAGTTGACCAAATCTCCTCCTTTTTTAGGTCCATGCGAATCTGCTATTAAGGTATGAATGGTGTTGAATCTGCTATTAAGGTATGAATGGTTGGATTACAACAACTTGCAAGTTTTTGGAAAATCTCTTTTTCAGCCAGAGTATAAAATAATGAAAAATTGTTTTGATAGAAAATTTCCAAAAGAGGCTATTATTTTACTGTTTGATATTCAAAATAAGATTAAAGAAGAAGGTATGAATGCGGATTTCGTTGTAGAGGAATTTTCAAAACAATGGGATAACAAAACTAATACAGAGTGTAGTTTTTTTTGAGAATGCTGAAGATGTGCTACAACCTGAAAAACTTGATCTGAATAAGAATAACTTGATGATATTTGATGATTTGCAATTAAAAAAAGCAAAATACGTGCGAAAAATATTATACGAGAGGAAGACCTTCTAATATAGATTGCTTCTATCTTGCTCCAGACTTTTTTTTGCTTCCTAGACAGACGATCAGAAGAAATTCAAATTTTATTTGTTTGCTTCCTCAGGATGACAAAAGTGTAGGTCATATTTATAGAGATCATGCTTCATGTGATATGAGTTTAAAAGAGTTTAAAGAGTTTTGTAAGAAACGTTGGTCTAAACCTCGCGGATTTGTGGTTATAGATTTATCATCTGAAAAGTATGAAGTGAGTCACAAGAACTTGTTAGAATAACGAATATTAGCACTATACGAGTAACAAACGATGCAATAGGTGCATCATATTTTAACGGAGGTAGAACGAAAGATATATATTCATTCTTCCCGAGTGTAGGTCCTGCATATAAAATTTTAGAGAAACCACTTCATTTGATTTATCTTCCGATGGCAGTAGGCAAAATTTCTAGCATTGAGACAAAATTAGTAGATCAAAACGGAAAGCTGATAGATTTGCGAGGGGAGGACATAACTATTAGATATCATCTAAGAGAAACATCATCGTCTATTTTGAATAGATTATTTCCAAATGCAGCGCTGTCAAGAAAATAATTTTTTTTTTTCGTATAAAAAACAATGAGCAGATACGATAATATTAAAGTGAATATTTCACAGGGTCAAGCTGATAAAATAAAAAAAGCGATTCAAGACGGAAGCGCGGTTAGTATTAAACTATCTCATCAAGATCTAGATGGTAATCACGTACTAGCAGTGACTACTTCTTAATTGAAAAAAATTATAAAAGCATACAAGAATGGTACAGGGGTATCACTTATACTAGGTCAAAGACAACTTGCACACAACTCAAAAGAAGAAGGTGGGTTTATCGGAGCACTTCTTTCTTTTCTAGGAGCTATTGGAAAAACTCTTGTATCGAGTGTTATTCCAACGTTAGCGACAGGATTGCTAGCAGGAGTTTATTCGTCTGCCGGTTTGCTATGGTAGACAAAGTTGCCGGTAGAGGAGTAGTGTTTGTGAAAAAGAATGAAAGAGGAGTGAAAATGACAGTTGCAGGATCTGGTTTGTTTTTGAGACCTTGGGTAAAAGGAGGATCTATAGGAGACGGTATTTACTTACGCAGCGGAAATGGATAAGAATCAGTGGGAGCAGGTTTATTGTTAGGTCCAAACTCACCATTTTCAAGCATTCCGTTTTTGAATTTGATTTTATAAATTGAGACTTTTTTAAAAAAAAAACTTTTTAAAAAAATATTTTCTTATCATAATAAAAAGATGAGCACTCCTCACAAGTTATTTAAGCATAATGGTGTTGAAATTCCGAATTATAATTTGTTACAAAAAATTAAACAATTAGAGACAGAATCGAAACCAAAACAGAAAGAATCGAAGCCTATAGATAATAAATCAATTGTTTTAAAACATTTAGCTTTAGAACATCCTCCGGTGTTTGCTAATGGTAGGTATGAGATATTTGCACAAAAAGACATTAAACTCATTCAATTAACCCATCAGAAATTATCTTTTAGGATTGGTCTTCAAGTAACAAGAGGTACAACTTTAGAGACGTTGAGGGAGGAGTTAAAATCAAAACTAGACTATTATAAACATGATATTATATTAGCAGAGTCAACTGATGATATTATAATGGAAATTCACAACAACAGCAAGTCAGACGTGATTGTCAAAAAAGGAGAGTTTATTTTTTATAACTTTTACATCTTTATTTATTTAAATTTGCATAAATTATATCCTTCTAACCTCTAGAAAAATCTTTGATTTTTTAAATTTTTTTTCATTACTTTATAAAATGGAATATAATTGTGATATTAATTGCAATAATAAACTGTATCCAGTTCTTCCGAACGCGCCGATGGAAGATGGACATAGCTATAGCGCATTGCAAGCAGGTGGATATGCACTTGGAACAATCGGTTTAGGATTTTTAACGACAATCATTGCAGCTCCAGTAGTGATTGCATGCGAGAGTATTGCACTAAGTGCAGGGTTTTTGTCGATCGTTGGAGCTGTCGATCGTTTAAGCTGTGCTTAAAAACAGAAAAACAAGAAAAGATAAAAGTGATGTCTGATTCAAAGCTATATATCATAAGCAATTATATTTCAAAGTCATTAAAAGATGGAGTCATAAGCGACAGCGAGTACGAGCTAATCCTTGGAAAGCATCAAAAGTTTAAATCCATGCTTGAAGATATTTGAACAAAAGTGAGAGGTCAGATAGATGACATTACTAAGGAGTCACTGATCAACCAAGGGAGAGAAGAGGCTATTAAGGCGTTTAAAAATACGTTTAGCAAAAAATGAATATTTTTTCAGGGATTCAAAGAATTTACAAAAACAAAACATCAACACAGATCATAAGAATCTAAAAAACATAAAACATCAACACAGATCATAAGAATCTAAAAAACATAAAACATCAAACGTTTTATTTTTTTGTGCTTTTATAAAAATGTCGTCTTAAAAATTAGTGATCCTAAAAAAAGAGATCAAATTGTTGAAGAGTTTTTAGATGTAAAGAAAAGAATATATCAGAATAGCATAGATGATAATATGGCTGGCGCAAGCATTCAAGCAGACCTAACGAAAATGTATAAGTCGCTGATTGACAGTAATAACATGATAAAAGAAAGCTTGAAAGGTGCTAATGATAAATTAAGTGAAGGGTTGTTGGCTATTGCAAGCTCTTCTTTTTCAAGTACCACTCCAGAGATGTTGGCTTATGATGAAGAAATTATGAATGTAGGTAAAATTGGATCACATTACCTAAAAATGTATACTTTTAACAAAAATCAGACAGATAAAACATTTGGAGTTCATTTAAAAGACGGAGAACTGTTTATAGGAAAAGATCAGATATCAATTAACAATGATGACATTATTATTGGTGATAGGACATATAATGGAGCTGATAACAAAGTTCACACCAGATGAGAGAGTTTTTAACGAAGAAGATCTTAAAAGTTACAAGAGTATACTTTTAGAGACGGATGCAATTGTATCTGAAGCAAATCCAACCAAGCCGAAAGCGTCTAGAAGCGTGAAGTATAGAAAAATATTAGCTTCCATTTGGAGGGATGTTAAAGGAGATGTCAAAACGCGCTTGTCAATAAGTTGTCAATGAGCGTTGCTTCATGGAGAACTTGAAATACAGGGTCTAGAAATGAGGCTGTAGCCATATGCGATGAGCTTTTAAGAAAAGGAGCTATAAATAGAGAGGAATATAAAGTAATTCAAAATATTTTGCAATCAAATCACTGAGCATACGCGTGCGCTAAAAAGCGCTTAGCATGCGTGCGCGATGAAAGCAAAAAAAAAAAAAAAAATGCTTTATAAAAATGATCATTGTTAGCAACAAGAGGTATGGAAAGAAATATGTCATTGGTGGAAGTGGAATAATCGATATTATTAAAAATCAGCAAAATCAGCAGGAAAAGAGCTAGCTTCTTCTGCTATATACACTGCTAAAGACGTCGCCATTGATAAAGGGAAAAAAGCGATAGAGAAAGTGCATTCACGTACTGGAACAAACAAACCGGAACAGAAAAATCTTACTAAAAAAAGTAAAGGCATACTTTCAGGAATGGCTAACAGTGGAATTGCGCAAGCGACAAACACACGAGCAACAAGCCCACAAGCATTAAGGGCGCAAATGGACGAATTATCCAATTCAATGTTTAGAGGGTCGTTATAAAATCATCCAATTCATGTGGGTCTGAAAGACCTAAAAAAGATGTCAAAGGAAAATGCAATTAGAATACAAGATCTTGTAAAAATTGGAAAGGGGATTATGAGAACTTTGTAAAAATCTTTGATTTTTTTAAATTTCGTATATAAAAAATGGCAACTTCCGATATTTTTAATTTTACAGAAAAACCTACTGTTAATGAGGGGATAGAAAAATTTGAGTTTTGCAAGCACCTGCCAGACAGTTTAGCAAGTTTAATACTGCAGGAGAAATTAGAACCAACATCATGCAAGACGACACGTTTGCACTTCCATCCGAAGCATATATCTTGATTGAAGGAAGGCTAACAAAAGCTGATGGAACACCCTATGCAGATGCAGATGTAGTTTCGCTTGCAAACAATGGTATAATGCACATGTTCAGTCAGATATCCTATCAATTATCGAACCAAGAAGTGGAAACAATATGCAGTCCAGGACAAGCAACTACAATGCTTGGATTTCTTAAATATCCAGTTGAGTTTCAATTTTCAGAAGGTATGAAACAGCTGTTGCAAAGAGACACCACAGATGCAGCAGATTTTACTGATAATACTGGAAACGCTGGATTTAGAACAAGACAAAACTACATCATTATGCAGCCTGTTACAAAAGGATCATTTTCATTCTGCATAACGTTAAAACATATTTTTGGATTCTGCGATGATTATGAAAAAGTTGTTTATGGATTTAAACACGCTCTAGCTTTAATGAGAAAGAGCGATGATGATGTGATTTATAGAAACGCCGCTGCAGCAGCAGGAAAAATAGAATTGAGCAAATATTCCTTGTTTATGCCACATGTCATTCCAGCTGATATGGAAAGACTCATTCTTTACTAAGCCATTAAATCGAAAGTGACTGTTCCAGTAGCATTCAGATCGAGGCACTGTGATACATCCTTTGTACCTCAAACCAATACATTCTATTAGAGGTTAGGTACTAAATCAGCTAGTAAAAGACCGAGATACATTATTGTTGGATTCCAAACAGATAAAGATGGTAATCAAGAGAAGAACACTTTACATGGCACTTTAAATTTGGAAAAATTTCCTGCTACTGATTACAACTTGTCATTCAAAAACAACCAATACTCAAGAGCCTATAGAGATGCTGCCAAGTTTAATAATAAGTTTTATGGAGTTGATGAGATAATTTCACCACCTAACATATCTGCATTAAACTATAGATATATTTGCCCACTTATTATGATTGATGTGAGCAAGCAGTCTAATAGATTAAAATCTACAGTACTGGATGTGCAAATTAATGCTACATTTAGTGAAAATGTTCCTGCAAACACTCGCGCCTTTGCCGTTGTTATATCTGATAAATTGATGCAGTTTAAATCAGACGGAAGCAAAATGAATATTGTCTATTAGATTCTTTTTTAAATCTAAAAAGTTTTTTAAATTTAACAAGTTTTTTAAATTTAACAAGTTTTTTAAATTTAACAAGTTTTTTAAATTTAACAAGTTTTTTAAATTTAAATAGTTTTTTAAATTTCTTTAATTCATAAAATTAAAAAAAATGAATTAAAGGAATTTTTTTCTTGACATAATAAAATGAGATATAAGAAAAAGGATTTGAAAAAATTGTTAAAAGAAAACGGCATTTCTAAAAGGTCAGACAGTTTAGTAGCGCTGTTAACAATTGCTATTGAAAATAATTTGATAGACAAAAACTTGGTGATGGAAGATGTAAAAGAAGAGGAAAAAAAGAGACCTGTTCGAAGATTGAGAAGAGAAAAAACTGAAAAAGTAGATATGGAAAAAAGCATTGATCCCAAGTATGATGTTGGAAGATTGAGAAGAGAAAAAACTGAAAAAGTAGATATGGAAAAAAGCATTGATCCCAAGTATGACAGGCTAAAGTTTATCAGAAAAAAACCTGTGACTGACAAATGTTGAAACAGGAGAGGTTATTGAGTACAACTCTTTGTACTAAGCGGTTAGAGAGACGAGACACGGTGGGAAGTACTTGGAGCTACGAGATGGAAACGTGGATAATGGATTTAAAATAGAAATATTAAATTCTGAAAAGCTAAAAAAATGTAGATCCAAAGAATTGTGTCTGAAAGACCTAAAAAAACTCATGTTGAAAAATGACTTCAGATTTTTTATCGCATGGTTTAACAAGAAGAAAAAAAATACGCAACTTTTATCCTTTTTTTCTGCAATGCAGCAAGAGAGAAACAGATATGTATAAGAAAAAGCATCTTGAGCTTCTTGCGTTTGGAATAGGAGGTGTTATTATTAATGATTCCGTATACGTCACCGAAAACGGAAATTTTCAAATCCGAAAAATATTCAATATGAAGAGAGAGACAAGCTTTACAAACTCGTATGGATTGACGAGACAGAATTTTCACGAACTGAGAAAGAAATTAAAGAGCACTTGGGACAACTTAAAGAAAAGAGACAAGCTAAGAGTTATCGACAAGTATATGCTTAATTTGGATTGTGATTTTAAAGAGAAAAAAAAAATCAAAAGCGACATCACCAACGCGCTCACCCTTGGCTTGGTTGAATCAGACGACATTGCTTTGCCCGATCGTGAATAGAATTAAAAAATGATATAAATAAAAATCTTGCGCTATAAAAATGAAAAACAAAAATGTCAAAGAGTTGCGAGAAATCGCAACAGAGCAAAAAATAAAATATTACTACAAAATGCGTGAGAATGATCTTGTTAGAGCCTTAAATGTGAATTTATTAAACAATACATCATCTCAAAGACCGGTTCCTGCTCCTAGACCGGTGAGACCTATATTAGGTTCTTTGAACCCACATATCTTAGATGAGCCTGTTCCATCATCAGCTTTATCACCTGTTTTGGTTCCTACTACTCCTGGATTATTTTCAAGGTTGGCAACAGCTGCAAGAAGTGTATCGTCGTTCGTCATCAACAGTTACAACGATGTGGTCAATTGGATTAAACCATACATCCCAGAAACAATTAAGAAAAAAGTAAACGAGACAGGCGTGGAGATTAACAAAAAAATACTTCATCAGTACAATACACAAAATAAGATTAAGTTTAAAATGGTGAGGCATGAAGTAAATCGTGTTACTAAACAATTTTTGTATAAAGTCGAAGACGAGCAGCATGACGTCTCTTCATTCTTAAACTTGGCGAGAAAGGGAGCAATAAAAATACTGAAAGAAAATAGAAATAAAAAAGTTCACATTCTTGTGACATGTGAGATGGAACACATTAGTATTTTAACTGGAGAGTCAACAACTCGAAATGTTTCTTTTTCATCTAACTCTGGAATTGTATTAGAGTCAATTGATTTGGAAAAGTTTAATGAAAGAGAGAAAGAAGCAATATGGAAAACAAGACAAAGTACAACAAGTTGGGATCGAATTGCAGAGTTTCAGCCATCATGAAGATGGATATAAACACGATTGATTACAATCCCATCACTGTCCTATATACCTCTGGACCCTTTTCTATCGAGCAAAAATTATCAACATGCGCAACAAAGACAATAAGTGCTTTAAATGGTGCATTACAAGGGATTTGAACATGAAAGATAAAAACCAAGAGAGAATTGATGAAGATCTTATTGAAAAGTCGGAAAAGTTGAATTGGGATGGGATAGAATTTCCAGTCTCATTACATCAAATCAAGAAATTTGAGAAAAATAATGAAGATATAAGAGTCAATGTATATGGATATGAAAATAAATCCATCTACCCTTTGAGAATATCAAAGTATTGTGGATCCGAAGGATCTAAATTTAGTTCAAGAAAGAATCAAATCGATTTGCTTCTCATTTCAAACGAGGAGACGGCTCAATATTGCTTAATCAAAAGTTTGAGTCAATTAATATCCTCACAATCATCCAACACTCAGCACAAAACATACTATTGCAGAAATTGTTTGCAGGGACTAAACAGTGAAGAAGCGCTATCCAAGCATATAACCTATTGCAACGCACACAGTTCTGTTAGAATCGAACTTCCTACAAAGAATTCAGCAATGCAGTTCAGCCATAATGAAAGGTCCATGAGAATTCCGTTTGTGATGAATGCAGATTTTGAGAGTTTTATTACTCCGATCAACACATGCATCCCTGATCCTAATAAATCTTATACTAAGCGGTACCAAAAGCACACGCCAAGTTCATTCTGCTATTACATAAAATGTTTTGACGAAAAGTATATAAAAGAAAACCAGTCACGTTTACTGCAACAAGCGAAACAGATGATGTTGCAAAAATATTTGTGGATAGGTTGGAAGAGAACATCAAGAAGATTTACGATATGATTAAATTTCCTAAAAAGATGATCATGACCTATGAGGGAAGAAATGATTTTAATGCTGCAACAGTGTGAAATATTTGTGGAGAAGATCTAAGTGATAGAGTACGTGACCAATGTCATACAACAGGAAAGTATAGAGGTGCTGCTCATAACAATTGTAATACAAAATATAAAATTCCTAAATTCTTCCCTGTTGCAGTTAACAACTTGTCAGGTTATGAAAGTCATTTGTTCATATAGAAACTTTCAGGAGGTAAACTAAATTGCATCCCCAACAATGAAGAAAAGTACATCAGCTTTTCTAAAGAAACTAAAGTGGGTGAGTTTATTAACGTGGGTAAGGTGATTGAAGTAAAACGTGAGTTGAGATTCATAGATAGTTATAGATTTATGGCTTGCTCATCAAAAGATTTAACAGAAAACCTCATTAAAGATTTGTGCGCTGAATGTAAAACATTAGATGCAAAGACGTGTAAGAAGAACTGTCAAAAAAGTAAAGAAAAGGATTGTGATTGTAAACTAAACTGTAAAGATTGTAAAGCTAGAAGCATTAAGAAAGGTGATATTATGTGTAAGAACCTGAATTTAATGAATAGTGGAACAAAACGAGTTTATTGCTCAGAAAAGGTGTGTATCCCTACGATTGGGTTGACTCGATTGATAAACTCTCTGAAACGCATTTACCACCAAAAGAGTCATTCTTCTCTAAACTCAACGATGAAGGAACAAGTGATAGTGACTTTGCACATGCACAAACAGTATGGGATGAGTTTAACTGCAAAACGCTTAGAGATTAACATGACTTGTACAATGTTTCAGACGTGTTGATGTTAGCATATGTGTTTGAGAATTTTAGAGATGTTTGCATTAACAATTACAAACTCGATCCTGCTTGCTACTATACATCTCCAGGATGCTACTATACACTCAAGATAACAAAAATAAGATTAGAGCTGCTTAGCAATTTTTAAATGATACTGATGATCAAGAAAGGGATACGCGGAGGAATTAGTATGATACAAATCGATTAGGAACTTCGAATGTTAAATACATCGGAGATTCGTTTGATAAAAGCAAAGAGTCGACATACATTCAATACTTGGATGCTAACAACTTGTATGGATGGGCTATGAGCAAACCTCTTGCAACGCACAGTTTTGAGTGGATGAGTGAAAGCAAGTTAACACATTGGAAATCTATGCCGTGTATATTAGTGGATTTGGATAATCCGGAAAGCTTGCACGACTAACACAACGACTACCCGTTAGCACCTGAAAGAATGACAATAGACTAAGTGGAAAAACTCATTCTACGCTTGAATGATAAGAAGAATTATGTCATTCACTATGAGAAACTGTATGAAAGGTTAGGATTAAAGATTGCAAAAATACATAGAGGAATAAAGTTTGAAGAGCGAGATTGGCTGAAAGAGTACATTGATCTCAATACAAGTTTAAGAACTAAAGCAACAAACAACTTTGAAATAGATTTTTTCAAGCTGATGAACAATTCAGTGTTTGGCAAAACAATGGAAAAAATTGAAAAGCGAGTCGATGTTAGATTAGTGACAAAAAGGGAAGAAGCCATGAAATTGTCTTCTAAACCTAATTACGATAGTCACACGATATTTGATAAAAAACTTGATAGCGGTACACATGAAAAGAACAAAATTAATTTATGACACGCCGATTTATTTGGTAATATGTATATTGGATTTGAGCAAAACTTTAATGTTTGAATTTCATTATGATTACATAAGAAAAATGTATTGATTACTCGTTGATTTACGAAATCAAGACAGATGATTTTTACAAAGACATTTCAAAAGATGTAGAGAGCAAATTCGACACGAGTGAATTTGATAAAGACCATCCAGCTACCGGCAGTGTTGGTCTTAAGGTAGGTGCAAACAAAAAGGTGATAGGAATGTTTAAAGATGAGACCTCAGGAAAACAGGAATTTGTTGGACTCAGATCGAAGTTGTATTCTTACAAACTTCATGAAAAAGATTACAAAAACTGCAAACGGGTGAAGAAAAATGTTAAAAAATACATAACATATGAAGATTACAAAGACTGCTTAGTAAGTAAAAAAGAACAGGTAAAGAGCATAAGCGTGATAAGATCAAATTTACATGAAGTATACACAGAAGAAATTTACAAAGTGGCACTCAGTGCAGATGATGATAAAAGAGTCATCTTGGAAGATGGAATACACACGTTGGCATACGGACATTACAAATTAAAAAATTTAAAAAAAACAGCGAAATAAAAACAATTAACAAATTTAAAACAATCGAAGATTTTTCAACGATTTGCTTGCAATTTATAAACGTACAGGTATATGCACCGCAAAAACCGCACGAATGATGGCATACTCGTATTTTCTTATGGACAATTTATTTACAAGTTTTCTTAATATTTTTTATTACTACCACTATAAATAACTCCTTCCAGAGGGCTGTTGGAAATTATTTATAATTGGTTTCTATTTTTTACCATATCAAAAAGTCATTGCTTTTTCAATGCGCACCTCAAAAACCACATCAACAAAAATGCAAATAAAACTTTTTCCAAACAAGTTTAAGCTTCAGGATTTGTTTTGCGGCAGTTATATTATATTCTGAGTTGATCTTATATGTGATTGCAAACTTACTTTTTTTTATTTAGCATGTTATTCACTACAAAACCCACATCATACGCACCCCAAAAAGCACATTAGTTTTTCTTTACTATCCAATAGTTATTCTTAAAATTGCATATAACTATTATATATTCTTGTTATACATATATAACTATACCGCATGTAGCAGTCTTATTAGATTTGCTTGTATTTGCTTTAAATTATTGTCAAAGCAACTTATATATATTTTATTTGCTACACAGAAATAAAAAATGAAAATATTTTTAAAATGACAACAAAGTTTACTTTACGTTTTGGAACAAGGTCAATAAACCCAAGTAGTAAATCAGAAGCAGTTGTTGCAAGAAAGCACACAAATGCAAAAAATAAACAGTTGGCAGAAGCTGTAGCATGGTGCAAAGATAACAATGTAAGAGGACATTGTGCCTTGAAATCAAGACTTTTCCCGTTGATTAAAGACCGAGAGACAATAAATCGACGTTTGGATGGTAAAATAGAAACAGGAAAAGAACGTCAATACTGCTCTATATTATTAGAAGAGGAAGAGAATTCAATTGTACCATTTGTGAAAAATAAAAATAGATCTTTGTAAGGTATCAATAAAGCACAACTGACTAAATTAATGTTAGATACATTGAAAATAAGAGATTACACAAATAAGAGATTAAAAGGAGGACGAAAATATCATCCATTGTCATCTGCAGCTAAATTGGCATTAAAGAATCAACGGTATTTCTAAAATTTACTTTTATTTTTAGAATCTTTAGTACTTGTTAAGCTAAATTGCATTTTTCACAAACTATAAAAAATACTTTATAAAAAAAATTGATCTATGTGTGCATATTTATTTTTTTAGATTTGGTCGTTCATTTTGGCTAAGATTTCATGCAAAACATTACAGTTTAACTGTCAAACATCAAGGACAAGTGTCAATCAATAGAGCTTTAAATTGTACCAGAAAAATGGCTTGCAATCACATAGGTTTTTTGTTATTGAAAACTGATGATGTCATGTTTCTAGAGAATAAATGATTATCTAATCAGTTGTGTTAAAAATATGTTTCCTCTTTAATTCCTTTCTTTCTTTTTTAAATTCCTATTATTGCAAATAAGTATAGCCAATTTAAGCAATTATATTGTAGATGCACTTGCAGAGGAACTTATTGCTGCTAGAATTATGACAGAAGCTGAGCACATCGAGGTAGGTATTTGGAAAGGAAATATTGACACCACAAGAGTTTTTAATAATGATGAAACTCCACAATTCATTCATTATGGTTTTGATGGAACCTCTTCTAGTTTGGTCTATGCAGCGAAAGGAGATCAATCCAAAAAAATGCAGAAAGAAAACAGAGAATGTGTTACCATCCATCCCTTCGTGTCATTCTCAGGTTTGCTTTTATTTTAGTATTTGATATTTTCTTAAAATGATTGAATTTAGACCAAATTTTCAGATGTAAATCCAATTTTCTTATTTAAACTATATCTTTTAACAAATCTATTGTTATCAAGACTTGCTGGTTTAATTTAGTCTCGCTATACATTTAACTACATTAAACGTAAAGTAATAAAACTGTACTGTTTAGAAACTTTTTAAACTAACTTGAACTGAGATCATATTACTAAAAAAATCACAACTTACAATTTCAGGAGAGGTCTGTATGTGTCAAGTAAGAAAAGCAAAAGATGAAATGTTTACTGAGACAAATTCTCTAAACAAAGTAGCATTCATGCTTATTCTAGCAAATATATGGGATAAATGGGCAACAAAACCCACTCTCCTAAAAGCTGCTAAGCGAGTTGGTGTAACCAATGAAGCCTTGAGCATTGAATTCATGCAGCAAGACAAGTTTGATAAAGCAGATAATTGCATAGAGACTCCTGAAAAGGCATCAGTTTCATCAATGCAATCAAAATTGACTTCCCCTGATTCATCATATGTTGTCTCTCCTGATAGAAGAAGAGGATCAGCATTGTATTGGAAAGAAAATTTTGAAAGTGCTCAATCTTTGATTAATGAGTTGCACGAGAAGAGCATCCAACTTGAGGAGATACCAGGATTTATGACTATTAGAAAAGTAAAACCAAATCTATCTACCAGTTCAACACGAATAACTCAAGTTCATGGATCCATGAAAGCTAAAGACATTTTGAATTTAGTTGCAAACATTAATGAAAAGAAAGAACAAAAGCTTCAAACACAATTGCAAAATGCAAAAAAAAAAGAAGAGCTAAAGAAAATCTTTATTAAATGTAAAGAGATATGTGTATGTACTGGAAACATTTGTAAAGTAGCAATGTTTAGGGAATGTCCAAAATGCCACGATATTTTAAAATCTCAGTGCAGCAAATTAGCGTGTCGTGTTGAGGGCAATGATTTTTCCTACTGCAGCTTTGCAAAAAACAGGGACAAATCCAAGGAAAAGTTTATTCAATTCAAATAGTAATACATCAGAGAGGGATGAATAGTTTTTTCATAAAGAATTTATGTATAACTAAAACATTCTTTTCAAGTGTAATGTATGATTTTAAGTTATTATGATTTCAAGTTATTATTAAACATTTTTGTTGTGGTTTTTGACTTTTAAGTTTATTTTCTAAATGCACCCCAAAAACTACATCACTATGAGGTTGAACTTGGCTCAAAAATGTAAAAAATAATACTGCAAAATAATTTAACTTTATGATTATTATTGAAAAGGGCACTTAAAGGCTTATAAAAAAGTCAACTTTGCAAACTTAATCTGACATTTACATGTTTTATGGTGTTTTTACTGAAATATTTGATTTAAAAAACCAGAGAAATTTTTAGAAAAGGCTTAAAATAATCACTTAAAGCTATAAAAAAAAATGAAAAGCTGATATATTTTTCCATTAGCTTGAACATTTTAATGAAAAAAAATTAAACCCTTATACTTTTTAGGTGTAAATCGGACTAGCTACATTCCAATAAGTAACTGTGTGGTTTTTGGGGTGCAATAGTTTTTGCGGTGCATATACCTGTAGAGGGAATTGTCTTGCCGAACGAACCACTTACAAACTTTCAACTGATAGAGGCAGCAAAAAAACTAAAAATAAAAAACTTTAAAGGAGTTTTTGTTAGAGATGAATTGCAAAAGCAAAAAAAAGTAAGGAAAAAAGAATGTGGAATAGTCAATGCAGGAGATTCAAGCACTAGCGGTTTTCATTGGATCTGTTAGCGAAAAGACGGGAATGAAAAGTACAGCTTCGACTCTTATGCACAGCCTCCTCCCGTCGTAAACTACTTGAGTCCAGTTTACTACAATAGCGAAAGAGTTCAGTTTGGTGACACTTCTTACTGAGGTCACTTGTGTCTCTACGTCTTGAAAAAGCTTGATGAAGAATATGACTTTCAAAGCGTTGTCAACACGCTTTGGTGATTTTTCCAGGGATTCAAAAAATTTTAAAAAATGCATATATAAAAATGATTGAAAAACTCGGTTGATCAGAAACGGGGAGATATTACTATGATATGCTCACACCCACACTGGCTAATAAAATGTTTATAAGAACAGACGGTTCAAACACTACCATTGAAGACATTGATTTGAACTCTTACAAATTGGTTAACGTGGCAGAATCCGTCAACTCGCATGACGCTGCTACTAAAAATTACGTACAAACATTCAACAACTGGTAAAGGAGGAGCTACAAGCAGCATCACTTCAGACCTAGATTTGGACTTTCACAAATTGATCAATGTGAATGAACCTTCAAGCTTGCACGATGCTGCTACAAAATACTATGTAGATGTAAGCACAAGCATGTGTGTAAAAACAAATGGAGCTAGCACGATCAGCGGCGATCTAGATTTGAACTCGCACAAATGGATCAATGTGTCTTATCCGATCAATTTACATGACGCCGCTACAAAAAATTATGTAGATGCAAATGCAGCTTTAGGAATAAGCAGCATAACTACTGATGTCATCTTAAATTCACACAAGTTGACAAATGTATTAGATCCTACAAACTTGCAAGATGCTGCTACAAAAAGCTACGTTGATGTTTCATCACAAAAATCTAACTTTTTAAATCTAAATTCAAGCTTTTCATGCTTAGGACTAAAGTCGCAAACTATAGCAGCAGGATTGCCTGATGCAGCTACAGTTTTCAACTACTCTGACGGTTCTGGAGTTCTAAGAAGATTATGGTTAGCTATTAATGGAACTGTCACAAACGGATTGTCCGTTCCTGGAAATGTTCATATTAGAATATTTGCAGACGGAGAGATTGGAGTTGGAAATTATTAAGAAACTACTGATGCTGTCGGCGTAGATAGTGTAGCTCTAGCTTGCGACTTGTTGTTCTCTCCTTTCGGAGGACCGTTTTATGCAAACTCTTTGCAAGGTTGCAACATATACAACACTTCTTTGTTGGGAGGATATTTTACACTTGACATGCCATTTAGAACAAGCTTAGCCATACAATTGTTAAACAAAACAGCTTCACCAATAACATACTGGATTCAACCCTTCAAATCAACATTTACCACAATCCAACCGCTAATCTCATCCATTAAATTAAACTCAAGAACATTTAGATATTTTAACACAACATACGGAAACGATTGTGCTTCTAAACTCTGTCGGTAAGAGTAATGGTGTTTATTTAAAATATATTAGAGCACACATTATTGGAGGATCTGGAAACTGGTGGGAATCCAGATTAAGAATTTATGATGGAAATTTACCTCCTGGAAATGGTACTATAATCAGTCCTTGGACACCTAATAATACAAGCAACTACACTCACTTTGTTGGTTATGATAACGACAGCAAGTGCATTTTTTCTTCATCTGGATTGGATGATTTTTACTTGTCATCGTGAAATGGCTCAAACATAAGCTCATTCAACAACAAGTCGTCAGGATTATTATACCAATCCAATGCTTCAATTGCCTCAACAACCACTATATCGTTTTATAGAAATTTTGGAGAAGCTGACTCTATGCCCGGCGTTTCTACTGGTAGAAGGCTAGTTGTCACAATAAACTCTGGAGATGCGCAAGTGGATCAATCCAGAAGCTTTTATCTAATGCTAGGACAGGTATATTTTTACGCATAAGAACTCATACAGCTTGATTCAATCAACAAGAAAAAAAAACTACCTAAATAAATAATTTCTTGTTACAAAAACGAGTTCTGCTAGCGTTATAAAAAAACAAACAACCGTCTATAAAATCATTCCTATAAGCCATACTAGAAAAGAAATAATAGTATCACTATCTAAAAAAACAAAAGACGACATTAGAAAAAAAAATTCTAATAAACTAGACCAAAAAACAAAGGACATCTACAAAAGCAGACTCAATGAAATCATAGAAGACAAAGAATACAACATTAGAAAAAAAGCAAGATCAATCAAAGCAAAACCACTATGCACTTTGATGGACTGATAAGTTTGCGAAAATAGACGCTTTAGCGCATATGCGCATGATAATTTAAAAAAACTTATTAGGCGAGACAATTACCAACTTGATTAATATAATTTCGTGTTTCTTTAATATAACTATGTTTTGTTCTAGCTTTTATAAATATTTCTATCAATATAGGTTTTATAGAAATCTTATTTCGGTCAAGGTTAGCAATGGTAAATATTTTATACTGAGGGTATACATTTTTGTTTTTTCAAGCAACTTTGAAACGCATTTAACAGAGTTTTCCTTCGGGTGCAGCTTAATGATATATTTTGATCTGTTTTGTTAGTTTATTATGATTATGTAAACTGTTTTAATGGTCGACAAACGGCAGAAATTATCTTATGAAGACATTCTACTTTTACGAGAGAAAATATAACTTTTAACATCTAACAATAACACATTGGAAACTTATTCAAGAATAAAAAAGTACACACATCTACACAGTTTGTTAGTATTAGACTTTGGATATTAAGGACTATTCAAATCTTTCTTGAATAAATTGGATTATTGTTAAGAGTATTGGCAGAAACATAAATGTTACCTAAACTCCCAGATCTCAAATAGTCTCAACAATTACCACTCGTTTGACCAAATACGAGCCGTGGGCTCTTATATGGTACCGACGTGGCTATTAATAGGATCTTAGTGTAATTTATACTCGATAAACACTCTAAAATAAAATTGATTTCCATTTTATTTAAAATGTATCAGTTATCTATATATACATAACATAAAGGCAAGCACTGTTGTAGCCAGGGCCGAGGCAAGGGCTATGCGAATTATGCGGTCGCATAGGGTGCCGGCTGTCGAATTTAGATTGTTGTGAAAACCAGATCAGTCAGTAATAGGAACCGTACGCATCGCGTGACATTGTTTCCTATACTGATTGGTCTGGACTTGTGACAGGGCATTATGGTTAATCCCACGTTTTTTGTTGTAACAATTTTTTTTTTGAGTTATCTATGTTTGTATCTTGTTATAAAAGTAAATAGATTAACTAATTCAGTCTGATTTATAAGGAACGCTGTGTGTCTTTATGGTGCCGAAACCCGTACATTTTTTGATTTAAAGATAATATTTAAGAGATATATAAGAGATTATTTTCTACCGATGGCTTCCTTAATTAAGAAAAAGCAAATAAGAAATGGACATCGAGTTTACCTGAGAAAGTTGTTTGCAGAAATTGACGTTGATTTGAAAGAAATTAAAAGGATAAACTTATTATTGACTACCATAGAGACCAAACATGTGATTATAAAGACTTTAGACGACGAAATTATGGACTTATTGGCGGACGAAGCTGACATTATGTCCGAAACTGAGGATACTAGCTTATGGACTAGTGATATATTAAGTAACATAGAGAACTTACGGTTTCTTAGTAAAAAGGTAGAAAAATCTGAGAAAGATTCATCCACTCGAAGTGTTTCTTCTAAAAATTCTATGAAGCTTCCAAAATTAACAATTCAAAGCTTCTCCGGTGATATATTATCATGGAAAGGGTTTTGGGATCAGTATTCAACTGCAATTGACAGTAATGAAGATCTTTCAGATATAGCAAAGTTTAATTATTTAAAATCATATCTTTCTGGTAGAGCACAAGAGCTAATCGAAGGACTTTCACTTAGCCAAGACAATAATAGGGAAGCAATACAACTTTTAAAGGACAGGTTTGGTGATACTCAAAGACTCATTGCAGCACATATGGATGATCTTCGAAAAATAAATCCAGTGCGAAGTTAAAAGAAGTAACACAACTCCGTCAAATATATGATAAGCTAGAAATAAACATAAGAAATTTAAAAGATGTAAATGTTGAAACATGTACTTATGGATCACTTCTTATTGCCATTATATCAGAAAGAATTGCACGTCAGTTATGCATTATTATTTCAAGACATTTTAAAAATGATGACTGGAACGCAAATGAATTTACGAATGTGATTAAGACAGAACTTTCAGCTCTAGAGCGTTGTGAAGCTGTTACTAATGCAAGTATGGAAGTAGAAGAAAATATACCAATTACATTACAGAATATGCACATTAATAGTAAAAAATATAATCAGCACCATTTGAGCAATAATCAAAGACATTTTAACCATAACACTATCCCAAGAAATAATCAAGAAGCTAGAGACACTTGTGTGTTTTGTAAAGAACGACACTTATCATCCTAGATGCAGAAATATAACTGATGTAAAAAACCGCCGAAGTATAGTTCAAAAGGAGAACAGATGTTTTGTTTGTTTAAAAAGAGGATATAAAGCAAGTTTTTGTCAATTAAATTATAAGTGCATTAAATGCAAAAAGAAGCATAAGATAACTTTATGCGATGCTGAAAGTAACAAGGTTCCAAATAAATTGTTATCAGAAGTCCAGAGTTATTCAATTACTCATAAAAACCAGCATACAGCTACCAACAACCATGTCATTCTACAGTCTGCTAAAGCTACAGCTACAAACCCATATAACACTTTATCCAGTTGCAGTAGAGTATTATTTGATGGATGCAGTCAACGAACTTACATTACAGATGCATTACGTGAAAAATTGAAGTTAAAGAAGATACGCCCAGAAAGTTTAATAATTAAAAGATTTGCATCAGATGAAGGCTTAATCAGAACACTAGATGTTGTTTGTGTTTGTTTGAAGGGTAGAGATCCAAAGAATAATGTTTACATGGAGACATTATGCATTCCTTTCATATGTTCACCATTAAAAAATCCTAACTTCAATCTTTTGCAACAAAAATATGTTTACTTAAAAGGAATCCCTTTAGCTGAATCTTAACCATTAAAGAACAATGAATCTGTTGACATCCTAATGGGTTTAGACTATTATTACTCAGTAATTACTGGAAAAATAATAAGAGGTTGCAATAATGGTCCAGTTGCCCTTGAAAGTATTTTAGGATGCATTGTTTGTGGTTCATCTGACATCGGTGCTCGTGAGAATTTTATTCAAACTAATTTGGTGTCGACTTCACAATCAGATGATGTCTTAGGTTGGAATTACGAAAATTTTGGGAATCTGAATCCAGCAATTTCCAAGAGCAAGACAATTTTTACCAGCAATTTAAAAATGACATTACTTTTAATGGGGAACGATATGTGACAAAGCTACCATTAAAACCAAAGTGTGAATTTTTACCTGATAATTATAATATTAGTTTAAAAAGATTTATTTCATTACAGAGAAAGTTTGAGAAAAATACTGATTTAAAACAACGATATCAAGAAGAACTTCATACGAAAATGAAAAGATTATTGAGCGAGTCTATGATCCAGGCGAACCTGGAAAAGTTCATTATCTACCTCATCGTGCAGTAGTATGAGATGATAAAGAGACAACAAAGTTACGTATTGTGTTCGATGGTTCCACAAATGAGGGTGGTCCTTCAATTAATGAGAGCTTGTATACTGGCCCATGTTTACTGACATGCATATATAGTACACTTTTACGCTTTCGCATGTTCAAGATAGGACTGATATCTGATATCCGCCAAGCGTTTCTAAACGTTGGTATATGCAATGAGCATAAGGATCTATTGCGATTTTTATGGTATGATGATAAGAGCAACATGTTAATTATTTACCGTTTCCTGCGAATTTGGAATCACTAGTAGTCCTTTTTTGTTAAATACAACAGTGTCCGACAAAAAAAAACTCACTGAGTTTGAAAAGTGCCAAATTGTGGCATGGCATGAAAGTGGATACACTGACCATGAAATTGGAAAATAATTGAATCGATGGTGCACTACAGTTCGAAGATTTTTGTTCAAGTATTGTTTGACGGGAAGTTTTAAACGCAAAGAAGGGAGCGGAAGAAGGCGTAAAACTACTGCAAGAGAGGACAGATTAATTATAAGAGAGGTTCGAAAGAATAGAAAGATAACAGCGGCTGAAATGAAGAGAAATTTTAAACTGGATGTTGACGAACGGACGGTTCTTCGAAGGATCCATTCTATTGGGAAATTTAAATCTTACTGGAGCGTTAAAAAACCATTTATATCCGAAAATAACCGGAAAAAAAAACTTCAATGGGCAAAGCAATATCAGAATTGGGCAATCGAACAATGGAAAAATGTTTTATGGAGTGATTAGTCACCATTTTGTTTGCGCTTCAGTGGACGGTCGCGTATTTGGCGGTTGCATAATGAACGTTACCATCCATTAGTAACACAGCCAACAGTAAAGCACGATAAAAAAGTAAATGTATGGGGATGTTTTACTTCATCGGGTGTTGGTCGTTTGTATAAAATTCCTGGTATTATGGACAGTAAAATGTACAAAAAAATCTTAATTCATCAACTGATACCTAGTGCAAATGAGCTCTTTAAAGTAAAAGTTGAGTCTTTCAGATAATGACCCGAAACATACGGCAAACAATGTGAAAAATTATTTGAAGAACAAAAAATTAGTGGTTCATTCTTGGCCAGCTCAAAGTCCTGATCTGAACCCTATCGAGAATCTCTGGAGTATATTGGATCATGGAATCAAGACAACAGCTCCAAAAAATGAAAGAGAGTTGTTTCAAATTCTTCAAAATCAATGGAAGAACATTTCTGGGGAACTCTTACAATCACTTGTTAAGAGTATGACTCGTCGGTGCAAGGCAGTATTCAAAAGCCTTGGCTTCACCACAAAGTATTAGTTTGGTCTTTTTCGTTATTTCAATAAAAATTCTCACATTTTCGTCATTTTTTTCTTGTTTTTTTTCTATCTAAGAATCAATGCACCAAATAAAAATTTTTTGTTTATTTTTTTCTATATCAGTTATAGAAATTTAGTTGAGTTCTCTTGCATATCTATCTAAGCTTTTTTTTTGTCGGACACTGTATATAATGATATATTATACTTATATGATAATATATTCAATATTTACTTAGGAAGAACATTGAATAGAAGTCAAGAAGAAGAAGCTGAATGAATTTATGCCTAGTTACTATGCATTTAAACTAAAAGATGCTAATTGTTTTCCTACATATTTATTTAATGATAGTGTAAAAAGCACAACATCAGCAACAAATTGGTGGAGAATTATAGAAATGAAGGAGTCTAAGTCTTAAAAATACCTGCAAATTTTGCATGGTTTTTTTAAGACTAAGGCTCCTTTTTCAATGGATCCAGAACTAGCTGGGCAAGTGTGCAACTGCCCAGAACTAGCTGGGCAGTTGCACACTTGCCCAGCTAGTTCTGGATCCATTGAAAGATTTTTCTCATCCTTTGGCATGGTTTGAAGCATAATTAGAAATCGTTTAGGAATAGAAAAAGCTGAAATGCTTGTACGAATTTAAAGACATTTAAGATCAAGATGCACAATTGCTGATGACGAAATGGTTTGATGACTTTGTTTTAAATCTTTAAGTTTAAATATTGCTATTCTAAGTGGGAAAAGAAACTTTCTCATTTATGAAATATATAATACTAAACTCCTTATTTTATCATCATTAGGACAATTGTTGAGCAGCATCTAACTTATAGTGTTAAATGGAAACTAATTTATGAACGAAAAAGTTATAAATGAAAAACTTGAGACCAAAAACCTTGTAAGTTGGGTTTTTGGTGGGTTTTTGCCACTGATTTCTAAAATAACTGGAAAGCGCATCTCTAATATCAAAATTGACGCAAAATTCACCATATTGGAAAGCCCTGCTTGTAAGTCAAACAAATGCTAACGGAGTAATGTGATTAACTGCATATTGTTTACAGAAAGTGTAAGATTAGATGATTTTAAAAAATTTTGGGCGATGAGCTGAATAGCCAAGAACATTTTTGTTTTATCTTTAGTTGATAAAAAATCGACTAAAAGAAAAACTAATGAAAGGGCTAATACAAGGCGAAGTATTACAAAAGTCATTTAAAATTAAATAACAACAAAATATGTATGTTTATAAGACGTTTTTTAAGAGTATGTTTAAAGACGTTTTTAGAAACGTTGGGTATTAAAGAGAGGACAGTTAGATACTGGCTAGGAGAAAAACATAATAGGGATACAACAACAAAACGTAATGATACTTGCAACTCATTGAAAGAGTTGGTACAAATATTTTAAGAGCCATGCCTAAATTGCCTTCTCACTACTGCAGAACGGATAGTAAAAAATTGTATCTAGAACCCATAGTACAGTCTAAACGTGAGCTCTATCGTATTTACGTTAAAAATGCTTCAAAAAATGGACAGAGAGTAGCCTCCAGAAACCTATTTGAAGATGTTTTGAAAGATGAAAATATACCTTTGTTTCAACCAAAGAAAGATGATCTATTTTGTTCATATAAAACAGGAAATACTACAGAGCAAGAGTATCAACAACATGTTTCACGGAAAAATTTAGCTAGACAGGAAAAAGCTTAAGACAGAATAACTGCAAAAAATGGAACAATTCACGTTATCACTCCTGGTTTAAAACCAGTGAAATTATGTCAATACTTGACCGCCAGTGCTTTGTAATTTAAAACAAAACTGGTGGTTCATAATGTTACAATATACAATCTTGGCACTAATAAATTAAAGTGTTATTGGTTTGATGAAACAACTGATTTAAAGGCATCAATTTAAGCTTTATTTTTTGTTGATTATTTAAATAAAATGATTGATGAATCCCTAACAGATGTCATAGTTTTTACTGATGGATGTACATCACAAAATAGAAATGCTATTGTTTCGAACGCACATCTGCAATTGGCAATGCAAAAAAATGTAGTCATCACAGAAAAGTTTTTAGAAAAGGGTCATACTCAAATGGAGGTAGATTCAGTTTATTCGGTAATAGAAAGAAAGTTAAAACACCTTGAAATATTTTTACCTAGTCAATACTTTTTATTTACCAAAGAAATTAGACGCAATCCATCTCCATATGAGGTTGAAATGGTAGACCATACATTTTTTAAAGATTATAGTATTAAAGGTTACTTTATTTATAATACAATCCATCCTGGAAGAGGTACTGGAGCAAAATGCGTGGTTGATATCAGAGTTCTAAAATACAATCCCAATTGTACAATAGATTTTAAACAAAGTTACGATGAATTATTTAAATAATTACCACAAAAACAAAAAAGAGTTCAACCAGTGATTCCACCACAACTCTTTACTGAAAGATTGCAAATCTCAAAATCAAAATATGATCATTTACAACAGTTAAAATGTGTTATACCCAAGAATTGCCATGAATTTTATGACAACTAACCTTACAAAAATTGTTAATTTTCTTTTATTCTGTTAAACTTTAACTACGATGACAGTTGTTATTTTTTGAGTATTTGAAATAGTTCTTTTACTTTTTTGATGTTTTTTGTAATTTTAATGTTAATGAGTAACATTTTTCTTCATTTATAATCATAAGGATTTATTTATAAAGTCAATAAGATATATTTTTGTTAGGAAGCTGAAGATGTTCTTTTATTGCTACGAGTTTATTTTGTGATATTATTCCTAAAACTTGCTTTATTGTGTCAATGTGTCAAAAGAAATTATTCATGAAGCTGCCAAATAATCATCTTGTAAAGTTAGCTAAGTCTAATATTTTAAGAAAGTTATTATATAATATATTTGTTTTCTACTCTTTCATTATTACAGCTATTTTAAATATATATATTTTTCATTTAGGTTGTTGTACAGTATAAAAAAGTGAATACCAATATTCAAATTCAAACTAATCACTTTATAATTCAGAAAATTGAAAAAGAGTGGAAAAGAGTTACTCAAACTGTTTGGGAAAGAGTGACTAATACTAAAAAGGATAAGTTCTATAACGAAATGGACGCGCTATTTGATATTCTTCGTTCCAAACATTGTATTAAATGCAAGGAAGATCCAACTTGTTCTGACTCAAAATGTTCTCATTGTGATATTCTTCCGATCTGTAATTGTCCATTCAGTTTGAAAATTCCTGAAATAGAGCTCAAGTTTATCAGAGCTCAGAGATTGAAAGTTGAAATGAAAAGTGTGTACCAAATACATTGTAGAGATAAAAAGAACATACTCGGCTAGCTAAGCAATACAAAAAAAAAGAAACAACTTTAATGTTTAAAAAATTAAGGAAAAGAAAGTAGAGTTAAGTAATAATGAGTATTTTAATGAAGAAATAGAGGTAGATGAGATTTAGAAAGCAAATGAATCTTCTAACCAGTTTATGGATACCAAAATTGAAGACCGGAATAAAGCAATCTGTCATCAATACAAATCGCTTTCCTCTTCTTGCTCATACAGTTTTAAGATACGAAACAAGTAACAGAGAAACTGCTGCTATTTCTTTTGCAGTTCTTATAGATCTTGGGATTGTTAATGAAAAAGATAATAAACTGATTAATGACCATCACAAAATTAATTGGGAAGAGAAAAAATTAATGGAAAAGCTCCAGACAGAAGATTTACGGTTGTATCAGTCAGAAGAAATTAAAGCATTAATTTTTGATGGTAGAAACAATTTAACTCTTTTAAAAAATCAAGACAAAACAACATTAAAATATTATTCTAAAACAATAAAAAATAAACTTATACACTGTCTTTAGTGAACCAGATGGAAAATATGTATTCCATTTCTATCCTCTTAAGCCTGGAGTAGGCGAAAAATCTTCGTTAAAGATAGCCAAACCTATAGCAGATTGGCGTAGAAAATTTAGTATAAACTTACAGTAGAGCAGACTCTACAGCTACTAACACTGGAATATTAGGTAGAGTTTAAAAAAACAACTGTGCTACATTACTTCCAGTAGCACAGGCATTTCCAACAATAACCATTCGTAAAAGGCTAATTGAATTAAATAAAGATGTGATCGATGATCTTTCAACTAATCAGCTTAATGGGTATAAAACGATTTGGATATACGTTCAGGTAACATACCTATAGATCTTATAAAGATGGAGTGTGGTCCTGTTAATCACAGCAGATGGTTGACCACTGCAAATAGATTGATGAGAATTTGGGTATCAGTTCATGGACTGTCTGGGCAAAACTTTATTACTTTAAGTCGTTTAGTTGAATATTATGTTGGTGTTTACTATCCAATGTGGTTTCATATAAAGATGAGGTGGTCTTTAATTGAGTGTCCAAGACATGTTTTAGAAACCTTAAGATTAGTAAAAATGCAAAACAAGGTTACCAGGGATATTGTTGAAAATATGTCATACCAGGAGCCTGATTTTCTCACAGTGAAGCTGTTCTAGCCACTTAGCTTTGCAGCTCTAAAGTGGAAGAACAGGTTTTTGCAGTGGATCGTATTCTACAGATCAGTAGAGGTTTCGACAAAGGAGAAACATCTGCCCGAGAAAGACTCATTCTTCTTATTTAAACAGATGCTAAGAATCTTATTGAGTTATGTTCTTGGACTCATAATGTATTTGAGCCAATTCAAACATGTAGCTTTACTACTGAGGAAATTATTGATTTTAAGGTGTATCCCATGATTGTTGACTCCATACCATGCCACATACAAAGTGTTGAGCGGGCTATTAAACAAACAACAGGAGCTTGTGCTGCTGTCTATAGACATGATTCAAGAGATGGTTTTATCCGAGCAGGTTGCCATCACCGTAAATCTTATCTAAAAACAATATAAAAAAAAACATAAAACAAATGATTATATAACTTCTGTACTTTGAAAATGAGAATATATATTTCTTAACTTATTCGATTTTCGCGGATTTATATTTTAATTTATATTAAACAGGGTCCATATTCCATAAAAAGCTCATTTTGCAGGTCTAATTTTGTATAGTGTTTTTATTTTTTGAAAGGGTTAAGCCAAAATTTTTGAAACTTTAATCTCGCTATAAATGTGGCAAATAAGGGTTGTAATAAAAAAAACATTGTTATCTAGGTTTAGCCTCAACACTCAACTACCCCCATCCCCCGTCACCATCCCTCTTTCTTTAAAAAATCTCTAATAAATTAATTTTAAAAAATTTTTTTTAATATTTTTATTTTAAAATAGAAAAAATTTAATAGGAGTTTTTGAATTTTAAAAAACATGTGTTGTATAATAACTCCTCCCTTTACCCCATTTTGGTAATTTATTTTGAAGTTATGGAAAAGTAATTTTTATAGTATATCTTAAAATGTCTATGGACATCTGAAAATAATATTTAAGTTTTCAATTTCGAAAAAAAAAGTTTTTCACTACACCTTATTAAGCAATTTACTAAAAACTTGTTTTTAGTTTTTTACAATATCTCTTCAATCCTAAATACATCTTGTTTTTCTTTTGCATTCTTCCTAATAGCTCTACAGATACTCTATAATCTTTTTAAAGATAGAACTTTTCTCGCTTACTTTTATTCTATCACCAACTGAAAACTCTGGTTTTGCTCTTGATTTTGTTATTTTAAATTTTTCTGGGTATAAATTTTTCCACATCATACTTTTATTCTTCTTTAAGCTAGCTTCAACAAGAGTCTTTTAATCGAATAATGAATGGTACTTTTATATTTTTTGACTAAGTCATCCAGATGTTTTGACATATATGAGTTAAGTTGGTGCTAAAGTAGTTTCACATTTTTTCTTCCATCGAACAATTCCATCTTTCTACTATACTCGATTTTTCATCATTTTTGGAAGAGTAAATCTCAACAATACTTTATATATCTCAATAAAAAAGTATTAAATGGCTTTCCTAGTTTTTCCAGTTTTATCTTTTAGAGGAATCAACCAGCTATAATTGGAGGAAGTAAAAATTATTGCTAATAAAAAGTTTACATCTTTATTTAATTTGGAGAATGCTAGCAAATCAACAAGATCAACATATTTCATTTACACCGTTAATAACAACTTTTCTTTTTTGCATAAATTCTCTTTACTTGTTTATGTAATTCATCAACCTACTGAAATATTTAGTTTAGATCCGAGGTTAAACGATGCGGAGGGTTACATTTTATTTTTTTTGCTTTTTTTGATGAACCAGATGTAGTCAATCCTATTTCAAATATCATTTTTTCCCAATAGAGTACGAACAAATAATAGCTGTCTTTTCTAATTTAACAGAATTTCTCATCTTTTATCTTTGTAAAATCTGCATTGTATCTTTGTTATATCTTTTTACAATTTAAAATTAAAAACTTGCATATTGATATGTTTCTGACAATTTTAAAATATTTAAAAAAATATAATTCTAATCGGAAGAATTCTTTTATTTCAAGAAATACCTATTACATCAGTTTTAGTAAATTAGAGAAAGAAAAAAACAAGGTGTGGCAAACTATAACGCATCTCTTCAACAATAGACTTGTCTAATTTTTCTCTAAACGAAGAATTATCAAAACTATCTATTTTTTCCAATACTTGTTAATCACATACATTATTGCGAATGGATGTGTCTTCATACGGTAGATAGCATATATCATGATAATAGACAGCTTTATCAACTCAATTTATAGGCTTGCTCCATTCTTTTGGTGTAAGATCCACATTCAATTATCTATTTAATCTTTCACCGGGAGCAGTAAAACTATGGCTGGGTAAATGCGTTTTAAACAGTAGCTTAATGATAACAGAGTTTAATATTGATCCACCTTCAGCCTTCGAGTCATTTGGTGATGCTTTTACTAAAGAAGAGTCATTTGGAGAAGCAAGGCTCTATCTCTGAAATAGTCTGTTGTGTCCATAAGCTATAGTATCCATAACTATTCTTTTATCATCCATAACTATTCATAACTATTCTTTTATCATCATCAAAACTGAGAACCAATTTATTTACTTCATTAGTATTTACTTATAGTATCACGAATACATATCTTTTAATTATATCTTTTAATTATCTTTTAATTAATAGATCTTATTACATTTTTATTCTTATTCAAGCAATTTTCATGGTCTTCGAATGCAACTCTATTTTTAACAACTGACTTTTTTACATTTCTTGTTTACTCTTCCGTCCAACATTTGGAGTGAATATGCTTCAGACTTTAAACAATCTTTTTGATAATTTCACACTTTAGGGGAGACCGGGGCTAGTTGGCAGCAGGGGTAAGTTGACGAATTGCATTTGTCTTCAAAGCCTTTCATCAGAAAGTGCCAATAATCTAAAGAAACCTTCCTAGTTGATCATTTCATCTTTCATTGTAGTATCGAAAGGATTTGCGCATGCGCATAAAAGATATTACGACTGTTTTTTCCACATTTTTATAACTTTTACAACTTCTTTATTTTTTCAATTTTTAAAAGCATCAAGTGCACTTAAACTTGAATAAAGTTATATCTTGCATGGTTCAGTGAAACATGTCCATCGTTTTTTTATTATTTACCTTTTTCAGGAATCGGTAGGGGAGTTTGTAACCAAATAGCTGTCGGGGTTAGTTGGCAAAATATTGGCGGGGCAAGTTGGCCGTATATTTCAACTAAATCCGATTGCGATCGGACTTAAATTTCAAGAGTTTTCCGTTTTTAATTTTTTGAAATATTATATTAACATAGATTAAATAGATCACATAGATCACATGCGAAACTATAAACGATAAACAGAGAGGGTTATAACTCCTCAAAATGTTATAAAAAAATGGTGTTGTTGGTTTCTTATTAGAAGGAAAATCTATACGAAAAACAGCCAAAGACTTTAATATCCATGAAAAAAGGTGGTCCGGATTCTGCAAAAAGCAACAACATCATGGTCAGCAAATATCAGGTTACATATAATCTAGACAGGTCAGTCTATATATATATATATATATATATATATATATATATATATATATATATATATATATATATATATATATATATATATATATATATATATATATATATATATATATATATATATATATATATATATATATATATATACACACACACATATATTATATATAAAAATTATACAAATAGAGTGCTCAATGGTCTTGAAGAACGTATCAGTAACATTTTATAACTGTGTGTTATCCTATGTGTGTGTTAAAGAACATATCAGTAATATTTTATAGCTGTGTATTGCGTGTGTGTGTGCATATATATATATACAGTGCTTCCAGAAAGTTTTAGCGCACTCGTAATTTTTTTATTATGGACAACTTCAAATCAATATAAATTGTAAAGTAATTTAAATTTTGAACTAATTTTTTTTTTTAAATGAAAGGTAAAAGCAATGAAATTTAATTATAATGTCAAATATTGTCAACCTGCTTGTTTTTTTTATGAGTTAATTAGAAGTTTAATGACTACTCGGAAAAATGTCTGAAATTAAGCGTTCAAAAGTATTAGCGCACTTACAGTTTTTCAAAGATTCTAAGAAAGTTTAATATTTTATGTGACCACCTTTGTTTTTAAGGCATGCCAAGATTCTACGCGGCATAGAATCTATAAGTTTTCTGATTAGTTCTTGTGGCACGGTGTTTCACAACTCTTGGATTTGCGTTTTGAGCTGCACCAAGTTAGTGGGCTTGCTTTTTTGTAATTTGCAGTCCATCCAACTCCAAAGATTTTCCATAGGATTTAAATCAGGTGAGCGAGCGGGCCAAGGCATTACATTCAACCGTTTTTCTTCCATGTATTGCTTTATTGAGCGTGCTGTGTGGCAAGGAGCGTTATCTTGTTGAAGTTGCCAGGTGGAGTCAGCCTTGAAAACGTCCATTGATGGCTTTAAATAATCTTCTAATATTTCTCTATATTGATGTTGATTAAGGCAATCAGTGTAAAGATGCGCCAGTCCATTGCTAGATCCAGCAATGCAGCCCCAAATGCCAATTGAACCTCCTCCTTCTTGAACTTTTGACATGATAAAACGAGGATTATATTTTTCGTTTTTGTATCTCCTCAAGACAACCCTTTTCTTGCGATTAATAATTTCAAAATTTGACTCGTCCGAGAAAATTACTTTTCTCCATTGCTCTACAGTCCATGCAGCTCTCTCTTTGCACCATTTTCTTCGCTTGAGACGGTCTTTGATACTTAATAGTGGCTTCTTTGTTGCAAGGTATGAATTGAGGTGTTTTTTCTTCATAAGCTTGCTAATTGTTGATCGGCTAACTTGATGTGCACCCAACGCTGTATTCAGGTCTGAGGCGATTTCGGCTATGCTCATGTTTGGGTTGCGTCTAGCGAGCATAACTGCTTTATTTTCGTGCCTTTCTGACATTTTTTTGGGACGACCAGAGCGACTTTTGTCTTTGACTGTTCCAAACTCATTATAATTTTTGAGCGTTGTTCTAACGCTGCATTCACTGATATCAAGTTGACGTCCGATTTCTCGATTGCTGAGACCACTTTTGTTCAGGCCAACAACTTGCCACTTTGTTTCAATTGATATGCTCCTTAAACCCATATTTTTGTTCTTGCAATTTTAAAGTTTTAACTAACTGTATTTCAAATGATTTTCCGCTACTTCAATTTATTCCTCTTATATTTTTTATTGACTATTATTAATCAGCAGAGAGTTTTTAACAAAAATTAACCAAAAAAGTTTTTCTCAAAGGAATTAAACCAGTGTGCTAATGCATTTTAAATGAGTGCGCTAATACTTTTGCACGCTTAATTTCAGACATTTTTCCGAGTAGTCATTAAACTTCTAATTAACTCATAAAAAAAACAAGCAGGTTGACAATATTTGACATTATAATTAAATTTCATTGCTTTTACCTTTCATTTAAAAAAAAAAATTAGTTCAAAATTTAAATTACTTTACAATTTACATTGATTTGAAGTTGTCCATAATAAAAAAATTACGAGTGCGCTAAAACTTTCTGGAAGCACTGTATATATATATATATATATATATATATATATATATATATATATATATATATATATATATATATATATATAGTGCACATTTATATAGTGTTATTTATTTTAATATTGGTATTGTTCATTTAGGTCTTTACTGATTTCCAAGATGATTTGTTGAAACAGCATCTGACTAAAGCTTCTGATATTTATTATAGACTTTCTCCTAAGGAGGTAAGGAAACTAGCTTATCAGTATGGAAAAGCGAATAGCATAAAAATGCCTCATAATTGGAGTGCAAATGAAGCAGCCGGAGAGGACTGGTTCAGTGCTTACCTCAAAAGGCACAAAAAACTGTCAATAAGAAAATCTGAGGCAACAAGTCAAGCACGTGTTCCCAGTTTTAATCCAACAAATATTCAAAAGTGTTATAGCAATTTACAAATTGTTCTTAATTGTTTAAAGTTAGAATGTGGAGATATTTGAAATATGGATGAAACTGGTATTACCACAGTTCAAACTCCAGATCATATTGTAGCAAGAAAAGGTTTTAAACAAATTAAACGTGTTACTTCCGCTGAGAGAGACAATTTAATAACTGTGGCAGTTACTGTTTCTGCAAGTGGAAATTCAATTCCTCGATTTTTCATATTTCCTCGTGTGAAATTTAAAAGCTATTTTTTAAATGGTGCTCCTAATGGAAGTGCAGTCGCTGCAAACCCATCTGGTTGGATGACCAAAGTTCAATTTTTGCAGTTTTTCCATCATTTTGTCAAATATGCCAGAAGTACAAAAGAACGACCCGTTTTGTTGCTATTAGATAATCATGACTCTCATATTTCAGTAGAGACTTTAGATTACTTTAAAGAAAATGGGGTATTAGTTTATTCATTTCTACCTCATTGCAGCCACAATGTTCAACTTCTAGATCGAAGTGTATTTGGACCTTTTAAAAAATAGACTAACAAAGCATGGATGGCAATGCACCCCGGTTCCACATTGTCTATTTGCAGTATGCCAGGTATTGTGGGTAACTCATTTCCATTAGCATCTACCCCTAACAATATCAAGACTGGTTTTGCAAAAACAGGAATTTTCTCACAAAATGTTAACATTTTTAGTGAACAGGATTTTATGCCAGCCTACCACAGATAGACCATCTCCGAAACAAGACTGTGCTGTGGAAAGTACAGTGCTAAATATAATGTAACTGATGTTGACTTTACAATATCAGAAATTGACTTGTTAGATGACATGTCAAAAAATACAGAACCACATCATGATATTCAAGCAACAATGATGTACAATGCATCTACAGAGTCAACTGTGGTTCTATCGCCTGAAGATTTAGAATTTAAAAGATTTTGAATGGTCAAAAAAGCAGAACCAAGAAAAAGAGTTAGGGTAAATAAAAGAAATGGGTCATTCCATGCCAAGTGGTGCAAAGGTCCCTTATGGACCATCTCAGATTTTATTGAAATTTTTTGATTTTGTACATATATATGTTAAAAGCATGTTTTGAAAATTTTAGATCAATATCTAATATGGTTCTTGAGAAAACGCTATTTAAGTAGTGGGCTATTTTGCATAAAATTTCACTCTACAAGAAAAAAGGGTTTTTTCATCATTTTTAACAGCCAATAACTTTTGAACAAGTTAGTTTTATACTTCAATTATTATAAGATAGCAAGTGTGCTGTGGATACTTTGAAAAAAGAAAAAAATATTATTTCTGGCATCTTAACTTTTTCCATAATGGCGGGCTAAAGTTGATTTTTTTGTTTTAAGAATAAGTTTTTTTGTGATTTTAAAGACCTTAATCTTAAAAACTAGTTACAAAGTTAATACAAATCAAATTGCCTGCTGATCTACATGTGGTGGATAAACATTTTTAAAAAAATCAGTTGATTAAAGAGCTGCATTCAAAAGTTATAGGTCTCCAAAATGAGTCAGATCGAGATTTTCGTAAAATTGATCTGTGATGCAAAGCATCTGTTACCTAAGATGGCACTTTTTTTTTTTTATAAAATTTTTTATACGCATCAATTAAAGACTGTTAATTAATAAAAACCATTAATAAAAAATTAATGGGCGCTTATTTATAACCCCCGAAAGGTAGTCTCTAAAAGTCAGGTAAATTTTCCATAAAAAATTATTACTTTTTAAAAGTTTAGTTATTGTTTCATTTAATTCTATATTACTAGTATGTCAATCTAAAAAGTACTAATAAAACCAAATAAATTGTTGTATTTTAGAACTAATTAATAATAAGTAATATGCCTGAGCTTTCTACTTGCTGTATTGGTAAAGCATTAAATGAACAGTGCTATCTATCTAATAAAAGTAAACGCTACCAAGAACTGTCTAAACTAAACCAAGAGCTTATTTCTTTGAGAAGCAAAATAAATCCCATAGATTTTATTTGTAGCTATCACGAGAAAGTTTACTTGTCGAGATATGAGAATGAACATCGCAGGTATTGTTGTAATCCGTTGAACAAGCACGCAAAAAATGTGAAAAGTAAGTTTCAATATTTAATATCTTAATTTAATAAAAATACCTTAATAACACTAAATAAATAAATAAAAAAATATTTAATAATTATTTCCGTTATTTTTTAGATTCTCTTAGAGTTATCAGTCTTTCATATGCCAAAGATTTTGGTTTAATACCTGGTCAAAAAATTTGCACTAGTTGCAGAAAAGTTCTGAATTGCAAACATAATACAAAAGAAAATGAACTCCAAGAAAAAGAAATTTATGTTGACAACCATACATTAAAAAAAGATCTTAATTCAAGTATTGCAAGTTTTGGATGCTCACCTCTAAAACTTCTTTCAAAAAAAGATAGAGTTGAATATGGAAAGCGTAAAATTGATAGCATAAGAGCTCATACACAAAAGGCTGTTGCCAATGTGCTAGGTATAGAAATAGCTACACTTTGTGAAATTGAATCACCCTCAAAAAAATGTTTGAAAAAAACAAACACAGATTTAGACAATATTATGACTAAAATTAAGTCAAAATTTGAAAAAACATTGTCAAGTTCTGAAAAAATCACACTTCTTACACTCACTCCAGACAGTTGGTCAATAGAGAAAACTCAGAAGTTTTTTTTTATTTCAAAAAGATCTGTAGTACAAGCCAGAAAATTAAGTAAAAAAAGTGGAATACTATCAAAACCTTCTCCAAAATCGGGTAGAAAACTAAGCGAAGATGTAATTACAGAGGTTGTTCATTTCTACGAATGCGATGAATATTCAAGGGTTTGTCCAGGAAAAAAAGAGTTTGTTTCAGTTAAAGTAGATAGTAAAAAGCAACATATCCAAAAGCGCCTTCTACTAGTCAATATGAAAGAGCTACATATTGAGTTTAAAAAGAAATATAATTATCTTAAAGTTGGATTTTCAAAATTTTGTGAGCTAAGGCCCAAGTGGTGCATTCCTGTGGGTGGTGCTTCTGGTCTGCATGCAGTTTGTGTTTGCCAGTACCATCAAAATGTAAAGCTCCTTGTACAGAAAATTCCTGGAATTTCTGATTTCAAAATCTTATTAAAATTAATGGTTTGTAGCATTGAAAATAGAGATTGTATGCTGCATAGCTGCAATAAATGTCCTGCTAAAAAGGTTTTGTTAGACTACATTGACACTTTGTTTACAGAAAAAGAAATTAGTGAAGTTAACTTTTATCAATGGCAAAAATCAAATTACCAATGTACTTTAGTACCAGCAACTCTACCTTTAGATGAATTTATTGAAATGGTTTATGAACAGTTAGATAGTTTACGAGTGCATCATTTTATATCAAAAAGTCAAGCCACTTACTACCAACATTTGAAAACTAATTTAAAAGAAAATCAAGCTTTGGTTCCTCTTGACTTTGCAGAAAACTATAGTTTTCTAATACAGGATGCAGTGCAAGGTTTTCACTGGAATAACAGCCAAGCAACTGTGCACCCCTTTGTTGCGTATTTTATAAAAGATGGAAAACTTGATAGTCAAAGTTATTGTGTTATATCAAATCATCTGAAACATGGAACAGATGCTGTTCATTGCTTTATCGGTAATGTTATTGATAAACTTAAACAATTACAAACATTTGAACACATCTATTTTAGTGATGGAGCTGCATCACAATATAAAAATTACAAAAATCTTATCAACTTATGCTACCATAAACACGATTTTGACATGACTGCAGAGTGGCACTTTTTTGCAACATCGCATGGTAAAAGCCCTTGTGATGGTGTTGGTGGAAAAGTAAAACGTCTTGTTGCACGAGCCAGTCTACAATCACTAAACGATCCTATTGACACACCAAGCAAAATGTACAGCTGGTGTGTTCAACACGTCAAAGGAATATCTTTTTTTTTGTTGACAAAGTTTCAATAGAAACACATACTACAAACTTCAATTTGGAAGAGAGATATCGTTCTTGTTCGACAATACCTGGGACACGAAACCACCACAGTTTTATCCCAATGTCACTTACCTCAATAAAAATAAGAAGAGTCTCATTTGATATTATTTGCACTAATGTGGATTTTTCTACTTGCAGAATTTAGAATTCAGAAGATTTTATAGTATTGACTTAAAAGAAATCAATGAGATTATTTTATTATTTGAGAAATTTAACTTTTTGTAAATTTTATTATTTTTGTTTATTTTCTTAAAAACATTTTGTTTGTTTTTCATTAAAAAAATTATTGTATTATAAAGAGGGGAGGGGACAGAGGGGAGGGGACTTTATCTATTGGGATTTAAAAGTTCTTTATCTAAAGGGATTAAAAGGCTTCAAGCATTGATATTTTTTAATTGATATTTCATAATAAATAACATTATATAATTCAATGCATTTATTTATTATGTCAATTTTAGAATTTTATGGAAAATTTACCTGACTTTTAGAGACTACCTTTCGGGGGTTATAAATAAGCGCCCATTAATTTTTTATTAATGGTTTTTATTAATTAACAGTCTTTAATTGATGCGTATAAAAAATTTTATAAAAAAAAAAAAGTGCCATCTTAGGTAACAGATGCTTTGCATCACAGATCAATTTTACGAAAATCTCGATCTGACTCATTTTGGAGACCTATAACTTTTGAATGCAGCTCTTTAATCAACTGATTTTTTTAAAAATGTTTATCCACCACATGTAGATCAGCAGGCAATTTGATTTGTATTAACTTTGTAACTAGTTTTTAAGATTAAGGTCTTTAAAATCACAAAAAAACTTATTCTTAAAACAAAAAAATCAACTTTAGCCCGCCATTATGGAAAAAGTTAAGATGCCAGAAATAATATTTTTTTCTTTTTTCAAAGTATCCACAGCACACTTGCTATCTTATAATAATTGAAGTATAAAACTAACTTGTTCAAAAGTTATTGGCTGTTAAAAATGATGAAAAAACCCTTTTTTCTTGTAGAGTGAAATTTTATGCAAAATAGCCCACTACTTAAATAGCGTTTTCTCAAGAACCATATTAGATATTGATCTAAAATTTTCAAAACATGCTTTTAACATATATATGTACAAAATCAAAAAATTTCAATAAAATCTGAGATGGTCCATGAGGGACCTCATTAAAATTTGCACCACTTGGCATGGAATGACCCAAATAGAACCACATCAATTCTTACAGATTCACCAAATATGAATGTTTTAAAAATAGAAAGAGAATCAGCTAAAAAGAAAAAGTTAGCAATTGAAGAGAGAAAATAAACAAACAAAAATGTTAAATAAAGATAATGATAAAGTAAGTAAAAGATCAACTAGTAAAGGAAGTATACACTTAATGGGAAAAAGTTTGAATCGTCCAAATAACTCCGTAGAATAGGAGTGTTTTTGTTTGATTTGTAGTGGAATGTTTTCTAAAAGTAAACCAGAAGAATTCTGGGTTCAATGCACCCAATGTCACCTTTAGGCTCACAAGCCATGCATAATCGAAAACTCCTTGTTTTTTATTTGCAATAACTGCTGCTAGCCAATTTGAAACTCAATTAGTTGAAAATATTCATGTAATAAAACAATATACGTTTTAATTCTAATTGTATAACCATTAATTGGTAACACTGTTTTGTTTTCCCTTTTTTTCACTTTTTAATTATATTATACTGTTTATTATATACTTTTTAATTATAACTACTCTTTTTCTTAAAATGTTACAATGACTTGACCCAAAAGTTTGATGATATTAATAAAAATATACTTCAGCAATAATTTCTTTATAAAAAAAAGGGGTGGGGGTTTAAAATACTATTGTAATACATATAAATAGGACCTTAAACCTTAATTTTTATTATTGTGAGCCAACTTACCCCTTGTGTATTAGCAACTTACTCTGTGGTGGGGTAAGTTGCTAATACTTTTTCTTTTTAATACTTTTTTTTTTCCGGGAAGGCCCCGAGAATTTTTTTTGTAAATCAATGCAACTTTTAAACGTTATCCAGATTCATACTCTTTGGAACTACACTTTAATATTTTCAATATAATGTGCCGTTAGGGCTACAGAGCTCATAGAGTAAAAACCGAGTCAACTAGCCCCGGTCTCCGCTACTTCAGATTTGAATATACCACCAACCTTTTTATTATATCCGGTTTTAATGCAAATGCATGATTTGGTTTAAACTCACTTATATCAAATCTTGTTTGAACATCTGGAGCAACATCTCAGTAAAAATCGTTAGTTTCTATTTCTTAGATTATACTGTCTATATCTGTAATGTAACTGTCTGTGAATACAAGCTTAATGAAAGTCTAACATTGTATTAATGTACATTGCTATAATCAAGAATATATGTACCTAGATTAATGGTTTGTTAAGTACCAGTTTTGTCTTTTTCATATTGATACTTACTAGATTTTTAAAAATAATATTCAAATGTCTAATGTTTGGTTTGGTAGTTAGTTTCTTTGATTTAACATCATTATAGCTAATCTAGAGAATTAACTCTAGTTCCTATATATTTTCCATAATTTTTCCAAAAACAGGATTGTTTTTAGCCTATAAAAAACTTTTTCAAAAGCTTTTTTAACCTTTACTCTCATGTCAGCATTTTTTTCTATATATTGCTTCAATCATGTGCTTTGATTAAAGTTTATTTCTCTTTCAATATGTATAATTATCATTCCATATTTCACGTTTTAAATTCTTGTGATTAACAACATTTATTTTTTGTTTAAATTGGGTATTATAATTCCGTTGCGAAAAGTACAAGACCGTTTAATGAAGTAACGGAGCTAGTAATTTTATTAGTTTTTACCAGTGACCAAAAACATTTAAGTAAGCGTTGACAATTTTTTATGACGGTTTTTGAGGAACTATTTTGGAAAACTATCCGGTAAAAAGAAGCAAAAAAATTTGCGAAGGCAGATCTTGTTTTGACAGAAGATTATTGTCACTCGATTGATGTCTATGTTGCAAAAAAACTATAGGTACCAATTTATCAACATAGATTTTTCGCATTCTTTCAATAGCTTATGATAGTCATTATGTAAATCATGCAACTGTTTTTGATATTCCAAATCTACTTCTAAGATGCAAGTATGGTTTTTCCATGAACTAAGTTCATCTTCTGTCATCGTCTTAAAACCAGCTGTAGGTAGAGATTAAAAATTGCTTTTATGTAGAGACCATTAGCATCTGGATAGGTAATACAAATGGGCGGTTCATCTTCATTGTAATTATCTTCCATAAATTTATTCTTAGCTTTTTGCATACCGCTTAGAAGCTACTTAGAAGATATTCCACCACTAATACCTTTATCTGACATGAGTAAAATACTAGTATCATCAAGTAATTCTAATTTATCACCAGTTAATTTAAGAGCAGTACCTTAAGCTTGTCCTCAAGCAGGGTAATACCATGCATGATCTAAACCACATACTTTTACACATACATCTCTAAAATTCTCAAAAATATCATCCAAGAATAAGACATCTGACATATAAATGCCATGATAATCTTTAAGTGTTTCACATTATTCAATGATGATGATATGATGCAATTATGATAATACACGTGATGATGCGGATAATGATAATACATTTGACGGGCCTAAGAATATATAAGGTTGCAATTTTACTTCAAGAATCAGAACGTTGCAAGACAGCGCAAGAGTAACTGCGAAGCCCTTCAAAAAAGTTCGGTAAGTCTGCCCTCTTTATTTTTTTTTTTGACTTAGAACTTTTTTTATTGCTTAATATTGTTGTTTCTTTGCCTCTCTTATTTCAGAACAAACAAAATTGCTGATAAAAATATTAATTGCATCGTAGAATTTAAAAAGTATAACACAAGACGAAAGATTTATAAAAGAAATGAGTGGTTATCAGATGAAATCTCAACTTAAAGATATGGCCTAGTTTATAAGGTGGCACGAGAACAACATGCTGAAGCAAAAACGGGTGAAGAAGATAAAGTTAAAGAAAATGATTTAGGAAAAGAAAATGAGGGAAAAAGAAAAGATAACACAAAAACTTAAAGAAATATTTTTCAACTTGTAATTGTTTTATTAGCAAATAATTTTAAAAGATAAAATCATATTAGCATAGAATATGCTAACGATAGCAGGCTTTGGAGTGATGAAAATGCGAAAGACTGCAAGAAAAAATCAATCAATAAACAAGAGTTACGAGTTTTCCAATCAAAGTGCGTATAAACTTTATTTCAAAAAATTGAAAGGACTTAATTGCTCCGTTAGTTTTCTCATCACCCTCTACCTTCTTTATGGTATCCTTATAAAATCGAAATCGATAAATTAAACCATTAGTATAAATAAATATGGAAAATGCGGACTACATCTCATCAATTTATCAGGTTATCATTTCATAAAAGAATTATATACGTTAAAAAAACAAGTGCGTTTAAACTTTTTGTACAAGGTATATATATAAAAGAAGACCACACGGGTAAAACCTCATGTCCACTTTTTGAAAACTTTGAGTTTGAGATATTTTTATGATATTCTAGTACTAAGCTATTTAAATTTAAAAATGCATAACAAAAAAGCAATATTATAAATTTCGATAGTCAATTTAAAAAAGGGCAACTTTGAAACAACCAATGTTGTCCAATGTTTACTTAGTTAAAAACGTAGTTGTCCATGTTATTTATAACTAAACCAATAATAATAATAAAATAATAAGTCACGTGACCAACATTTATCATTAAAAAAAAATATGGCGGCGACTAATGTAAACAACCCTACAGTCACAAAAAAATCTAACAAAAAGGCAGTCAATGGGAGAAAAAAAAAAGTTTACTCGAGATCTGAGATTAAAAAGTCATGTTATAGGAATACTATGTAACTGTGTTACTCTGAAGTGTTTTGAAGTTACAACAGAAGATGACAGAATAAAACTTATATCATATTTCAACAAGTTGAAAACAAAGGATGAGCAGAATTTGTATATTTCTTCTCTTTATTTTATTTTATTTATTTCATTTCATAACATTAAGCGTCGACGAGGCAGAATTTTAAAGATTGAACAATATAAATTTCATAGTTATTCGTATAAGTACCACCTGAAAATTGTTAGAGATAAGAGTTTTACAGCTATTCACGAAAGTTTAAACGATTGCAGAATTTTTGTCGAGTATGTTTGGTATTTGTTTAATAAAAAAAAACTGTAAAATGATATCGAATTAACTTTTTTTACTTATTGAAGAAAAAGTAATTAGCTTTAAAATAAATATGAACATATTATAAAAATTTTAATATTAAGTTAGAAAAAAACAATTACAAAAAATCATATAGGAAAAATAAGAAGCACAAAAGTTTAAACGAATTGCAACATTCGAACAAAAAATGAAAAAAAAAGCAAAATTAATATTTAAAGTGTCTTCCTTTGTTCTTATAGAAAAGATAAACTCGTTTATGCATTATTCAACTAATTTCATGCACATCACGCGAGGTACCTTCAGCTAGTACTCATTCAAAAGATGCTTTAAATGCTGAGTTGATTGAATTTCATGGTATGTCAGTTGATTGTTGATCCAAGACCAAATATTTTCAATTGGGTTAAGATCTGGTGATCTAGGGCACCAGGGCGTCACATTGAACTTTTTCTTTTCAAAAAGTATTCTTTGAGTGAGCTGTGTGAGCTGTAGCCCCGTCTTGTTGAAAGATGAATTGCTTGCTTCTGCCATACAAGTGTCTGATTGATGGAACTAAACACGTTTCCAATGTGTTCTTGTAGGTGTATTGATTAATTCGGCCTTCATACAGCTCACAGAAGCCTATACCTTTGTGAGAAAAACATCTCCAGATGTCAACCGAAACTCTACCGCCTTGTCGACGATGTTGCAAAAACCTGTCTGAATATTTCTCAGTTGCAAATCTATTGACATAGAATCTTCCCTTGCGGTTTACGACTTGAAAATTTGCTTCATCACTCCAAATAACTTTTGCCCACTGTTCTACAGACCAGTCAAACCTTTCTCTTAACCACACTCGTCGTTTGCGTTTATCCGTGATTGAAAGAATAGGTTTTCCAGCAGCTATGTACGTTCCAAGACATTTGTCCAAGAATGTTCGTCTTACGAGCTCTCTGCTAACTTTTGGATTATCTTTTGACTCGTTGAAGATTTATGCTAGCTTTTTGTAGCTGAGTCTGGGGTTTTCTCTGCTCATTCTGAATATAACACTTTTGTCACGGTTGCTGAATTTGGATGGTCTCCTAGTACTCGGCATGTCGGAGACGTCATTGGTTAGTTCCCCGGTTTTGAGAGTTTTTCTAACCCAAGGTTCAGAAACGTGAAGTATTTTGCCTATTTGAGCGTGTGTGTGATTTTTTGTCCTCGCCATTCAAATAACTTGCCACTTTATCTCACTAGAAACTGATTTTCGACCCATTTGCACGCAATTGAAATTAATTTGAAATTTACAATATTTCAAGTTAATTTTTAATGAATTAAAAGCTGACTGATGATGTTGTGATGAATTTTTTGATTGTAAACTACTCATTTTAACTTTATTCAAAAATAAAAAAATTTTCGCACCGGATTTATCAATTGATTAGCAAATAATTGATCCTAAATAAAGTCGTTTAAACTTTTGTGACACCTCTTAATTTGTATCACCCACCTTTTAATGAAATTTCTGAGTAAACAGTGATGAGTTGAAACCTACTTTTGTTTATTTTATTAACAAATATCCTGTTTACGAAATAGGAAAAAAAAATTATTTTGATATCTATTTCCGTTTGATTTTTATTCAAGAAAAACCGAAGGTTAGATCTTCAAGTTCTGTAATCGTTTAAACTTTTTTGAATAGCTGTACAAAAATATGTGCGTGTATCAAAGCATTCATATCTATATTTGGTTTGACTGAAAATTGTGTGAGGCGAATCAAAGAAGTTCTTTCAGCCACTGGTATGTAAAAATAAATTATGATATAAATATATATATATATATATATATATATATATATATATATATATATATATATATATATATATATATATATATATATATATATATATATATATATATATATACTGTATACATCTTTTTATATAATAGAGCATTAAAATAATAAGATGTTTTCATTAAAATATTTTTTGTTATGACACAAACTGTGTTTTGTCATTTTATTTCAATTATTTTCTTTTCAATCATTAGGTCTACCTTTTACAGGCATGAGAGGACGTCATAAAAATAAAAAGCATGCTTTTTTTGTTGAAAAGATTCATATGATAGTGCAGCAGAACAAGTCATTTCGAGGACAATCTTCTCATTATGCTAGAACAAAATCTACCAGACTTTACCTTCCAGAAGACTTAAATATTTTTAAAATGTACTGCATGTTTAAAGAAAAGTATCCTTTAGAAAAGTGTTTCTATGAAAGTTATCGTAAAATTTTCAATTCTCAGTCTAACATTTCATTTGGATATCCTAGAAAGGACACCTGCTCATTTTCTGATTTAACAAAGAAAAATATAGTTGCAACAGATTGTCATGTACCTATTGACACTGTTGCTGCTAATGATTTGTTAAAAAACAAAAATGCTTTGAATAGATCTTTTGAACTTCGTCAGAGAAAAGCTGAAATGTTTTACCAAAGTAAAAGAACTGCACGTTTACAAGCTCAGCAAACTTTAGACTGTGCAGCAATCTGCTTTGATTTTCAAAAAAATCTGAAATGCTTAAACATTTCAACTCAAGATGTATACTACTCCAGGCAACTGTCATTTTACTCTTTCAATATTCAAATACTTTCTACTCAAAAAGATATATTTTTATTGCTATGATGGATGAAACCGTAGGCAACAAAGGCTCTGATGATGTATGTTCTATGCTTCATGATTTTTTTAATTGTCATTTGCCTGAAAATGTAAAGCATATCAAGTTGTTTTGCGATTCCTATGCAGGTCAAAATAAAAGTGGACAGTTTTGCGGTTTTTTTATTATCTAGTTCATAAGATAGAAAGGTTTGAGAGCAAAACAGTTTCATATCTCATTAGAGGCGATTCCTATATGGAATGTGACAGAGATATGGCTATTATTAATCAAAAGTTTTCAGCAGAAACACCAGAAGATTGGAGGAGTGTTTTCCAGGCTTCTCGCAAAAAACCAAAGCCATTCAACATTATAAATATGACAGAAGAAAAGTTTCTGAAGTTTACGGAGCTTTTAAAGCCAAGCTTTTTAGCTGTTTGTCCATTTAAGACACATTCATTCAGAGAAGTTGAAATATCAAAGGCTAATTCTAACTTAACTAACGGGTGGCCCAAGATAAATGGCATAGGTAGTATTTTTATTATAACTTTGTTATTTTTTTAGCTAGAACAGTGAATTTTTTTAAAAAAGATTTATTATTAAATTCTCTATAAATCTGTGTTGATGGGTTTGTTTTATGGTTTTTAACTTTATTTGTAGATAATGATATATAAGGATTTGCAAAAGCTTTTACTTTATAAATACCAAAATGGTGATGGTCCATCAAAAATATTTGCTGATATTAAGGGTGTCATTGGGTTTCGTACAATAAATCGGTGGTGTCAAATGATAAGAGAGATAGGCTCTATCGATTTGAAATGTCCATCAGGTGGTCTAAGATCAGTTCGAACAAATGCAAACATTAAAAAAATCAGAAGTCGTCTGAAACGTAAAAAGAGGATTTCATCTCGAAAATTAACTAATGAACTCAATATCTCCAGTACTAGTGTTCAAATAATACTATAAAAGGATCTCAATTTGCAAGCATACAAACACAGAGTTGAACCACTGCTTACAAATGGTCAAAAAGTCAAGAGAATTAAATTTGCAAATTGGATAAAAAACCATTTTTGAAAAGAGCAAACACTGAAAATTCTGTTTTCAGATGAAAAAAATTTAGATTTAAATGGTATGTGCAATGCCCAAAATGATCGCATATGCAGAGCCGGATTTACAGGCAGGCCAAATAGGCAATGGCCTAGGGGCCCCGCAAGAAAAGGGGCCCCAAAATCGAATTGCAAATTTAGCAAATGCAACTGTGGACTTTTTAAACGTAAAATTGAACTTGGAAATCAGCAACTGCAGAATCCAGTTTTATGATAACTCAAGCAATATGACTGGAAAATATAAAGGAATAAACTAGAATTTTGGAGTTCAATAAGCTGGCAAAATTCTTGCATCGAGGGAATCAATTTTTTTGGTATTGTTCAAGAACTGTAAAATTTTTTCTCTGCTTCCACAAAGTTGTGGAGTGTTTTGGAACAGTTTGCAAGTAGTTCATTGAAATCACTATCGAATACTCGGTGGAGCGCTCATGCTAACTCGGTCAAAACCATTCACCAGAACTACAATAAATTAATGGAAGGATTGGTCAAAATCAATGAGTGTGGCTGGAAACTTACTATCGGAAATGGAAACTTTTGAATTTGCTTTACAAACAATAATATGGGATCAAGTTTTGCAACGAATGAATGCTGTTTCCAAATCATTGCAAAGTGCAACGATTACTCTAGATACTTATGCTGAACTTTATTCATCTCTTGGAGATTATCTTCTCGAATTAACTAATACATTCGATTTAATAGAACAAGATGCAAAATCACTGTTACCAGACATAGATTATTTACAAAAAAGACGCCGTAATAAGAAAGCGCTATTAGATGAAAACCGATCAGAGGAACCTCAATTAAGTCCACGTGAAGATTTTAAGACAAACGTTTTTTTAAAAACTATCAATAATCTTACTACAAGTTTAAAAGAAAGAGCTCAATGCTATCAGGAATTGAATGACAAATTTGTATTTTTAATAGACACGAGATTCAACAAAGATACGCTGAAGATATGTGTTAATCGTCTGGTGGAAGACTACACGGAAGATATTGATGATAATTTATATGCAGAAATTGAACATCTACTTCTGTATTTGAAAGAACATTTTAATACTCAAGTTCCTGATTTGTCCCATTTGGATTTGTATAAACTTATAAAGGAAAAACAAATGGAGGCTACATTTCCAAATACTGAAATCATTCTTAGGATTTTCATATAATTCATGATATCCAACTGCTCTGGAGAAAGGTCATTTTCAAAATTAAAATTAACAAAAAATTATTTTGCGATCAACTATGTCACAAAAATCGTTAAATGATTTTGCGTTATTATCAAGCAACGCAGACAAAATGAAGTCAATTAATATAGATTCATTGATTGAAGATTTCGTTAATGAAAAATACAGAAAAAAGTTTATGCAGATTTTAAACAATATTTTTGAAAAAATGAAATAAAACTTTTAATTACGTTAAACTAAGATTATATTTTTTTAAACTAACATATTATTTCTAAATATGGGGCCACAGGCCTTTTTTTGGCCTAGGGCCCCTAAAATTGTAAATCCGGCTCTGCGCATATGGTCTACTAATCGTAATGAAGCTGATAAAGATGGTGGTATTAAACAGAAACAAAAGTTCCCTCTAAAAGGTAATGGTTTGGTTGGGAGCTTGTTCAAAAGGTATTACACCACTAGTTATTTTGTACAAAGATATAGTAAATCATGACTTGTATATAAAAAGAGTATTGCCAGTGGCCTTGAAATATGGAAACGAGATGTTTGGTGATGATTGGAGATTTCAACAAGATGGAGCAACCTCACATTTTTTTTTCGACTCTGTTTTTTTTAATTCTGTAAGTTCAATTATTACTTTATCATAGCTTTTACTTATAAATTCGACAGCTTTCTGTTCCTCAGATAATTCTTTTTTTAACTTAAAGTTTTCATCTTTTAAGTTATTAAATTTAATTTCCATTTTTTCAATCCGATCATTAAAAATTTTCATCATAGCATTCTCATGATTTTCAAGGATTTCTTTAAGTTGTGCTGGTGTAAAGTTTTTCGCCACTATTATAAGTTTTTTAATAAGCGTCTTTAAACACGTCCGTTCGCGGTGAAATTCACCGTTCGCGGTGAAAATGAAAACAATAACATAAAAGAGAAAATAGCAGAACTAGAAGACAGAAGCCGAAGAAAAAACTTGAGATTTGTTGGGATTAAAGAAAAAGCTAATGAAACTTGGGAAGAAAGTGAGCAAAAAATCAAACAGTTTCTCAATACAAAGCCTAATATACAGGAAAAAATTTTAATAGATAGAGCCCATCGAGTTGGAAAAAAAACAGGAAAAACAGATCAATAATTGTTCGATTTCAAAACTACAAAGACAAAGCCCTAGTGTTGAACAAATATACGACGATGAAGCTTTGGAACGAGCGGTTGTACGTTAACGAAGACTTTAGCGATTTTACAATGGATTTACGAAGAAAGCTTTTCAAAGAAGCGAAAGAAATGAGAGCTAAAGGTAAGTTTGCTAAAGTAACTTACAATAAATTAATTACGCATGACCTATAACTATAAAAGAAATCTTTTAATATTCCATAATCAAGTTTAAAAACAAACATGGATGAGTACGAATCCTTTACTTTTAATTTTCATGATAAATTTTTAACCCCAAATCTTAATACAGATCCAGATGTAAACTTTTTTGACGATGTGAACACATCTTGTTCTTATCTTTAACTCAACAAGTTAAAAGAATTTCTTAATAAAAATGGCACTGAAAATCAAAAAATCAGAATCCTTCACATAAATATTAGAAGTCTTAATGAAAATATCTAAAAGTTTTGTGATTTTTTAGATGAAACTGAAAACATTTTTAATATAATTTGTTTAACAGAAACGTGGATTTCTTCGAATGACTTTAAAAATAATTCTATTTTCCATCTTCCAGGTTTTGAAACTATCTTGTTAAAAAGACAAACAAATAAACGGGGTAGAGGAGTTCTGATTTACGTTAAGGAACACATTGAGTATAATAATAGGAATGATATGTGCATTTCTGACGGCGATAAAGCAATCATAACCATTGAAATTTTATATAATAATAAAAAAAAATTTTTTTTATTAAACTGCTGTTGTAGACCACCTGATGGTGCGTCTGAAAATCTTAGTTTCTTTTTACGGCAAAATATCATTCACAAAGGTAGCAAAGAAAACAAAATTACTTTTATAATTGGAGATTTCAACATAAACTGTTTAATTTATAGTAAAGATAAAAAAGTAAAAAGTTTTTATCATGAAATATTTATGGCAGGAGCTCTTCCTTTAATCAATCGCCCTACTAGAATAATTAAAAATTCAACGAGGTTGATTGATAATATTTTTACCACAAATATTTATAATAAGAAATTACAAAAAGGAATTATAAAAACTGACATATCCGATCATTTCCCCATTTTTTTAACAATCCATACTGTATCCTCTAATAACAACGAAAGAAAAAATATAATAAAAAAACGGGTCTTCAACGAGAATCAATGATCACTTCTGCATTGGAAACATATTAACTTTATTGATGACGCAAATACAATATATAATAAATTCTTTGATACGTTCTTCTCAATATACAATGCAAACTTTCCACTTTGTGAACAAATAACAAAAATAAAAACCTTGAATAGTCCATGGATTACTAAAGGACTTTGAAAATCCTCTAGTATCAAACAGAATCTATATATAAAATATTTAAAAACAAAACAGATGAAAACCATGAAAAATATAAAAATTACGAACATTTATTTGAAAAAATTCGTAAAAAACTAAAAAAAAATTATTATTCAAATTTAATTAGTAAATTTAAAAACGACTCAAAAAATACTTGAGAAGGTTGAAAGAAATAACAGGAAAACAAAAAACAAATTCAAATTCTCTCCCTAAAGTAATTAAAATAAAAAAAAAAAAATACATATGAACCAAACGAAATTGCAAACGAGTTTAATAAATATTTTATTGATACAGGAACTAAATTGGCAAGTAAGATTCCTATTACAGAAAAAAGATTTAGTGATTTCCTAGAGCCTATAAACAATTCGTTTTCTGTAGATAATTTATATTCTGACTTATCTTTTGATGAGTTTGAAAGAGCTTACAAATCTCTCAAAAGAAATAAAGCTACGGGTGCGGACGAAATAAATGGTAGCATAGTCATAGATTGCTTTGAAAATTTAAAATGTATTCTTTATAATGTCTTCAGGGCATCTATACAGCAAGGTGTTTTCTCCGACCAATTAAAAATAGCTAAAGTTACTCCAATTTACAAAGAAGGAAAAAAATCAAATATTAATAGTTATCGTCTCAGTTCTTTCAACCTTCTTGAAAATTTTAGAAAGAATTGTATACAATAGAACATACAATTATCTTAAACTAAATAAACTTCTATATAAAAATCAATTCGGTTTTAAAAGAAATGGTTCAACTGAACAAGCCATTACACAGTTCATTCGTGAAATCTCCTATTCATTTGGTAGATCACAATATACACTAGGCATTTTCATCGACCTATCAAAAGCATTCGATACGGTCGATCACAAAATTCTACTTAAATTTTACTCAAATTTTACGAAATTAATGGCAAAGTAATAAAATGGTATAAAAGTTACTTGACAAATAGAAAACAATTTGTTTCCTATGGTGATTATTTTCAAAATAAAAAATTAAATGACATAAAATGTGGTGTTCCACAGGGTTCTATTCCAGGTCTACTTTTGTTTCTAGTCTATATATATGATTTAAATAAAGCTTCTAACCTTATGAGTATCATGTTTGCCGACGATACTAATTTATTTCTGTCAAACAGTGACATTTATGAGCTTTTTTCAAATATGAATAAAGAACTCAATCACATCTCCAACTGGTTTAAGTGCAACAAGTTAACTTTAAACATTGACAAAACAAAAGGGATCCTTTTCCACTCTCTCGCAAAAAAGCGTTTTTTACCAAGTAATTTACCTAAACTTTTTATTGATAAAATTGAAATAAAAAAGGAGTCGGTCACAAGACTTTTAGGCATTTACATTGATGAAAATATTATATGGAAGTATCATATCGACTTTATTTCTACTAAATTGGCAAAAAGTATTGGAATTCTATATAAAGTCAGATACTATCTAAGTAAACAAAATTTAATTCAACTCTACTACTCATTTATTCATAGCTATTAAAATTATGCAAATATTGTTTGGGGAAGTAACTCTAAAAGTAAGTTGCGAAATCTTCACAGTCGTCAGAAACACGCAATGCGTATAATATGTTTTGAAAATCGTTTCTCTCATTCAAATATTTTATTTAAAAGCGTTAAAGCACTCAACATCTACGAACTTAATGTCTATAATATTTTATGTTTTATGTTTCGTTGTAAAAATGATCAACCATTGTCGATTTTTAAAGATCTTTTTACCCCAAATATCCTTTACGAAATAATAATTTATTACTTGAACCCTTTCGTCAAACAAAGTTTAATCAATTTTGAATAAACTATTGAGCACCATATTTGTGGAACAAAATTGTTCCAAGTTTTATTTGTCAACTTCATTTTCAGTTTTTAATACTAAAAAACTATATTCTTTCTACTGGTAATATATATAAATATTTTTGGAATGAAAAATTATTTCACTCTGGATAATTTGTAAAACTATTTTCAGTTTTTGTTAATTCTACATTGTTATTAGTTATTAAATCAATTGTATTTTTATTTTATTTTATATACACGTTTGATATATTTTATATGGTTCTGACGCCAAGATCTTTTGGATCTTTTTTCAGATACCAAGTTTATGGATTGTTATATTGCTGTATTACGATTAATAACTGTAAACTAAAAAGAAAAGAAAAAAAAAAAGAAAAACATACGCATCATTTGACTTAACAATGGTGTAATGATAATTTTCCTGCTTTTATTGACAAAAACCACTGGCCTCCAAATTCTCCCGATCTCAATCCTTTAGATTACTCAATATGGGATGAACTCGTTCACCAAATGAAATGGAATAAAATTAAATCAAAATTAACATTAATTCAAGAACTTAAACAAGCTGTAAAAAACATTAGAGTAAATGTAGATTTAGAAAGTTGTACCAGTTGGACCAATCGCTTATATCCTATGTCAAAAAAAAAAGGAGACTATTTACATTAAATAAATCATGTCATTTTGTAGAGAATTTAATAATAAATCTTTTTAAAAAAAATTCACTTTTCTAGCTAAAAAAAATAACAAAGTTATAATAAAAATACTACCTATGCATTTATCTTGGGCCACCCGTTGTGTATAGGGAAAACTGGAGTGGTATATTTAGTTCTATGCGTGTTACACCTCTTATGTCTAGATCATGTTCTGGTTCAATAAGAGGGAGAAGATTGACCCAATTTAAACATGTCTTTGAAGTGCCTGATAAACCAAAACAAGCATACATTGCCCCTTTGCCACTTCCTTGTGAAAAATTCAAAGACTTATTAAAGCAAAAAAACATTTGAAAGTGAACAAAATAAGTCTTATCACTTGCCAGTTGATAACCTATATGTCCTGGAATCAGAACCAAAGCAAATCTCTGACTCAGAGGAAGAGATTGTAAAAAATAATGTAAAACTATTTAGAAAACGTATATCTATATATTTGTAGAAATACTTTGTTGAAAATAAAAATAACATTTATTTTTATTTAGGTTTTTTTCACAATGGGGTGTTTGTCTGGGGTATAGACTTAAATCCAAAGTGATAGATTACAGACAATATGGTAGATGGGGTTGTGGAAACAATTTGTTGCATGGGTACTTTTTATAAAGTTTGTAAAAATTTGACGAGTTATTTGATTTGTATTATCTACTACTACCTACTTTAAACAAAAAAAGTGCTCTAAAAGGTTACAAGTTAATCTAGTTCACAAGCCGCAGAATTTACAACGGAAAAATCACTGATGTCCAAATTAAGTGTCTTGACTTCGAATAGTCAATCCCAGCCGGCACAAGACGTATCCAATACGTATTCTATTCGTCTTATATTCGTATTATAAAGATAATACAAATTGTATACTTTTTAAATACGTATATCTGTATACTACACATGAGCTAAATAAATTGTTTGAGCTGTACTTTCAATAGGAGGTACTTTCAATAAGAGGTTTTCAGTTTCCGCGTCGTAAAAACAAATCGAGCACGTTTTATGTAGGTTAACATTTAAAGAAATGGCGTACTATCGTAAATACAGAAGATTAAATGCTGAACTTAAGAAAATCGTTAAAGAGGAGGATAGTTTTGGTTCTATTGAAGATAACTCTTTGGTTACTAATTTTTTATGTGTTAAAATTGTAGTTTCAGTTTGCACTAACGAGACGATAAATGAAAATATCGATTTTGGTGTGCTTTCTGAGTCATAGAGCACGCCAAAATCTATATCATTAGAGTCTGAGCGAAGCTATGATGAATGTGATTTTGATACTGTTCCAGCAATACATCCTACATTAGACGATGATAGTGGTCACAGTGATAATGGAGATAAAGATACCATTATGGTCTAGTTGGTTTATCATGTAAATACAATCTGTCAAGATCTTGCATGGGCGATTTACTCAAACTTTTAAGGGAAAGTGGAGATTGCTACTTGCCAAAAGATTCACGTACATTGCTAAAAACTCCTAGAGAGATTGATTATAAAAAAAAATGTGGCGGAGAATATATTTACTTCGGTATAAAATGTGCAGTATTAAAGCAGTTAGTTTTTCTTCCGACTTTTCATTTAAACCACGATTCTATCAACCTATATATAAACATTAATGGAGTTCCTTTATTCAAATTATCAAAAATTCAGCTTTGACCTATTTTGGGTAAATTTGATGGCTAAAATGTTTTTACTATTGCTTTATACTCTGGAACAAGCAAACCTAATTGTGTTACAGATTATCTTGATGATTTTATAAATGAAATAAATATTTTTGAGAATTGATGGTATTCACTTTAATGATAAGATGTATGCTGTAAAACTTAAAGCTTTTATACGTGATGCACCTGCACGATCCTTTCTTAAGCGTATATTTGGTTATAATGCATGTTAGCGATGTCAAGTAAAATGTTCTCGTGATACTACTGTGATCAAAAAGTAAGGTGAATTTTTAATTTAAACTTCCCGCCTTATTCGAATCGTCCAATCTTTTTTATTTTTAAGTTGGTAGGAATGTCATTAACATTTGCGCCAAATTACATGTCAAACTCATAATTATTTTTTTTTGTTTACGCTTGTTTCTGAAGTACCAAAAGTGCATTCGGCGATTTTCACGATGTCTAATTTTGTTGAGCAAAGAAGTGCTATTGAATTTTGTTTGCGGAATGATATTTCTGCTGCTGAAACGTATCGAATGTTGCAAAAGGCCTTCGGTGAAGAGTCTCAAAAAAATGTTTACAAGTGGTACAAAGACTTCAAAGAAGGCCGAGAACGTGTTGATGACTTAGAACGCTCCGGACGACCATCGACTTCGATTGATGATCGCTACATCAACAAAATCAAAGAATTGGTGCTTGCAAATCGTCGGTTAACCATTCGAGACCTTGTTGACATGGTTGGAATATCATATGGGTCGGTGCAAGCGATTTTGAAGGATCATTTGGGCCTCAGAAGATTCAAATCACGTTTGGTGCCGAAATTTCTCAATTTCTTTGAAAAAGAGCGTCGCGTTAAAACGCGTGAAGCAATGCTTTTTGACTATCAAGACGTCTACAAACAAATTATTACTGGCGATGAGACTTGGGTCTACGCATACGACCCTGAAACAACCGACCAATCGAGTGAATACCGTGAAAAAGGCGAGCCGAGACCGAAGCAACCACGTCAAAGTCGCTCAAAAATCAAGGTCATGTTGACTGTTTTCTTTGATTATTGTGGTGTCGTGCACTACGAATTCCTTCCAACTGGCCAAACTGTCAAAAAGGGATATTATTTAAGCGTTATGCGACGTTTGCGTGAAGCTATTCGCAAAAAGAGACCGGAATTATGGGCCAATAACTCTTGGATTTTGCACCACGACAATGCGCCTTCGCACACAGCACTGGTTCTTCGTGAGTTTTTCGCCAAAAACTCTACCCATGTTGCTCCACAACCACCGTATTCGCCCGACTTAGCACCGTGTGACTTCTGGCTGTTCCCAAAGCTCAAGAGACCACTCCGGGGAAATCATTTTGAGTCCATTGAAGAGATCCAACGTGAATCGGCACGCGCATTGAAGGCTATCCCTACCGAGGACTTTTCGGCATGCTTCGAAGACTGGAAAAAACGTTGGCAAAAGTGCATTGGGGCCGGGGGGGACTATTTTGAGAGGGACGATACAGATTCGGAAGAATAGATAAAGATTTTTCATTTTATAAAAAAATTCACCTTACTTTTTGATCACAGTAGTAGTAACAGAACTGTATATAATGATGATATTAGTTATCCGCTTCGTAAAAAGGAAGATTTTAATTAATTTCTGTATATAAATAGCCATCAAGTGCAGCTATCGCCATTAGTTAAGATAGATGATTTTGACTGCATTAAAGGTTTCATTTTAGATAACATGCATTTAGTGTGCCTTGGGATTACAAAAAAAGTATTAATCCTTTTTAAAATCTGGTCCTAGAATATGCAAATTCTCAAATTCACAGGTATTAGAAATACCTGCTAAACTAATTTCTATTAACGGCAATTTTCCTTCGGATTTAGCAAGGCAACCACGATCTTTAGATGATTTATTATTTTGGAAGGCAACAGAATTTAGGGAATTTTTACTTTATTTAGGTGTTATTGTTTTAAAGGGCATTGTTTCAGATGCAATATATAACCATTTTTTACCATTTAGCATTGCAATGCGTATTTTATTGTCTGAAAATGATGAATTTCGTAGTTACTATCTTGATTATGCTTACAATTTATTAGTAACACTGCTCCATAAAATTTGAGACCAAAATTGAATTAGCGATGTTTAATTAGTAAACTTGATAAAATAATTAGTATTTGGTGTCAAATGAAAGCTCTATCTTTCCTCTTTCAATTAGCATGTGAGACCATCAGCTTCAAAACCGGCCCTTTGACATTTTTTTCAATTTTGAATGAAGCGCGCCAAATTTCTCGTAATGGCAAAATAAAAAAAAAATGGTGCAAATCTGTATATTGAAAAATTAAAAAATTTGGTGCAAAACCTGTTCAATCCTATTGTTTTTAATATGTAAAATTCAGCAAATTGTGCAAAACCGGCTCTTTTTATTTGCGCAGCTGCTTCAAAACCAGTTTATTATTTCAGCCAATAGGAAAGGACTTACGACGTGATCACAACAGCTGATATTGAAAATCCTTTCGTTTTTAATGCTTTTATCCTCTGGAAATTGCAAATTCTTCGTGATTTGTCATCTAAGTAATAGAAAAAGTAGAAAGTTTTATGAAATATTAGTTAACTAAACATTTACAGAGTTTTACAATAAAATCATACCTAATGAGGAAATAGATGGCATTAACTCTGATCAGGACATTGAATCAGAAGAAAAAAATGAGCTGTGCTGTGGTGAAGATGATGTTGATGATGTTGATGTTAGGATTTAGTAATTTAAATTTTGTGAATTTGAAACTATTTTATTGTAAAGAATTTTTTATTAAGAAATTGACTTGCCTTTAAAATGTGTTTTTTAAGCTGCATATAAAAAAAAGAAAGCTATATAATTTTTGGCTTGCTAATTATTATATAAGTAAATTTAATTTTTTAAATGTTGTTCACACATGTATTTGTGGCCTAAACATGTCTAGCAGAAATTTTACGTACACCATAAATTTGTTAAATAACACCTGCCCGCGGAATGTGCCATATATTGTATTGAAACTTTATAATGAAACATCATATTGCAAGAAACATAATAGGGTTCTCATTAAATATTTTTTAAGTGTTTTGTTTCTTCTACTTTAAAACCCAGGTAGCTAAAATTTATGACATGTGATGCAGGTATTTCTTCAACTTTTATGACCACTAATAATTAGTTACGTTATTGCATTTTAATAGAAATTTAATGCATGGCAAAAATTATTTCGAAATATATTTAACTTTTTAAAAACACTAGCGGGCTATCCTGCTAAAAAAAGGGAGGAGAGAGTTTTCTAAAATTGTCCTTAGATGGCGTAAATATACTGAAAAGCGTGTGAAATCGCGGTGAACTTTAAGTAACCATGGGTTTCAACGAAATTAATCACAAAACAATTAAAGTTTTATTAAAATGTGCAGTGGCTGGATCAAAACCGGCTCTTTTTTGAAAAAAATGCCCTTTAATCAAATATTTCTATTCAATGATAATCACAATTACTGATACTCACATAGAAAACCATTCATTAGTGACTTAAAGGAGGTGTATATGTTCTTTTTAATTTTTTTATTTGCAGAAAAAAAAAAGGTGTATCGTGTAAAACTTGCTTTAGTGCAAAGGGCCGGTTTTAAAGCTGACGGTCTCATATAAATTCTCTGTTTATTTTTTGTTTAGATAACAATTTAAAGTGCAAAATCAACAAGCCGTAAAAAGTCGTGTGTATAATTTTTATAAAAAAAAACATGAAGATGGAACACATTGTTTGGAACCATTTCAAGATGGCGGGGTACTCAAAAGTTACAATTTATAGATATATGAACAGTTACGATCAAAATAAACCATAGGGTCGCAAAGCTGGAAGTGGAAGAAGGCCTACTCTTAATACACAAAACAACCGCATCAAATTAAAGAAAATGTTTAACAATCGAAGAGGTGTGTCACATTCAAAGGCTCCTAGAAGGCTTGGTTGTAGCAAAAGCACCATCGGACGAATCTTAAAGTGCTTTAAAAAGCCTATTCTTTGTTATAAAAGAAAAAAAAAAGACCAAGCAGAACTCCTGAACAGAGGCGTTGGGGTCGCCGAAAATGTGGTCGACTTTATTCAAAATATCGCAACCATGAATTTATTATTGACGATGAGTCATACTTTACTTTGTCGAATAGCCAACCAGTATTATTACCAACCAGTGCGGTTGATAATAATACAAACTATTCAAATGATCAAAAATTGGCACCAGACATTGTTAAGTTTTATGATGATGCAAAATTTGAAAAAAAATTACTTGTATGGATGGCGATATCTCCTCGAGAAGTCACATCTATTTACATTGTTCCTTCTGGCGAAGCAATAAACCAACAGATCTATTTAAAAGAGTGTTTACAAAAGCGCTTGCAACCTTTTATTAATAAATATTATAGAGACACCAAGTATATCTTTTAGCCCGATTTAGCAACATCTCACTATGCTGATTCGGTAACAAAATGGTTAAAAACCCAGAAGATATCATTTGTTCAAAAAAAGACAATCCAGCAAACTTAGAGAAGCTCGTGCTATAGAGGATTTTTGGGCAATGCTTAAGCGGGGTGTGTACAAGAATGGATGGACTACAAATAATATATCAAACCTTGAGCGTCGGATTCGTTATTGTTCCAGTAGACTTGACCTAAATGCTGTACAAAAGCTGGTTCAAGGTACCAATACCAGACTTGATCAAATTCGAAGATATGGAATCTTGTGATAAATTTATTTTTATTTTCCTGTTCTGAATATTTAATTCCTAGAACATACCAAAAGTTTTATCGTGTTTATTTAAGTTTTTATTCAAGTTTGAAGCCAGTCTCAAACTTTATGGAACAGGTGTTATATTTTTGCAAGAAAGCCAAGTTTTTATACGAAAATACGTTTTGTGTATACAATGTTCATTGTATTATACATGTTCATGATGATGTAAAAATTTTTGGGTGTTCTTTAAATAAGTTGTCTTCTTTTCCTTTCGAAAATTATATGCAAACATTAAAAAAGTATAAAAAAAACTCCAAAAGTCCTATAGTGCAAGTAGCAAAACATCTTTCTAAGTTGGAGAATTTACATTTTATGAAAAACACAAAAACCCTGGTCAATAAAGTAAGTACTCATTTTCGTGATTCGTTGTTTTTATTAGAGGACACCACTTTCTGTTTTATTAAAGAGATAGATAGAGAAAATTGTATATGTGATACTTTTAAGAATGACCAGCTTGTATCTTTGTATAAAAGTCCAATTGATTCTAAGGAGTTAAATGTTGGTATAATAGATATGAAAAAGATTCGTTTTTTACCAAAAAATCTTATGTATGGCAAAACTTATCCGAAGCGCTGTTGTGTTACCTTAAAAAAATGGTTTTATTTGTATGTCATTAGTTCATGAGTTTATTTGATTTTATTTACGAGTGATCTTTGTATAAATAAAACTAACTTTTTTTTAAATTTAATTGCAGATTTTTTAAAATATATAACGTTTAACATAAAAATTGATTATATTAAATACTCCTAAGTTTTCTCAACTTAAATTTTTGTATAAGTAAATCATTTTGGTTTAAAAATGATTAAAGTGATATTAAAATAGATTTAACCAACCATACTGCCATATGGCGTGGTAGAAAACTGGCTTAATTAACTTTCTCTAATTCAGTAATCTACTAATTAGTCAAATATAAAAACAAAATCTTTGATAATTATTTTTATATTAGCCTTGGTTTAGTTAAATATGGCAAGCAAAACTATTAAAAATAAGTTACTTTGGACAAGAGTTGTCTGGGAAGAAAAAGCTGGTTTTCAATTTGAAGATGTAATTCCAGCACATTGGGTAAATGAAAATAAGTGTGTGGTATTTTGGCCGTCAACTAAATCAGTCCAAAGAGCCATTTTGGAACAAATTGGCGTTGACAAAACAAGGAGAAAGTTTAAATGAATTAAAACTAAAATTGTGGATGGTAAGTGGTTTGATTGTATTATTTTAATCTATATTTGTAATATATCTAGCTATAGTATATTGGTAATGTTTTTTTAGAAGATAAACAGCTCTGTCTTGATTATAATTTTACTTCTGGAACAAAGCAATGTAGCACAGAGAAGGGGATAGATTCGGAAAATGCTGCAGGTTATAAATTTTTATATTAATAGCTCAATGCTGTTAAACTGCTTTTAAACTATATGTTTATAATTATAAAATATTTTTATAACTATTTATAAGGAATCCATACTTGTGTCGAACCTGAACTTCCTAAACCGCCAATGATCACTTTCAAGGAAAATAAAAGTTTTATTAATCTTTTAATTATATATTTTATTCTTTATTATTAATGCAAGTTTTCATTCTATATAGAAAAGAAGCAGTTTTTTCAACATATACTGTAAGTTTGTTTATAAAAAGTTTAATTCAAGATTTACCAATAGCTGACAAAAGTAAGATTATGAAATATTTGTATATATTTATTTAATTATTTATGCTTTCATTAGAATCTCACATTGTAGATTTTTATACTTATCATGCAGAGTCTAGAGGATCAGTAAAAATAAAACGTCATACAAGTTCCTTTGAGTTTACAACAGGAACAACGTCAATTAAAAAATCTAGTATGTATGTTTGATAATATATAATAATGAATTTAAAGATAGTTGTTGGATGTGCTAAGATTTTAAATTGCTTCAAAATGCTATTTATAATCTATAATATAATTCCTACAGAAATTCTTAACGTTTAACGTTGTTTCATCATTAGTTACTAGGCTTTGAAAGAGCGCGTTCTCTAAATGCACGCGGCCATTGAAGAAAGATCTCTTAAGCGAGTTAATACCTTTTTTCCATTTGAAATTTATTTATGAATATAGATATACTACATAAAGAATCATATTAAGATAAATAATCATCGTTAAGACCATATTATAATTGAAATAAGTTTATAAAATAGTCTTATATATTTTTTTACTTGATGAAGTAGAAAGGATTTAAACTTTTATTACATAAAGTAGAAAGGATATTAATTTTTTAAATCGTTAATATTTTGTTTGTTTTAGTTTTTCTTTTAGCAGTTTTATTTTTACTAGCAAAAAGCAACCCGTTATACGGGTTGTGGTAGGGTATGCTAATTAATTTATTGTATTTTATTTTTAAGAAGGAAAATAGGGGTATGGATATTATTTAAAGTTATACTAATGCTATTACCATAAAATGGTTATTACTACTTTGAAATTTTTGTGATGCTATTAACTATTTTTGTTCTTTTTTAGAAAATTTAGAAAAATAAATTAATATTTTGTGCCAACACTGACATGGCATGTCAAATATTATTATATGTTAAGGTTAAATTTTGTTTTGAGGTTAACAGTTCTTATGAAAAAAAAAAAAAAGAAGATAAAGAGTATTGTTTGTAAATATATGTTTTGTTTACTTTGAATCTTTTTAAATTTTCTTGCGTCATTTTTAAAATTTTTGTTAACACATATTGTTTGCATATATGCTTTTTTGATATGTATGTGTATGTGGTAATAAGTGCCTTACAGCTGTTTTATCAATGTGTTTTTAAAATAATGTAAAGTGTTTTTATCGTTTGTGTATGTGTTAATATGTAATATAATTGTTTTAAAAATGTGTATAAATATGTATATAAGGAATGTATTTAATCTTTTATACATACTTAAACACATTTATTGTGTTTATAGTTGGTACATATGTTTATATTATGTTGTTTCCGTGTTTTCGAAGTGCTGTGACTTGGAAAACATCTAGAGCAAGGTTTGTAAACTTTGCCAGCCAAGTGATATACTTTTAATAGAGGGTTCACGAAAGTGTTTAGTAACAAACTGTTACTGCTCACTGTTGTAAAAAATGACCTAAAACTACTTTGAGCTGACCCGAGAAAACTGCTTTGACAGGGTGAAACTACAATGTTTCCTGACTCCAAAAATGTAAAATTTGAAATCTAACTATTTCGTCCGAGAAAATAATTTTGATTTTTAGTTTTAAGTACTTTGCACAATAGGGCGAAATGACAGCTTTTCAAATTTTGCATTTTTACAGCATTCAAAAACTCTTCAAAATAAGCATTTATTACTCCAAAACATAACTGTCTAAAATTCACTTGAATAATAGTTTATTCTGACACAACTGATATAGTTTTTCATTAACAAGATGGAAATAATTAACACTTTCTTAAATAATTCTTTTAGTTATTCTAAGCCAAAACACAAAAACAACCTCTTGATTCTAAACACATAAAGAGCAAATGGTACATAAAATAAATTCTTCTCAATATTTGATTCTTCACAAATGCTTACTGTTGTAGTCCACAACACATGAAAGAAGCCTCTTTGCATACTCAGGATGATTGCGGTCTCTTTTGTATCTCTGCCAATGTGAGCTGAAATTATGATGCATTGATTCTGTTGCCTGCTCACTAAAGATCCCCAAGGGAGCCCTTTTGATCTCAATGAATTGCTTCACATGGAAGAAAACAGCATGAACTTTTGGAGTCACACTGATGTTCATGATTGCCAAATATGAGTCTCTGAAGCGATCAATTTTTTCAGAAAAGTCATCCTCCAGAACCATACCAAAACATGCTGTCACCACAGACTTAAACTTTCGAAGGGCATCAATGATTCCAAAGACTTGAAAAGCAGACTCAGTCTCTGCAATTCTTTGAAGGAGGTCAAGATTGCTGAGAAGCTTGTGACAGGCATTCCCTGCAAACTGCCCACCATGGTATGATTCTTGTTGAATGTGAAGAGCTAAGGGCCACTTGACAACATTGGGCCAAACTTCTGTCATGGCTTTGTACATGTGATTGACCACACCAAGGAGAAGATGGAGTTCCATTGGTGGTATGAGCTCCAAGATGAGTTTGTTTTCAGAACCAGATAGCAAAGGCTCATGCACTACATTGCCAAAAGATCTTGTCTTTTTGATATCACCACCAGGCTTAGCAAACTCTTGATAACAGGCAACAAGTGAGCCTAGGTTCCTCAAAGATCCTGATTGAGAAAGATGCTTTGATTCTGTGTTGCACCAAGAGTAAGGGTGAGTACTTGCATGGCTCTGAAGGCCACAAAGGATGTTGGCAAGTTTCATGTCGCATGAGACAACAAAGTTGACTTTGTCTAACTTTGTTGTCTCATGCGACATGAAACTTGCCAACATCCTTTGTGGCCTTCAGAGCCATGATCTGCCTCACATTTTCAAAGTTTTCTGGTAGCCCTTCTGATAAAGCCACAAGCATTTGACGCTTTACACTACTGTCTTTGGCAGTCCTCTGAGTTAAAGGTTTTTTCCGTGGTGGTGACCTTGAATCACAGTGAGAATCCAACTCCATGATGCCAAGAGAAACTTTCAGAAATCCTCCACCTCCATCAATTCCCAACTTGACAATATGATTCTGGAAAACTCTTCGAGAAAGCAGGACTTCATTCAAAAGCTCGGCAAGATCCTTGCAATGCACAACCGCAAAGTCAGTGGAGTTACTCTCTGATAAAACTTGGATGCTGGTTTGAGTAAAAAACTCAGACAACTCTTTGCCAATGGCTTCAAACTTAGCTAGAAAACTAGTCTCCACAATCTTGGTGTCACTGACTCTGTTGATGGTTGATGCCAATTTCTTCATGCCAAGGTTGGACAGTCCTGTGTTTAGCTGAACTTGTACAAGATCTTCAGTTTTGATGCTGGGTTCAGGAAAAAGAGCTCTTGCACTTGAGCTTCCTAAAAATGAAATTATATTAACACTTTTTGTAATTTTAAGTTTTAAAATTAAAGGTATTCCCTCTGAACCTGCCATCTTTATATGTATATATAAAAGTATCACCTGTTTTAACTCTAAGTGGTGGGCCACCTTTAGGAAGCGATATTTTGGCAGTACCACCAGGTGTGGAAGGTTTAGTAGAGATGACTTGAGTAGCTATTTGCTCTGCAGCGAGTGGATCAGCTGTAGCTAGCTGCTTGAGATTCTCTCTAAAAGTGAATGGAGTGCACTGATGTGGCAGACCTCTTCCAACTAGACTCAAACAATCACCACATCTTTGAGGGGTACAATCTTCCACAGGTTTAGAATAGTCCACTGGGCTCTTCTCATTCAACTTCAAATGTCCAACTTGACAAATAAGACAGTTGCAACCTTGATCTCTTGTTGGTGGTCTAACTTTTATAGATGAGAAAGGAAACAAAGGTGGCAGGTTAACATCTTTTCCTTCATCTTTTCTCCGAAGAATTGTTCGACATGAGTCACAAATGCCTCTTGGCACTCTGGTATCAGTCAAATCAAGACTTGTATGGTAATGCTTGAGGATCTTTTCAACAAGGAACTGTGTCAACTCTCGAGAGCACTTCTTCAGACACAAGACACAGACAGATTTCCGACAATCTTCATGATTTTTTGAAAAATTTGGCATTTTGAAATTTTTCTCACACAACTGATAAGTGAAACACTTTAAATAAACATGTTCACTGCCAATTCCCGGAATTTTTAGCTTGTTTACAATTTTGATGCAAAACTTAAAACAAACATGTTCACTGCCTATTCCCGGAATTTTTAGCTTATTTACAATTTTGATGCAACAAAATGTTTATAATATAGTTCAACCATGAAACTGTAGGTAAAATTTTATCTTCTGAGTTAAAATAAATACAAATTATACTTGCTATATAGACTGTTATGTTTTAGAGTAATAAATGCTAATTTTGGAGAGTTTTTGAATGCTGTAAAAATGCAAAATTTGAAAAGCTGTCATTTTGCCCTATTGTGCAAAGTACTAAAAACTAAAAATCAAAATTATTTTCTTGGACGAAATAGTTAGATTTCAAATTTTACATTTTTAGAGTCAGGAAACATTGTAGTTTCACCCTGTCAAAGCGGTTTTCTCGGGTCAGCTCAAAGTAGTTTTTGGTCATTTTTTACAACAGTGATATATATATATATATATATATATATATATATATATATATATATATATATATATATATATATTATATATATACATATATATATATAAATATAAAATTATTATTATAAAACTTGTAAAAGTTTTTTAATAATAAAGGTAACTTTTTTATTTTTAGTTAAAAAAGCATAAAATTTATGCAATAAAATTTTAATAATAATTTTTATATGACGCAATTATTATATTAAAAATTTTGATACTTTTTCTAAAATAGCTCATAAGAGGAAGAAAAAATCTGAAAGACAAATAAACAGTAAACAAATAATTTTAAGGTTCTAACTGCTGTTTAACGGTAGTTAGAAACATGTTAGTTACTTTGAAATTTTGTGACTGAAGCAGTTAGTTACTTTAAATTTTGTAACTGAAATAATAATATAATAAAAAGCTAATTTTTATAAATTACATTATTGTTTCAGTCTCAAAACAAGGTTACAACATTTTGTTTACTTATTTTTATTACATTAAGTACAACCCTTAAAAGCTTTTCATGTTTATTTTATAGGTGAAGCACAACTCGATAGTAGGATATAATAATAATTATATAGTATAATATAATAATAATAAATCTCTGTCCTCGAGGGGCATAAACGGAAATGCAGCTTTTATATCTATTTTTTTAAGTCTACAAGTTCCTTTGTACAATTTTGAATCATGACTAGATTTAAAATGTATAATGTGAGATGTATAAGTAAATATTAGAACAGCAACGTTAGAAAAAGGAACTGACTTGTAATTAAACAGCTTTGCTGTTACCGAATACTCCTTGAAGTCATGTGGTTTCATTTGAATGATGTGAGAAGGATTTTTTGTGTTAACTCAAATCCTTGAAATTATGCGGTTTCATTTGAATGATACGACAAAGAGTTTTTCTGTTAACTTGTTTCAACATCCTTATCAATCCAATTGGACTATAAAAATCAGTTTTCCTCATGAGCTTTTCAACTTCCTTATGGATATGATCCACCTCTTGGGTGCATGAATGACCTGAAGGGAATATTTCATAGTGATTGAGTTAATGTTAGGACTGTCTCTTAAAAAATGTAACTCAGCATTTGATGATATACTATTCTGATTTTGAGGAACACATGAGTTAGACCAAGTAATTAAGTCACTTACGTCGTTTTCCTCTGCCACATCACTCAAAATTTTGCAAAAGGCACTGGCATGATCATTGCCGCTTCTTCCCGCCATAGATTCAGTCCCTAATGCACAGTACACTTTTTTGGTTGTTGAAAAATAAGCTGTCAAATTATACACGCTTTGCTTTCTCAGATAAAAAAGGGAACTAATTTCTACATGCGGAGTCAAAATAACATTTTGAAGGTCAAAAAGTAAAACCGGAACATTTTTATCTCTTTTGTCTTTAGCACTTATATCTCTCTTTTTTAAAAAACTTGATGTCTTTCAAAGTCTTCTCTCAACTTTTCAGACATAGTATCAGTGTTTTCAGCAACTTTAAACTTCTCACAAAGGTCGCATCTATTCTTTTTGGGAATGTGAAAACCAAGATTGAATTCGGTGGAGAAAATATGGTAGTAAATAAATTTTTTTACTGGCTCAACATTTTCGTTTATACATTTCTCTTTGTAAAGATTATACATTTTTTTAAATATTATGGTGTGACTCAAGGTATTCTTTATTGGTATTTACACGACAATGTGACTCAACTGTTGGAAAAGATTTTATGTGACCCCTAGCTGAGTTGGTTTACGTTTTTGTGCACTGTGCGTTTGCATTTCATTATTTTACCTCGTAGATCTTGTGCAGGAGTATTTGTTTCAAATCTTTGGTGTTGTGAGCTAAGTAAACTAGCTTTTGTAAAATTGACAGTGTAGTTAGGTAAAATGTTTTGCAAACACGGACTTTTTCTCCTTTTACATGAAAAAAATATCTGTAGGCGTAATTCCTTTTTTGAAAAAATTTGTTTTTCAGCGTGGTCATCAGTTTTTATTTGCATTTTCACTACAATTGTTTTCTTCGTGGTTTCTCTTTTAACTACGTAGCCTGGTTTTTATTATTGCCACAAAAACGTTTTATTATAAGTTGTTTAAATTTTAATATTACTGATATTTTTTATTTAACAAGTTAAAATAGTTACATCGGTGTCAAATTAGAACACTTTTTGTTGATTTTTAGACCTATTTTTTATATGATTTTTGATAGGTATAAAACTCTCTATCATATTAGTTAATAAAGGAAGAGATTATGAAGTTATTGTTAGTTAGAACCTTGTCAAACTAAATATTAGTTAAATAAAGTTGCAGATAGAACTTTGGCACTTTAGCAGTTTGCTTGTTTTGCGCTATATCGCTGTAAATTTCAGTTTATTTTGTCCATCATGATTTAAATTTTCTAATAAAATGAAAAGTCAATTTTGGCAAAAATGTCAGTTAGAATCTTGTCAAACCAACGCGTCGATTTGGCTTATCTTCATGTTGGTGTCTATTGTTAAAAATGGTAAATAGGAAATTTTTTAAAAAATCACTGCTTTTAATCATTCACTAAAAGCCAATACAAATTATTTTGCCATATATACAATTTGTTTTATCTCAATTTAATTTTTTGTCTTTTGTGCTATTTACTACATGATTTTGCTATGAATATTTTGGAATCATGATGTTCCAACATAAATTATTTTGTAAAAGCTAACATGAAATAATAGTATTTTGCAACTACTACTCTGGTAAATCACTACAGCTTTTCTCTATAATGAACACTAATTTTCATTTTTGTATGTAATATTTTTCTTATTTACTTACTTATTCATTACATTTTTTATTTTAGATTTATCAGATGATGTACTTATGTGGAATAGAAGAACGTAATATTGTAAAGTTTTGTGAATTTTTTTAAAATGTTTACTAATAACTTTATTTGAAGAAATACTATAAGTTTGCAAAAAAGGATTTACAACGTTTTCTTTGTTAGCAGTATGTTTATTATTACAATTGCATGTTTTTAATAATTTTTTTTATTATCATTTGCTATGCTAATTTTTTTAAAACATCTTTTAGCTGATATATATACATTTTTAAAGTCATAAGATTATTGTATAATTTATCTTAAATGACAGTCTGTTATATTTAAAAATTATTTGTGTGTGCTATTTAGAGTAGAAAAAAAGTTATATTGGAAAGATCACAATCTTCAGGATACTTTAAGATTTTTCTTACTACTTTCAATTTCAATTAAAAGTGAATGGATGATATTAGGCCAGAAGCAGATATTAGTGTTGAAAATGTAAACATTGATAGGCAAGTTAATCGTCGCAGAAATGAAAGAGATATGCTTAGGCGAAATGAAATTAATAAACGACAAAATGCTAGAAATGCTGCTCGGCAAGCAGCAAGTAATTTGAACCCAAATGATGAGAGCTTGGTTAGGCGAATTGAAAATAATCGTCGCAGAAATGAAAGAAATAGGCTAAGGCGAGATGAAATTAATAATCAACAAAATGCTAGAAATGCCGCTAGATACGAGAGAATGCATTGTATAGCAAGAAGTAATACTATTCCAGATTATAATTATTTAGGAGAAATGAGTTATATTTGTCAGCATTGTGGTGCTAAGAAATTTCTTGATGAAACACATTTTTTATACTGCCATAATGGAAAGGTAGTTTTGTCGCAACCTTCATCATTTCCACAAGATTTAGATTTATTTAAAGAAAACTATGCAGATAGAAATATCAATCTGAATTTTTTAAAATATATTAGAAATTATATGCCTGTCTTTCTTTTGCTTCATTTGGAGGTAATGTAGTTCAAACCATGAATATGGGCCGCCTTGTTTTAGAATATGTGGTCAAGTTTTTCAACGTATAGGTAATCTAAGACCAAATCAAGATGTTCCGCCGACATATTGTCAACTATACATCTATGATCCACTTGCAGCAGTAAATTTTAGAATGCAACAACGAGGTAATGATCTTTGCTTAAATGATTTAATGGTGCACCACCTGCTTCCAAGGACGTTGTTATTTACCCAAGAGGTCAACCTCTTAAAACTATATCAAGTTTGTCTGCCAACTTAGATCCTATGGTTTATCCTCTATTATTTCCGAGGGGTGATGCTGGTTGGCATAATCAATTGGTTCACAAACCTAAGCGTGCTACATTGGTTAGAAATCATGTTACATTATCTCAGTATTATAATTATAAACTTTCAGTTAGACAATTTTTTTCTTCACTCTTTTATGGCAAAAAACTGTTTCAGCAATATGCTGTTGATGCGTATGTTAAAATTGAAGGCCAGCGCCTTGCTTTCATCAGAAATAACCAAAACAAACTGAGAAGCGAGCAGTATGATCTCTTACACGACCATGTAAACAACCTCAGAAATGATCATAATGTTAGACCAGGGCGTGTTGTTGTTTTGCCATCATCTTATGTAGGAAGTCCTAGAGCTTTAAAAGAAAACTTTGAAGATGCTGTGGCTATAATTAAAAAGTATGGTTAACCAGATCTTTTTATTACTTTCACTTGCAACCCAAAATGGCGCGAGATAACTGAAAATTTATATCCAGGTCAGACAGCATATGATAGACCTGACTTGATTATTCGAGTGTTTAAACTCAAATTAAATAGCCTTCTTAATGACATTTTTAAGCACGGTGTATTAGGGAAAGTTGTAACACATGTTCAGGTTATTGAGTTTCAAAAGCGTGGTTTGCCACATGTTCATATTATACTTCACTTTGCAAATGATGATAAGCTTGAAACAGCACATGATATCAATAATTTAATATCTGCAGAAATTCCAGATCCGATTGTTAATCGAGACCTTTATGACGTTGTTAAAACTTGCATGATTCACGGTCCATGTGGCATACTGAATCCAAATTCTCCCTGCATGAAAGATGGGGTGTACAGCAAAAACTATCCTAAAGAATTTAAACAGTTCATAATGGTTATCCACGCTATAGACGTCGTGATAATGGTTTGGTTATCAATATTAAAGGTAACAATGTAGATAACCGCTGGGTGGTACCTTACAATCCATGGTTATCAAAGAAATATCAAGCTCACATTAATGTTGAAGCTTGCATGTCTGTTAAGGCTGTTAAATATTTGTACAAATACATATACAAGGGTCAAGACTGTGCCAATATTTTAATAAATGATCAAATTAATCATGATGAAGTAAACACTTTTTTAGATTGTCGTAATGTTAGTGCACCTGAAGCATTGTGGCGAATTTTTGAGTATCCAATAAGTCACATGTCACACACTATTATACGCCTTAAAGTTCATCTACCTGAAAATCAATTAGTGTATTTTAGAGAAGGAGCAGAACAAATGGCTTTAGATCGTGCAGCTCAACGTGATACGCACCTAACAGCATGGTTTAAGTTAAATACTGAAAATAAAAGAGCACATTGCTATTCTTATGTAGACATTCCTTATCACTTTATATTTGATGATAAACATTGTAAATGGAAGGTTAGACAAAGGGGCGGTGATAAGGTAATAGTAAGAATGTATAAAGTTAATCCAACTGGAGAATTGTTTTTTCTTAGGTTGTTACTTTTGCAAGTAAAAGGAGCAACATTTTGGGAGGACGTGCGTACTGTTAATGGTAATGTTCTTGAAACGTTTCGTGAAGCATGTGTTTTGAAAGGCTTGCTGCAAGATGACACTGAATGGCAGAATACACTCTCTGAGGCGGTTTTAACACGTATGCCAAACAAATTAGACAGTTGTTTTCAATTATTTTGACTTTTTGTGAACCTGACAATCCTTTAGATCTCTGGAATTCATACAAAGCTTTTATGATGGAAGATTTCATTCACCGCTCATTCCCACTTCTGACAGCTGAACAAGCTACTCTTCATCAAATTGAAAAGATTATTAATCAAAGTGGTAAAACGCCGGCTGATTACAATCTGCCAGTTATTGATGAGTTTATAGGTTTAAATCTAGAAAATTTTGATGAAAATGTTCAACAATCTATTGACGAAGCCAATCGAATGAGACTGTTGCTTAATGTCAATCAATTAAATGTATGTAATGCTATTCTTGCTGCACTGAATGAGCAACCAAGTGTAGAAAATCAACATTCTAGATTGTTTTTCATGGATGGACCAGCTGGTAGTGGAAAAACCTTTACTTATAATTATTTGATTGCTGAAACCATAAGTAGGGGCTTTAAATCTGCCACAGCTGCATGGACTGGCATAGCAGCAACTCTTCTTTCAAATGGATCTACATTGCATGGCTTGTTCAAACTTCCTGTTCCAATATTGGATAATAGCACATGTAATACAACTCCTAATTCTATACACGGGCATTTTTTAAGACAAGTTAGTTTGTTTTTGCTTGATGAAACATCCATGATACCTAAACATGCGTTAAATGCAATTGATAGGTTGTTAAAAGATATTTGCAACAACAACCATCCGTTCGGAGGAAAAATCATTCTTTTTGGTGGTGACTTTAGGCAAATTCTGCCTGTTGTGAAAAGAGGACAACCAGCTGAAATACTAGAATCGTGTATAAAATGTTCTTTGCATTGGCAATGGGTGCAGAAGTTTGCATTAACTGAAAATATGAGAGTACAAGATGGGGAAGGTGAATTTTCCCAATGGCTATTAAAACTTGGGAATGGAACAATACCTGTCAAAGGGGAGGATCCTTTTAAAGGATGCATTGAAATACCAAATCAGTGCATTATTAGAGAAAATGAATCGATTGTTGAAAAGATTTTTGGAGATGCTGATCAAAATGATTATTCTAAACGTGTGATTTTAACACCAACCAATTTTGATTCATTATCAATCAATGAAGAAGTGCTTGAATGTCTGCCGGGTGAAGTCAAAATTTATTTAAGTGCTGATCAAATTAATACTGATGACCCTAATGAAAGGAATAACTTTCCTGTTGAGTTTTTGAACAGCTTAACTCCTTCAGGTATGCCACCTCATTGTTTAAAATTGAAAATTGGTTGTGTAATTATGCTACTTAGAAATTTAGATCTCAAAGCTGGGTTATGCAACGGTCCTCGAAAATTTACTGTTTGTAGGTTGTGAGCACATTTTGTATGTATAACTTTATTTATTATTTTCATATTTTTTTTCATAGTTTTTGAAAAATATATCTGTCATTTAATATTGTTATAAAATGTGTTTATGTGAGTTATATAAAACCATATTTGTTTTTAGTTGTATATATGTTTAAATTATGTTGTTTCCATGTTTTCAAAGTGGTGTGACTTGGCATTATGTTGTGCAAGATTAATAACCTTGCCAGCCAAGCGGTGTACTTATAGCAGAGGTGTGACTTGGCAGCATTTAGTGCCAGGCGGTGTTACTGCTTTAGAGCTAGGTGTTGTCTAGCCTTTTTTAATTATTCTGGAAACACATAATAATGTCTGCTAATGTTTAGCGTAATGTGTATGAGAGAGTATGCAACCTTGATCTTTAAATCTAGGGTGGTTTAATGTCCTAAATTTGAAGTAATTGAATAACTAATATTGAACGTAAAAACAAATATACTTTTTTGTATTTATATGTTTAGTAAAAAGATAAATATAGTTAACTTTAAATTGGTTTTCTAATTTTGCATTTCATATTTTAATTTGGTTAGTTATTTTCGCTGGATTTTAGGATCAAGGGTGTAAATATTCTATTGTTATGTGTTATTGTTGTGATGTTTTGTGTTGATAGACTACTTGGCTTACCTTCACGTTGGTGTCTATTGTTAAAAATGAATAATAGGTAGTTTCATTATTGGAACTTACTGCTTTTATTTATTTACTTAAAGCCAAGACAACATTATGCTAAAAATGCAATTTATATCTTAATTTGATTTTTTTTTTTTTTTTTTTTTTTTTGAAGAATTGTTTATCTTTTTGTTCTTCGAAATAGATTCTATAGTTAGATTTTCGATAAATCTTTATATTAACTGCTATGTCAAAATAGGTTACTATAAATAGGTAAATCGATTTTCAGTTTTTATGTGGGTTTTTTTTTCTTTAAGATTTACGATTGACGCATTTATACGATTTATAAAAAGAAAACCTGATTACTTTTTATTGTAAATTTTTGTCAGTTAAAATGATATAAATATATGCAATTAGTTCAATTTTTTTTTAATTTTCTCTATTTTATGCCTAATAATATTTGATGTACGTAACTTAGGGGATCTTTTTAAACGGGGGATGAATATTGTAGTTTTGCGCATTTGTCAAATATCGAGTTACTTAAATTTTATACGGTGTTTAACTAATTAATTAGCTTAATTTTGAGGAAAGAAAAATTCTTATATATGTTAAATTCTTAAATCATTGTTTCACATTTTATTATTCTGGTAAAAGGTCTTCATCAAAAACTTGATTACTCTTAATAAAAATAGCTCTCTTCTCCTAACCACCATTAGGGCAAAAACGGGGAAGGGAGGTCCTTTATTAGCGTCAAAATATTTAAGAGAATTAAACTTCGAGTAACAAAAGGAATTTTTAGTAAATGGTAGCAAATTACCGTTTATTAAAAACTGTTGAAACAAAGAGGCCATATATAAAAATAGTCAAATTAGTGCTGTAAATAGTAATGGTCAAATGTTCAGTTGTTTTTAGTTAATTTATTTAGTTGTGTGCATTTAACGTTTTAAAGACAATTTCCTTTTTTAAAGAAACATGTATCAAGGGGATACCAAAAAGTTAATAATTCATGTATAATTAACGTTCGCTTAATATTACTCTTATTAATTAAAGTTCATGTTATAAAAAATATAACAAAAATTTAGCTTTTTTCGTCAATTTAAAGCATGATGAAGTGTTATTATTTTCTGTCAGTAACTAAAAACTTATTGTTTTGAACTTAGTAAAGTCGAGGAAAATGGTTCTGCCTTACACTGATATGACATATATCAGTTCTAAATTTCTCAAATAATGTTAAATAATTGGTAAATTATTTTACCTCCGCATACTATTTATTTTAATTTTACAGATGGTTTAATTTTTTAAATTTGAAGGCGTTTTTCTAAAAGGGTATTAATAATGATTTCGCAACTTTAAATTGTGTAAAACAGCCACCATAAAATAACAGACCGACCATAACCCGTATTACGGGTTGCTTTTTGCTAGTAATTATAAATACAGCAAAAAAGATTAAAAAAATGCATTTTTTCACATCTTTTCAAATAAATTCAAACACAATCCACAGAATAAACATTAAATAATTGCATTTTACTGTTTTAATAGGTACACAATCTTATGAAAGAAATACTTTCATGTCTTATCAACTCATTCAAACACAATTTACAACTTTAAGGCAACCATCTATGTCTGCATATATTTAAATGAAGTATTTAGAAATTTACAATGATATCTCCTGATAATAATAACTCCAAAACCTCAACAGGAAAGTCTTTCTTTTTTGAAGTGCAGGTTTGCCCCAAAGATGCTATGACAGGATCAGATGAGCATAGAAATCTTTTCAAAATGTCCTCGTTTGCCATACATCTTGAAGCTTTTCGAGCATGACGTTCACGAAACCGTATGAAAAATTTTTTTGTTGCCTCCTGTGCTTCTTCACTCATCATTCCAATTGACAGTGAGATTCAGCAGTTTGTGGAGGCTTTGTGGCATTAGTACCATGGGTACAGTTTCACAAACAATTTTGCAGTTTCTGTATACATCATGGTAAACTTTTCAGTGTTTATTTCATAGCCACTTGATATGCTTGACAAAATAATGTGCAGTTTTAAAATTAGTTCCTTATTGATACCTGTTATATTTGCAAAAGAAATGGCATCAGTAGATGCTCGTCGAGAAGTGTTGCCATCATTAGATGTACCAGATCCTCCAGACTTTGGTTGATCAACAACAAGGCCCATTTGTTGAAGAAAAGCTTGTTGGATGTGAGACTTTGTTTCAGCAACTTGTGCTTTGTCTTCTGCTGTTCTTGCTTTCCACTTTTTGATAGGCAACTTGTAACCAATATGCGGAAAACATTCAAAACATCGAATCCAGCAATTCAGTGTAGATAAACCATACTGCAAGCCTTTTGCCTGGTAATTTCTTACTATGCAGGCATCAATGTTGTTCATCTCTTTTGGTGAGCATCCACAGATAGAGCAACACTGACTTGAGTTAGTGGCCTCAGATAAAGCTGTGTGTACTTTTCCATCATTCATTGTTATTTCAATCATATGCTTTACTTGAAGTACTTTTCCATTGTTTAATATAATTTTTGTACAATTTGAATTCCTTATTTCTTCTTTTAGTTGAACTTCTTCAGATATTATAATATCTTTAGACTCTTTTTCAAACTGAAAACGCAAAGGGCGACAATACAGAGTTGATGATGGTTTTAGGTTTCGCCACAAAGTTGTCTTTTTTCCACCAGCAAATGAGCTCAAGTCAAGTGGTACTATGCAAGTTAAAAACAATGACTCTTCTATTTGTATTTTACGGATACCATCTTTAGACACTGTTTGCTTATAGACACTTTGTCCTGTTGAGCCATCAAATCCTGCTTTGTGTCTTAAAGTAGCAAATATGGTTGTATCACCAGCAACTGTTTCAATAACTTCATTCTGTACTTGACATAGTCTTTGTGCAGTGTGGTCGACCAAGCTCTGCATTGAGATTTTAGCAAAAAAATCATCCATCTTTATTTCATTTTGATAGCAAGATAATTTTGCTGCCTTTATTATGTGATATGAAGGATAAAGTTCACAGTTTTTTCTCAAAGCAGCATTTCGATGTAGTTGATATCCATCTTTGGTCATATTGGTATCTAAAAGTAAAGCTAGAGCCTCATTGCCAGAGAGTTTTTGAGATATTTTGTTACTATTGTCAAAAATTCTCTTTACTGCATGTACCTCATCAAGTTTATTTTCTTTTTTAAGAGAAACTTTTGCTGCAAAAAGTAGTTCACTCGATGAATTCCCATGTTGTAGAGAGTTGGTGCGCCTGTACTTTGTTCGAAGTGAACAGTCATCAAAATTCTCAATTGAAGGCCTGTCACGTGTATCTTGTTTCACAGGAATATCAGTAAAAACATCAATCTCTGTCTGTAGCCACTCTTTATGCTTTTTTTCGAAACAAATACGGTTACCTTTTAAGTCCTGCCATCTCTTTCTTATATGAATTAGCAATGTTTTCAGCTTAGGGTTAGGGTTTACCAGATTTATACCATTGATAACATCCTTTTAAACACCATGGTCAGAGATTTTTAATTTTTTTTCTAGCATGTAGGTATATATATAAATGTATTTCATTTTAACCTATAAATTCTAAAATACATTCATTAGAAATCATTTAAATGACAGTATATTTATGCCTAAAAGTTTAAAGATGATGTGTTTTATTTTTAATTAAAAAGCCAAGTGATTAATTAAAAATTAACTAATTAAAAAAACTCGTGATTTGTTTGTCGCGGGCAAAATTTTAGATATAACCTGCCATCTAAAAGTTGATTTGTGGGCAAGGTGGTGCTTTTTTGAAGCTAAAACTAACTTTAAATTATAATATATATACTTAGTAAAGATTTTAATGCATTTTCAGACTGGAGGATATTGGAGGTTTTTTTAATTAAATAAAGTAAGCAAAAATTTACACTAAATAAACCTGTAAACACACATCATCTTAAAAATTAAATAAAACTTCTTACTTACAAGCAAAAAATTTGCAAGGAAGTTATTTTGTTTCAAAGAGCGAAAATAATTTTAATTAAAAAATAGTTTACGGTTTCTGTGTAGTAACACATATTTTATTAATTTTTATTTTAAAACTTACAAATCTGGCAAAAAAAATTAACTTCAACAGGCCATATAAAATTTAATATAAAAGCTAGTGACTAAAAAATATCTTTTTTTTAAAGCTTGATAAGTATGGAAAACAACTATTACCATTAAACCTACGTTGAACAAAATCTTTTTTTTTTTAATTTTGGCACAACTTGACCCACTGTGCAATGCTTCAGGTGCACCAACATAACGATAATCTAAAAAAGCGTTCACTTCATCATGATTAATTTGTTCATTTATTAAAATGTTGGCACAGTCGTGACCCTTATATATATATTTGCATAAATGTTTAACAGCCTAATAGACATGCAAGCTTCAACATCAATGTGAGCTTGATATTTCTTTGATAACCATGGATTGTAAGGTACCACCCAGTGGTTATCTACATTGTTACCTTTACTATTGATAACCAATGATTCCAAAATATTTTAGAGCAAAATCATGTAGTAAACAGCGGTAAAGACAAAAAATCATATTGAGATAAAACAAATTGTATATATGCCAAAATAATTTGTATTGGCTTTTAGTGAATGATTAAAAGC